>NC_090344.1:51423239-51736495 GCF_035084215.1 Heptranchias perlo | reverse complement strand
CATACCATCTAATCTGTTTACCCAGTCCACTTTAGCCAATTCCGCCCTCATTCCTTTATAATTGCCCTGATTTAAGTTTAATACAGTAGTTTCAGACCCAAGATCCTCACTCTCAAACTGGATGTTCCCAGGCCTTGCCCAATATTAGTTGTCAGTCACCCCAGTTTTATATTACAGGAATGTAGCTGACAGGAGACAGGAAGGTCTCCCTCCTCTGACTGCACCCCCATGATATAAATACTCTGTGAACCGACAGCACTGTAACCCACGAAAATGTGGATGTACAGGTGCATGGATTGATTAAAGAAAGACTTGCATTTATATAGCGCCATTCACGACCTCAGGACGACCCAAAGTGCTTTGTAGCCAATTAAGTACTTTTGAAGTATAGCCACTGTTGTAATGTAGGAAATGAGGCAGCCAATTTGCGCCCAGCAAGATCCCACAAACAGCAATGAGATAAATGACCAGATAATGCATCTCACTCTCTAACCAGTATTCAGTTCTGAATACTGGTGAGGGAGAAGGTTCCTCTGTGGAGTGCAGCCAGAGCCAAGTCCACAGCACCATGGATGGTTTAGCTGTACAGTGGGGGAGGAGAAAGGTCAGGAGAGCAATAGTGAGAGGGGATTCTATAGTTAGGGGAACAGACAGGCGTTAGGCGTTTCTGCGGCCGCAGACGTGATTCCAGGATGGTATGTTGTCTCCCTGGTGCCTGGATGTCACTGAGCGGCTGCAGAACATTTTGCGGGGGGGGGCGGGGAGGGGAGGGTAAAGAGCCAGAGGTCATGGTCCATTTCGGTACCAACGACATAGATAGAAATAGGGATGAGGTCCTGCAGGCAGATTTTAAGGAATTAGGAAAGAGATTAATAAGCAGGACCTCAAAGGTAGTAATCTCCGGATTACTCCCGGTGCCACACACTAGTGAGCATAGAAATGGGAGGATAGAGCAAGTGAGTGTGTGGCTGGAGAGATGGTGCAGGAGGGAGGGCTTTAGATTCCTGAGGCATTGGAACCAGTTCTGGGGAAGGTGGGTCCTGCACAGGATGGACGGGTTGCACCTCAAAGGAGCTGGGACCAATGTCCTTATGGGGAGGTACGCCAGTGCTGTGGGGGGGTTTAAACTAATTTTGCAGGGTTATGGGCACCAGGATGTAGCAATGGAAAGGAGAAACAAGGGGCACAAAGTATCGGGGGAGAAAAATAGCACAAAGCAAATAATAGTACAATATAAGGTGGGATCAGACTAAGAGAGAGTACAAGAAAGTCTAAGACTGGTTTACAGTGCATGTGTGTAAACGCACGAAGCATGGTAAACAAGGTTGGTGAACTGCAGGCGCAAATAGCCACATGGGAATATGATGTTGTGGCGATAACGGAGACCTGGCTCAAAAAGGGCGGGACTGAGTACTAAATGTTCCTGGTTACAAGGTGTTCAGGAAAGATAGGGAAGGAAAGAAAGGAGGGCGGTGGTAGTATTGATTAAGGAGAATATTGCAGTGCTGGAGAGAGAGGATGTCCTGGAGGGGTCAAGGACAGAATCTATTTGGTTAGAGGTAAGAAACAATAGAGGTGCCATTACACTACTGGGTGTATTCTATAGGCCACCAACTAGTGGGAAGGATATAGAGGAGTAAATTAGCAGGGAAATTACAGAGAGGTGCAAAAGCTATAGAGTAGTGATAACTGGGGACTTCAACTATCCGAATATAGACGAATATTGGGATAACAATAATAATAAGGGGCACAGAGGGGGAGGAATTTTTGAAATGCATTCAGAATAACTTTATTAACCAGTATGCTTCCAGCCCAACGAGGAAGGAGGCATTGCTGGACTTGGTTCTGGGGAATGAGGCGGGCCAAGTGGAGCAAGTGTCAGTGGGGGAACATTTAGGGAGCAGCGATCATAGTATCATAAGGTTTAGACAAGCTATGGAAAAGGACACGGACCACCCTAAAGTAAAAATACTCAATTGGAGGAGGGCCAATTTCAATGGGATGAGAACAGATCTGGCCCGGGTAAATTGGAATCAAAGATTGGCAGGCAAAACTCTAATTCAACAGTGGGCGGCCTTTAAGAACTAGATGGTTCGGGTACAGTCCAGGCACATTCCCACGAGGGGGAAAGGTAGGGCAAATAAAGCCAGAGCTCCCTGGATGACAAAAGAGATAGAGAGTAAGATGAAGCAGAGAAAAGGGGCGTATGACAGATGTCAGGTTGATAACACAAGTGAGAACCAGGCAGAATATAGAAAGTTCAGAGGGGAAGTGAAAAAGGAAATAAGAGGGGCAAAGAGAGAGTATGAGAATAGACTGGCGGCCAACATAAAAGGGAATCCAAAAGTCTTCTATAGGCATGTAAACAGTAAACGGGTAGCGAGAGGAGGGGTGGGGCCGATTAGGGACCATAAAGGAGATCTACTCATGAAGGCAGAGGGGATGGCCGAGGTACTAAATGAGTACTTTGCATCTGTCTTTACCAAGGAAGAAGATGCTGCCAGAGTCTCAGTAAAGGAAGATATAGTTGAGATACTGGATGGGCTAAAAATTGATAAAGAAAAGGTACTGGAAAGGCTAGCTGTACTTAAAGTAGATAAGTTACCCGGTCCGGATGGGATGCATCCTAGGTTGCTGAGGGAAGTAAGGGTGGAAATTGTGGAGGTACTGGCCTTAATCTTCCAAACATCTGTAGATACGGGGGTGGTGCCAGAGGACTGAAGAATTGCAAATGTTACACCCTTGTTCAAAAAAGGGTGTAAGGATAAACCCAGCAACAACCGGCCAGTCAGTTTAACCTCAGTGGTGGGGGACCTTTTCGAAACAATAATCCGGGACAGAATTAACAGTCACTTGGACAAGTGTGGATTGATTAGGGAAAGCCAGCACAGATTTGTTAAAGGCAAATTGTGTTTAACTAACCTGATAGAGGTTTTTTGATGAGGTAACAGAGAGGGTAGATAAGGGCAATGCAGCTGATGTGGTGTATATAGACTTTCAAAAGGCGTTTGATAAAGTGCCGCATGGTAGGCTTATCATTAAGATTGCGGACCATGGAATAAAGGGGGCAGTCGCAACATGGATACAGAATTGGCAAAGTGACAGGAAACAGAGTAGTGGTGAACGGTTGTTTCTCGGACTGGAGGGAGGTGTACAGTGGTGTTCCCCAGGGGTCAGTGCTGGGACCACTGCTTTTCTTGATATATATTAATGACTTGGACTTGGGTGTACAGGGCACAATTTCAAAATTTGCAGATGACACAAAACTTGGAAGTGTAGTAAACAGTGAGAAGGATAGTGATAGTATGACTTCAAGAGGATATAGACAGGCTGGTGACATGGGCGGACACGAGGCAGATGCAGAAAAATACGAAGTGATACATTTCAGTAGGAAAAACGAGGAGAGGCAATATAAACTAGAGGGCACAACTCTAAAGGGGTACAGGAACAGAGAGATCAGGGGGTATATGTGCACAAATCATTGAAGGTGGCAGGGCAGGTTGAGAAGGTAGTTAAAAAAACATACAGGATCCTGGGCTTTATAAAGAGAGGCATAGAGTACAAAAGTATAGAAGTCATGATGAACCTTTATAAAACACTGGTTCGGCCACAACTGGAGTATTGTGTCCAGTTCTGGGCACCGCACTTCAGGAAAGATGTGAAGGCCTTAGAAAGGTTGTAGAAGAGATTTATCAGAATGATTCCAGAGTTGTGTGGGAATGATTCCAACGTGTTGTGTGGCACTACCACCGTGCTAAATGGGATAGATTCAGAACAGATCTAGCAGCTCAAAACTGGGCATCCATGAGGCGCTGTGGGCCATCAGCAGCAGCAGAATTGTATTCCAGCACAATCTGTAACCTCATGGCCCGGCATATTCCTCACTCTACCATTACCAACAAGCCAGGGGATCAACCCTGGTTCAATGAGGAGTGTCGAAGAGCATGACAGGAGCAGCACCAGGCGTACCTAAAAATGAGGTGCCAACCTGGTGAAGCTAGAACTCAGGACTACATGCATGCTAAACAGCGGAAGCAACATGCTATAGACAGAGCTAAGCGATTCCACAACCAATGGATCAGATCAAAGCTCTGCAGTCCTGCCACATCCAGTCGTGAATGATGGTGGACAATTAAACAACTAAGGGGAGGAGGAGGCTCTGCAAACATCCCCATCCTCAATGATGGCGGAGTCCAGCACGCGAGTGCAAAAGACAAAGCTGAAGTGTTTGCAACCATCTTCAGCCAGAAGTGCCGAGTGGATAATCCATCTCGGCCACCTCCCGATATCCCCACCATCACAGAAGCCAGTCTTCAGCCAATTCGATTCACTCCACGTGATATCAAGAAACGGCTGAGTGCACTGGATACAGCAAAGGCTATGGGCCCTGACAACATCCCGGCTGTAGTGCTGAAGACTTGTGCTCCAGAACTAGCTGCGCCTCTAGCCAAGCTGTTCCAGTACAGCTACAACACTGGCATCTACCCGACAATGTGGAAAATTGCCCAGGTATGTCCTGTCCACAAAAAGCAGGACAAATCCAATCCGGCCAATTACCGACCCATCAGTCTACTCTCAATCATCAGCAAAGTGATGGAAGGTGTCATCGACAGTGCTATCAAACGGCACTTACTCACCAATAATCTGCTCACCGATGCTCAGTTTGGGTTCCGCCAGGACCACTCGGCTCCAGACCTCATTACAGCCTTGGTCCAAACATGGACAAAAGAGCTGAATTCCAGAGGTGAGGTGAGAGTGACTGCCCTTGACATCAAGGCAGCATTTGACCGAGTGTGGCACCAAGGAGCCCGAGTAAAATTGAAGTCAATGGGAATCAGGGGAAAACTCTCCAGTGGCTGGAGTCATACCTAGCACAAAGGAAGATGGTAGTGGTTGTTGGAGGCCAATCATCTCAGCCCCAGGACATTGCTGCAGGAGTTCCTCAGGGCAGTGTCCTAGGCCCAACCATCTTCAGCTGCTTCATCAATGACCTTCCCTCCATCATAAGGTCAGAAATGGGGATGTTCGCTGATGATTGCACAGTGTTCAGTTCCATTCGCAACCCCTCAAATAATGAAGCAGTCCAAGCCCGCATGCAGCAAGACCTGGACAACATCCAGGCTTGGGCTCATAAGTGGCAAGTAACATTTGCGCCAGACAAGTGCCAGGCAATGACCATCTCCAATAAGAGAGAGTCTAACCACCTCCCCTTGACATTCAACGGCATTACCATCACCGTATCCCCCACCATCAACATCCTGGGGATCACCACTGACCAGAAACTTAACTGGACCAGCCATATAAATACTGTGGCTATAGGAGCAGGTCAGAGAATGGGTATTCTGCGGCTAGTGACCCTCCTCCTGACTCCCCAAAGCCTTTCCACCATCTACAAGGCACAAGTCAGGAGTGCGATGGAATACTCTCCACTTGCCTGGATGAGTGCAGCTCCAACAACACTCAAAAAGCTCGACACCATCCAGGACAAAGCAGCCCGCTTGATTGGCACCCTGTCCACCACCCTAAACATTCACTCCCTTCACCACCGGCGCACTGTGTGGCTGCAGTGTGTACCATCTACCAGGATGCACTGCAGCAACTCGCCAAGGCTTCTTCGACAGCACCTCCCAAACCCACGACCTCTACCACCTAGAAGGACAAGAGCAGCAGGTACATGGGAACAACACCACCTGCACGTTCCCCTCCAAGTCACACACCATCCCGACTTGGAAATATATCGCCGTTCCTTCATCGTCACTGGGTCAAAATCCTGGAACTCCCTTCCTAACAGCACTGTGGGAGAACCGTCACCACACGGACTGCAGCGGTTCAAGAAGGCGGCTCACCACCACCTTCTCAAGGGCAATTAGGGATGGGCAATAAATGCCGGCCTTGCCAGCGACGCCCACATCCCATGAATGAATTTTTAAAAATGAGGTACTTTAGTTTCGTGGATAGACTGGAGAAGCTGGGATTGTTCTCCTTGGAACAGAGACAGTTGCGAGGAGATTTGATCGAGGTATTCAAAATCATGAAGGGTCTAGACAGAGTAGATAGAGAGAAACTGTTCCCATTGGCGGAAGGGTCAAGAACCAGAGGACATAGATTTAAGGTGATTGGCAAAAGAACCAAAGGTGACATGAGGAAAAACCTTTTTACACAGCGAGTGGTTCGGATCTGGAATGCACTGCCCGAGGGGGTGGTGGAGGCAGATTCAATCATGGCTTTCAAAAGGGAACTGGATAAGTACTTGAAAGGAAAAAAATTGCAGGGCTGCAGGGGTTGGGACAGGGGAGTGGGACTGGCTGGATTGCTCTTGCATAGAGCGTCTCGATGGACCGAATGGCCTCCTTCCGTGCTGTAACCTTTCTATGATTCTATGATAATCTGCTTTTTAGGTGTTGGTTGAGCGATAAATATTGGCCAGGACAGCAGGGAGAACTCCCCTGCTCGTCTTCAAATCGCACCATGGGATCTTTTACGTCCACCTGAGAGGGCAGACAGAGTCTCGGTTTAGCATCTCATCCGACAGTGCAGCTTTCCCGCAGTACTAGACTGGGAGTATCAGCCGAGATTTTATGCTCAGGTCACTGGAGTGGGACTTGAACCCATGACCTTCTGACTCAGAGGAACAGTGCCAGCAGTGGTGACAGAAAGGAGCCAGTTTCAGGCCTTTACATAAGAAATAGGAGCAGGAGTAGGCCATTCAGCCCCTCGAGCCTGCTCTGCCATTCAATAAGGTTATGGCTGATCTTCTATCTCAACTCCACTTTCCTGCCCAATCCCCATATCCCTTGATTCCCTTAAATTCGAAAAATCTGTCGATCTCAGTCTCGAATATACCCAATGACTGAGCATCCACGGCCCTCTGGGGTACAGAATTCCAAAGATTCACAACCCTCGAAGAAATTTTTCCTCATCTCGGTCCGAAATGGCCGACCCCTTATCTTGAGATTCTGACCCCTGGTTCTAGACTCTCCAGCCAGGGGAAACAGCCTCTCAGCATCTACCCTGTCAAGCCCTCTCAGAATCTTATACATTTCAACGAGATTATCTCTCATTCTTCTAAACTCCAGAGAGTATCGGCCCATTCTACTCCATTACACTCCATTAAGGTGCTTCGTCTCAGCACGACACAGCAGAGCCCTGTGTGAGCACTGCCTGAGTTAAAAGCAAAAAAGAGGAAGAGTAACACTTGGACATCATTCTCCTCAAACGAGAGGGGAACAATTGAGCAATATAAAAACAGCAGTGTGATAATATCCTGACAAAACCTCCAATCATCTCCACTCCTGTAATGGAACAGCTGACATCTGCTTACTGCCTTCTTTCACTGGCAAGACACGAGAGCCACCATCTACTGCTGGAAAGATGTTTGCAGTGACAGTAATTGGAATACTGCCTGGGTAACATGTTATTAGCCAATCAGAGTTGTCTACCAGGAGTTACAAAATCAAACTCCAACAATTCTAGGTTCGCCACAAAAATAAAAACCGCAGCATCCATGGATTTCTTTAAATCCCGTTAATCTTGGACACAGCAGCAAAGCTCCTGCAAGCTTTTGTACAGTTCTGCTACCAGATAGTCTCAAATCAAGTCAAATTCGAGACAGGCATTTTCCCCAACTTCCAATTTGCCCTCAGTCTTCCTCCTTTTCTGAAGACCCTGACTTTTGCCGGGGTACAGTTCCATGGGCTTGGCCAATTGTGCCGTTCTTTATTGCATAGGGAGCTTTACGGTGTATCTGACCCGTGCTGTATACTGTCCCATCAAACACTCCCAGGGCAGATAGAATCACAGAATCATAGAAAGGTTACAGCACGGAAGGAGGCCATTCGGCCCATTGAGTCCACGCCAGCTCTATGCAAGAGCAATCCAGCTAGTCCCACTCCCCCGCCCCATCCCTGTAGCTCTGCAAATTTTTTTTGTTTCAAGTACTTACCCAGTTCCCTTTTGAAAGCCATGATTGAATCTGCCTCCACCACCCCTTCAGGCAGTGCATTCCAGATCCTAACCACTCGCTGTGTAAAAACATTTTTCCTTGTCACCTTTGGTTCTTTTGCCAATCACCTTAAATCTGTGTCCTCTGGGTCTTGACCTTCCGCCAATGGGAACAGTTTCTCTCTATCTACTCTGTCCAGACCCTTCATGATTTTGAATACAGACAGAGGGAGGTTTACTCTGTAACTAACCCATGCTGTACCTGCCCTGGGAGTGTTTGATGGGACAGTGTAGAGGGAGCTTTACTCTCTATCTAATCCGTACTGTACCTGCCCTGGGAGTGTTTGATGGGACAGTGTAGAGGGAGCT
The DNA here is from genome assembly GCF_035084215.1 of Heptranchias perlo. Classification (NCBI taxonomy): domain Eukaryota; kingdom Metazoa; phylum Chordata; class Chondrichthyes; order Hexanchiformes; family Hexanchidae; genus Heptranchias; species Heptranchias perlo. The sequence continues at coordinate 51,728,185 of NC_090344.1, read as the reverse complement.
TTACTCTGTATCTAACCCTGTACCTGCCCTGGGAGTGTTTGACGGGACAGTGTAGAGGGAGCTTTACTCTGTATCTAACCCTGTACCTGACCCTGGGAGTGTTTGATGGGACAGTGTAGAGGGAGCTTTACTCAGTATCTAACCCTGTACCTGACCCTGGGAGTGTTTGATGGGACAGTGTAGAGGGAGCTTTACTCTGTATCTAACCCTGTACCTGCCCTGGGAGTGTTTGATGGGACAGTGTAGAGGGAGCTTTACTCTGTATCTAACCCGTGCTGTACCTGCCCTGGGAGTGTTTGATGGGACAGTGTAGAGGGAGCTTTACTCTGTATCTAACCCTGTACCTGCCCTGGGAGTGTTTGATGGGACAGTGTAGAGGGAGCTTTACTCTGTATCTAACCCTGTACCTGACCCTGGGAGTGTTTGATGGGACAGTGTAGAGGGAGCTTTACTCTGTATCTAACCCGTGCTGTACCTGCCCTGGAAGTGTTTGATGGGACAGTGTAGAGGGAGCTTTACTCTGTATCTAACCCGTGCTGTACCTGCCCTGGAAGTGTTTGATGGGACAGTGTAGAGGGAGCTTTACTCTGTATCTAACCCTGTACCTGCCCTGGGAGTGTTTGATGGGACAGTGTAGAGGGAGCTTTACTCTGTATCTAACCCTGTACCTGCCCTGGGAGTGTTTGATGGGACAGTGTAGAGGGAGCTTTACTCTGTATCTAACCCTGTACCTGCCCTGGGAGTGTTTGATGGGACAGTGTAGAGGGAGCTTTACTCTGTATCTAACCCTGTACCTGCCCTGGGAGTGTTTGATGGGACAGTGTAGAGGGAGCTTTACTCTGTATCTAACCCTGTACCTGCCCTGGGAGTGTTTGATGGGACAGTGTAGAGGGAGCTTTACTCTGAATCTACCCCTGTACCTGCCCGGGGAGTGTTTGATGCTGACACTGGGTGCTTGAAGTGAGAAGTGTTCCATTCTTAGCGTTGACATCTTTGAATTTGATCAGTGCCAAGTTCACAAAAAATGAAATATAGAAAAATGAAATAAGAAAAATTTGTATTGAGTACCGTATCTGTTGTGACATTTATCAAACCTAATTTTAGATATCAACAATGGTTTCCATGCGAGGTTACCATGAGAGCACAGTCACATTTAAATTGCTTTGTGGATGTCTGTTGTTGTGTATCTGGGATTTGAATGTCGGTTATAGAAATGATGCAAAAAGATTTAAATTTTAGTGTCTGCATTTAATCGTGAGGCTCAGGGGAGCACTGCATATTGTTTGCTAAATCTGCGATTATATCCATGACAATCTGCCACATTAAACAATGTTTACACAGGATCATTAGCCCAGGCTGCTCTCACAAGTCAGCTCGAAGCCCATCAGCAGATGTTTGCGATCAAATAGCACGTATTCAGTCTAAGATCAGAGGTTGGTATAGAACATGGGCAGAGTGAAAAGCTGGACAGAAAATAATAAATTCAAAAAAGTCTTTTTTAAAATGGGAGATTTCCCGTCGTATTGTACACAGGGAATCACAGCCAAGTGTCGTCTCCAGGTGAAGTGGGGTTAGAGGGCAGAAGATAATTGGACCAGGGTGTGAAGATGTAACTCAATCCCCAGTTTAAAGACATACATTCTGTCCTTATTTGATGATAATACTATCTATTATTTATCGAGCTCTATCTGTAATATATTAAAGATCTTACATCTGTGCACACAGATGTAAGATCTTCCTGTCAAGTATTTTATAGAATCACAGAATGGTTACAGCACAGAAGGAGGCCATTCAGTCCGTCGAGCCCGTGCCGGCTCTCTGCAAGAGCAGTCCACTTAATCCCACTCCCCCACCCCATCCCCATAGCCCTGCAAATTTTTTCCTTTCAAGTACTTATCCAGTTCCCTTTTGAAGGCCATGATTGAATCTGCCTCCACCACCCCCTCAGGCAGGGCATTCCAGATCACAACCACTTGCTGTATTAAAAAAGTTTTTCCTCATGTCACCTTTGGCTCTTTTGCCAATCACCTTAAATCTGTGTCCTCTGGTTCTTGACCCTTCCGCCAATGGGAACAGTTTCTCTCTATCTACTCTGCTTCGACCCTTCATGATTTTGAACACCTCGATCAAATCTCCTCGCAACCGTCTCTGTTCCAAGGAGAACAACCCCAGCTTCTCCAGTCTATCCACGTAACTGAAGTCCTTCATTCCTGGAACCATTCTAGTAAATCTCTTCTGCACCCTCTCTAAGGCCTTGAAAGTGCGGTGCCCAGAATTGCACACAATACTCTAGTTGTGGCCGAACCAGTGTTTTATAAAGATTCATCATAACTTCCTTGCTTTTGTACTCTGTGCCTCTATATTTATAAAGCCCAGGATCCTGTATGCATTTTTAATCGTTTTCTCAACCTGGCCTGCCACCTTGAACGATTTGTGCACATATACCCCCAGATCTCTCTGTTCCCGCACCCCTTTGGAATTGTACCCTTCAGTTTATATTGCCTCTCCTCGTTCTTCCTACCAAAATGTATCACTTCGCACTTCTCTGCATTAAATTTCATCTGTTACGTGTCCGCACATTCCACCAGCCTGTCTATATCCTCTTGAAGTCTATCACTATCCTCCTCACTGTTCACTACCCTTCCAAGTTTTGTGTCATCTGCAAATTTTGAAATTGTGCCCTGTACACACAAGTCCAAGTCATGAATATATTATCAAGAAAAGCAGTGGTCCCAGCACCGACCCCTGGGGAACACCACTGTACACCTCCCTCCAGACCGATAAACAACCATTCACCACTACTCTCTGTTTCCTGTCACTTAGCCAATGTCGTAACGATGCTGCCACTGCTCATTTTATTCCATGGGCTTCAACTTTGATAACAAGCCGATTATGCGGCACTTTATAAAATGCCTTTTGGAAGTCCACATACAACACATCAACCGCATTGCCCTCATCTACCCTCCCTGTTACCTCATCAAAAAACTCAAATCAAGTTAGTTAAAGATAATTTGCCTAACTAACATTTCCATTGTGAGTCCACATTTAGGAACATAGGAACAGGAGTAGGCCATTCAGCCCCTCGTGCCTGCTCTGCCATTTGATAAGATCATGGCTGATCTGTGATCTAACTCCATATACCTGCCTTTGGCCCATATCCCTTAGTACCTTTGGTTGCCAAAAAGCTATCCATCTCGGATTTAAATTTAGCAATTGAGCTAGTATCAATTGCCGTTTGCGGAAGAGAGTTCCAAACTTCTACCACCCTTTGTGTGTAGAAATGTTTTCTAATCTCACTCCTGAAAGGTCTGGCTCTAATTTTTAGACTGTGCTCCCTACTCCGAGAATCCCCAACCAGCGGAAATAGTTTCTCTCTATCCACCCTCTCTGTTCCCCTTAATATCTTATAAACTTCGATCAGATCATCCCTTAACCTTCGAAACTCCAGAGAATACAACCCCAATTTGTGTAATCTCTCCTCGTAACTTAACCCTTGAAGTCCGGGTATCATTCCAGTAAACCTACGCTGCATTTATAATAGAAACTGCCTATGTAAAATTGTCACACTGTAATTACTCCCTCCTGCAAGCGGTGGAGAGTGGTAGAAGCGAGTTACAGGGGAGGAGAGGACTTTGCAGGAGAGGTGAGGGGATGGGAGGGAATTTCATTGCTCACTTTAGCTATTTGAAGAGCAAGTGTTTCTCCAGAATGCTGAGGGTGAGACCAGTAGTGTTTCAGGGATTGGTGAGTGTGTGCAGCTGTTTATCAAATGAAGTGCGATGATTTAATAAAGAGTTTAGAGTGAGCTGACCTGTGAGGAGGATGTCACTGCATAATTTAGTATCATGAGTCAGCACTGAGAACAGTACTAATCCATGTAGCTCACGTGACCTCACTCAATCAGGTGCACAATCTGCTATTGACCCTTGTCTCAGAATCGGCAAAATACCAAAAAAAATCAAACAGTCAAAAAAAATCCCTGTTTGTTTTGTGATTGCTCAGTTACTTGGGATGGGGAACAGCTTTTTGTGCCTGTTCCTGTATAATTTAAACCATATTGTTTTCATTTTACAGAAATATCAATAAAAAGAAATTGATCACAATTAGATTGTTTGATTTTTTTAAAGATTTCCTCTTTTCGAGGAGCCCCCGATGGGAATACTTTCTCTTTTCAGTGCTTGTCACAGCCACTGATGCGTGAACTGTCTTGAGTGTCTGTTTAATCAGCGGTGTAAGATATAACCTTTGCAGAAATCGACTTGGCGAAAATATTGGCACTATGTGTTGATCAGGCCCTGTGAGTTACATTGTATGGGCCAGTGATATTCTGATCAATATATCCTTTCCCTCTTTGGCAAGTCCTGGGTTGCTGAATGAACTGTGGCCGATTACAGTCCTTCCAGATGAAAGAATGATTTGCAGCCATTGGCTCCAAGCATTCTCGTCACAGCAGCACAAACTCCGTTCACTTCAATGGAAGCACTGATGTTCTCACTAAAACATTTCCTCGGGTGACTGTAGAGGAGAGCACATACCTGGGAGTGAGCGACATGGAGAGATCCAATTCAGGCCCTCAGATGGTTATTGAGAGAGGGCGTTAGATCGCAGTGATCGAGTTCCACGCACAAGTCCGGCTTAGGATCAGACAGTTCCTATATATGAAAAATATACAATTATGACAGGGTCCATGTGGCGAAAGGACAGAGAAACTGACTTTGTTTCATTCACCGTTTCTTTGTATCTGTCTCTCTTTGCTCACTCTCACACCCCCTATATGTGTTTGGCACTCACTCTCTCTTCTGTCTGACATTGCTTTTATATTATGGAGCGGCTTCCAACAGGAGCTGCAGAATCCTCCCCATTATACTGCGAGGTTCATCGATTGTGCTGTTACCTGGTTCACTAATGTCCTTTAGGGAAGGAAGCCTGCCGCCCTTACCCGGTCTGGCCGAAATGTGACTCCAGACCCACAGCAATGTGGTTGATTCTTAATTGCCCTCTGAAATGGCCTCGCAAGCCACTCAGTTGTAAAATCTCGCTACGAAAAGTCATAATAAGAATAAAACCAGACGGACCACCCGGCATCGGACCACTAGGCACCGGACACGACAACGGCAAAACACCAAGCCCAGTCGACCCTGCAAGGTCCTCCTTACTAACATCTGGGGACTTGTGCCAAAATTGGGAGAGCTGTCCCACAGACTAGTCAAGCAACAGCCTGACATAGCCATACTCACAGAATCATATCTTTCAGCCAACGTCCCAGACTCTTCCATCACCATCCCTGGGTATGTCCTGTCCCACCGGCAGGACGGACCCACCAGAGGGGCGGTGCAGTGATATACAGTCAGGAGGGAGTGGCCCTGGGAGTCCTCAACATTGACTCTGGACCCCATGAAATCTCATGGCATCAGGTCAAACATGGGCAAGGAAACCTCCTGCTGATTACCACCTACCGTCCTCCCTCAGCTGATGAATCAGTCCTCCTCCATGTTGAACACCACTTGGAGGAAGCACTGAGGGTAGCAAGGGCACAAAATGTACTCTGGGTGGGGGACTTCAATGTCCATCACCAAGAGTGGCTCGGTAGCACCACTACTGACCGAGCTGGCCGAGTCCTGAAGGACATAGCTGCTAGACTGGGCCTGCGGCAGGTGGTGAGCGAACCAACACGAGGGAAAAACTTACTTGACCTCGTCCTCACCAATCTACCTGTCGCAAATGCATCTGTCCATGACAGTATTGGTAGGAGTGACCACCGCACAGTCCTTGTGGAGATGAAATCCCGTCTTCGCACTGAGGACACCATCCAACGTGTTGTGTGGCACTACCACCGTGCTAAATGGGATAGATTCAGAACAGATCTAGCAGCTCAAAACTGGGCATCCATGAGGTGCTGTGGGCCATCAGCAGCAGCAGAATTGTATTCCAGCACAATCTGTAACCTCATGGCCCGGCATATTCCTCACTCTACCATTACCAACAAGCCAGGGGATCAACCCTGGTTCAATGTGGAGTGTAGAAGAGCATGCCAGGAGCAGCACCAGGCGTACCTAAAAATGTGGTGCCAACCTGGTGAAGCTACAACTCAGGACTACATGCATGCTAAACAGCGGAAGCAACATGCTATAGACAGAGCTAAGCAATTCCACAACCAACGGATCAGATCAAAGCTCTGCAGTCCTGCCACATCCAGTCGTGAATGGTGGTGGACAATTAAACAACTAACGGGAGGAGGAGGCTCTGCAAACATCCCCATTCTCAATGATGGCGGAGTCCAGCACGTGAGTGCAAAAGACAAGGCTGAAGCGTTTGCAACCATCTTCAGCCAGAAGTGCCGAGTGGATAATCCATCTCAGCCTCCTCCCGATATCCCCACCATCACGGAAGCCAGTCTTCGGCCAATTCGATTCACTCCACGTGATATCAAGAAACGGCTGAGTGCACTGGATACAGCAAAGGCTATGGGCCCTGACAACATCCCAGCTGTCGTGCTGAAGACTTGTGCTCCAGAACTAGCTGCGCCTCGAGCCAAGCTGTTCCAGTACAGCTACAACACTGGCATCCACCCGACAATGTGGAAAATTGCCCAGGTATGTCCTGTCCACAAAAAGCAGGACAAATCCAATCCGGCCAATTACAGCCCCATCAGTCTACTCTCAATCATCAGCAAAGTGATGGAAGGTGTCGTCGACAGTGCTATCAAGCGGCACTTACTCACCAATAACCTGCTCACCGATGCTCAGTTTGGGTTCCGCCAGGACCACTCGGCTCCAGACCTCATTACAGCCTTGGTCCAAACATGGACAAAAGAGCTGAATTCCAGAGGTGAGGTGAGAGTGACTGCCCTTGACATCAAGGCAGCATTTGACCGAGTGTGGCACCAAGGAGCCCTAGTAAAATTGAAGTCAATGGGAATCAGGGGGAAAACTCTCCAGTGGCTGGAGTCATACCTAGCACAAAGGAAGATGGTAGTGGTTGTTGGAGGCCAATCATCTCAGCCCCAGGGCATTGCTGCAGGAGTTCCTCAGGGCAGTGTCCTAGGCCCAACCATCTTCAGCTGCTTCATCAATGACCTTCCCTCCATCATAAGGTCAGAAATGGGGATGTTCGCTGATGACTGCACAGTGTTCAGTTCCATTCGCAACCCCTCAGATAATGAAGCAGTCCGAGCCTGCATGCAACAAGACCTGGACAACATCCAGGCTTGGGCTGATAAGTGGCAAGTAACATTCGCGCCAGATAAGTGCCAGGCAATGACCATCTCCAACAAGAGAGAATCCAACCACCTCCCCTTGACATTCAACGGCATTACCATCGCCGAATCCCCCACCATCAACATCCTGGGGGTCACCATTGACCAGAAACTTAACTGGACCAGCCATATAAATACTGTGGCTACGAGAGCAGATCAGAGGCTGGGTATTCTGCGGCGAGTGACCCACCTCCTGACTCCCCAAAGCCTTTCCACCATCTACAAGGCACAAGTCAGGAGTGTGATGGAATACTCTCCACTTGCCTGGATGAGTGCAGCTCCAACAACACTCAAGAAGCTCGACACCATCCAAGATAAAGCAGCCCGCTTGATTGGCACCCCATCCACCACCCTAAACATTCACTCCCTTCACCACCGGCACACAGTGGCTGCAGTGTGTACCATCCATAGGATGCACTGCAGCAACTCGCCAAGGCTTCTTTGACAGCACCTCCCAAACCCACGACCTCTACCACCTAGAAGGACAAGAGCAGCAGGCGCATGGGAACAACACCACCTGCACGTTCCCCTCCAAGTCACACACCATCCCGACTTGGAAATATATCGCCGTTCCTTCATTGTCGCTGGGTCAAAATCCTGGAACTCCCTTCCTAACAGCACTGTGGGAGAACCGTCACCACACGGACTGCAGCGGTTCAAGAAGGCGGCTCACCACCACCTTCTCGAGGGCAACTAGGGATGGGCAATAAATGCTGGCCTTGCCAGCGACGCCCACATCCCGTGAATGACTAAAAAAAAAAGTCATGATCCCAGATTAAAATGATTGCAAATCTTGTGCGTGCATCTTGAATTCAAAGCCACATCACGACTTGACCAGTTTGTCTGGGACCTTTACTCGATGCCAGCACAAGGGTCCATACAGAGTCCTAACGGTGACAGCACATCGCTGGCCTGTAATGGGGGGGGGGGGCAGTGGGGGCTTAGAAAATTAGCCCATCGGTGGCAAGGCCCAGGATGGCTGGCCCAACGGGAGCTGCTAGCTTTCCACCGGGGACACTTTTAGTTCAAAGGAAGCCAGTGAAATTCTTCTCTGGAAGGGTTTCAACGTTACAGGGTGGTCTCGGAAAGCACTCTTGCCGTCGGAGGCAACTGTAATTGTATAAAAAGGGGCATGGGACACACACACACACACACACACACAAACAGACACACAGACACACACACACACACACACACAGACACACACACACACACACACAGACACACACACAAACACACACACACAGACACACACACACACACACAGACACACAGACACACACACAGACACACACACACAGACACACACACACAGAATTTAGAAGAAACACAAAATGAATAATAGGTGTCAGGGCGATTGAAAGCAGTTACAGGGAACTGGTCAACTAAAGCAAATGGGCTAAAGTCTGGCAGATGGATTTTTAATGTGGATAAGTGCAAGGTAATAGATATTTGAAGAGGAGATGTGGGTACACGATGAAACATGTCCGCTAAGGAAGCTGGAAAAAGATTTCGGTGCAATATTAACCAGTCTCTGACAACATCCATCAATGCGAAGCTGTTATCAATAAGGCTGAATGAATTACAAAAGCATTCATCTCTAAGTTGGAACAGGTTACGGTAACTTTGGATCGAATATTTCTGAGGTTACACATGGTGTGCAGCTTCAGACACCCGGTCTTCAAAAGGACATTAATGCATTGGAAAGAAGGAAGGAAAGAAAAGACAGAAAGAAATATGTAGCTCCTTTCACGACCTCAGGAAGTCCTAAAACTGCTTTACAGCCAATGAAATACTTTTGAAGTGTAGTCACTGTTGCTGGAGGGGCTGGGACACAGAGAGATGGTCAGATGCTGTACAGAACATGGTTGCACCTGAGACCATGGAAACATCATGTCAAGAAAGGCAACTGGCCAAGGAGATATACAGTAGGATGTGAGTGTTGGTTGATATTCTGAAACTTTACTTTGATTTATCGCTGGAGTATGGGGGAGAGACAGAGGATCGGCACATGAGCAGAACTTTCTTTCAGGAGATTCTGTGTGTTGAGATAAAGTGCATGATAGAGCAGATAGTACCCGGCCCATGAAAGGGAAGGGTTTGACAAGTGTTTCTTGTTCAGTGTTTTGTTATATTCTAACCAGTGCAGAGCACTGCTACCTGGCAGTGCCAATGTTTCCATTTGTATTACATGTTTGAGTATTGTTAACCATTCTCATTTTGTCATCTCTATTTTCTCCTTTTCCTTTTACTATGTTCTTTTTTGTGGCTTTGGTTCTCTGTATTAAAGCTCTTTCCATTTTTCTACTAATCTGCACTGCTGGCTGTAAGATCAAGACCAAAGATGCTGACTTCTCCACTGTCCCATTCCCCAGACTTTGATACCAGTTCACTCTCACCCATATGTTCTTCCTTTGATCTTCGAATAACTCATTTCCACAACCCTAGAATATGATTCATTTCCTCCCACAGCTCTGGCATCTGATCTCTGTTCTCCCACATTCCCAGCAACTGATTCATTCCTTCCCACTCCTTCTCTATCCCCTGCTTTGGCTGAGCTTCTTTCTTCCATGTGAGGCATCAGCTCAACTGATGCTAATGGAAGTGAAGCTTACCCGTTCACCCTTGTACCATAGTTAATGGCCTGTAATTACTACAGTCTAACAGTGGATACACAGCACGGTGATGCTGGGAGCATGGGTAAGCTCTCCTTACCAGAATCTTTCACACACTGGAGTACCAAGCTCATCGAGAGCTGGAGAGAGGGTCCTCAGTGGCAGATCTCCAGTGTGGAAGGTTGCAAATGAAAGGTCACACTTGGAGGAGGATGAATGCACAGGAAGGTCTGGACCATATAAATCTGGAGATGCTCTGACTATGATCAGATAGGGTGGACTAGAACCATGCGAGGGCAGTCCCACTCAGCTGGACAATGGAGGGAAGGTGTTGGAGGCTGATGATATGGTCAACCGTGTCAAAGGCTGCAGAGAGATCAAAGGGGATGGAGAGGGACACTGTACGACGGTCACAGTCACAGAGGACGTCATCTGTGGCTTTGCTTAAGGCCGTTACAGTGCTGTGGCAGGGGCGGAAACATGATTGGAGAGATTCAGATATGCAGTCGCGGGAAAGAGGGGCACAGATTTGGAGAGGAAAAGGAAGCTGAAGATGGGGCAGTAGTTTGCAAGGACCATGGGGTAGATGGTGGCTTTTTTGAGGAGGGGATGATGGTGTTGGTTTTGAAAGGGAGGGGAACGGTACCTGAGGAGAGGAACCATTTAAAACATCAGCATGCATGGAGGCCAGGAAGGGAATTTGGATGGTCAACAGTTTAGTGGGAATAGGGTCAAGGGAGAAGAAGGTGGGTTTCATGGACAAGGTGAGGTCAGAGAGGGCATGGGGGGAGATAGGAGAGAAATTAGAGTAAGATACAGCTTCAGGGTAGATTGGGAGAGAGCTGGGGGAAGGCTTGGCTTGGTGAGCAAGGGGAAGGGAGGGAAGCAGCAGAGACAAAGAAGGCAATAAGCTGCTCACACTTATTGGAGATGGGGTAGGGAGGGGGGTTTAAGGAGACGGTTGATAGTGGAAGAAAGAAGCCAGAGGTTATCTTTGCTCTCCAAGATGATCCTGGAGTAGTGGGTGGTTTGGCAGATGACAGTGAGGCCCGATAGCACTTGATGTGGATAAAGGTCTCTTCTGTCCAGCAGTTGAGAGTCCTATATGAATTGAGTTGGCCACAACCTAATGTATGTGAGCACAAAGCACAAAATGAGCTTTGACAATAAATTAGTAATGTAAGAGGGGCTAGAACGATGGAAACCACACTAGGTGGGATTCTCTTCTGAGGTTGAGGTTAGGGCTGGGGCACCTTGTTGGAGCAGAGTAGAAAAGCTTCACTCAGCACCAGAACCATCTTACATATGACCTGGAAATGCTTGACGACAGGAGGTAATAAAAGTATTACAATCCTCACTACTGTCAGTTTGGCTCAGTGGGTAGCACTCTCATCTCTGAGTCAGAGGTTGTGGGTTCAAACCCCACTCCAGGACTTAAGCACATAATCCAGGCTGACACATCAATGCAGTACTGAGGGAGTGCTGCACTGTCAGAGGTGCTATCCTTCAAATAAGACATTAAACCCAGTCCCATCTGCCTGGTGTGGTGGATGATAAAGATCCTGTGACACTATTTGAAGAAGAGCAGGAGTCCTGTTCATGTCATGTCCAACATTCCCCCCTCAACCAAAGACGTATAGCTGCTCATTCAGCTCATTGCTGTTTGCGGGACATTGATGTGTTAAAATTGGCCGTCCTGTTTCCCTACATAACAGCAGTGATTGCATCTCAAAAGTGATTCATTGATTGTGAAACTCCTTGAGATGTACAGTGGATGTGATAAGACATTATCTAAATGCAACTTCTTTCTTTACTGCCACTTGTCACCTTGGTGAACATAACAACCTGAAAAAGAACATTAAATGATCATAAGTCTTGAGTGCATGTGAAATTAACGACCGAAACATCTCCACTTGCAGTTAGTGAGATCCTAAAAGGGGTTCAGATATTGCAGCTTTTTCTCAAGTGAAATTAAAAATGATTCAGTCTTTGACACAGTGGAGCTACGTTTAATCACTACTGTTGTGAACGGTTTGTGTGTACACATTCCCTGAACACAGCTCTCTCAGCTCCCCGCGTTTCTCCCTTATATTGATGCAGCTACACTCAAAATATACCCTCGCATATTGCTCTTCATGGCAGACTTCAATAAGAAGCGGACCATTTTTAAAAAAAACATGCACATGGGGCAACACACTGTGCACAGGGGCTGGATACTGGCTCACTCTTTACAAGCTTGCTGTGAATTCACACTTCTTGTCAGTGCCTCTCCTGCTGGGAACTCACACAGCACAGAAGTGGGAATGAAATCAGTTTCTGGTGTTAGTTCACTGGGTTCTCCTTCCCCTCCTCTGACAGCTCAGTGAGTGAATGAACCATGATGTGTAGTACTGATGCATACCGACCAGGAAGAGCCCAGTTCAATCCCTGTTTGCGCTGAGTTAGCTGATATTAGCTGGGTTCATGGCAGGGGAATGGGGAAAAAATACCAGGCAGGGATCCAAGCCTGCTTAATTTAACGGTAGGGGGAGAATGAGGGTGGGGCTCAGCTGTGACGTCCCCACTGGCCACACTCGGGGTTCACACCTGAAGTGTGCGTGGCACCAATGAGCTGTTTTCATCCAATCCAAGTTCCCATCTTCAGGGCAAAAGGGAGTAAAGGAAATATGATTGTATTCACCGGGCACTGCCCACTCACACATGGCCCTTATCGAGTTGGCTCGAATGGTCCACTATCAAAAGGTAAAGCACAGGCAAGAGTAAAGGCTGAAACTTCATTGCAGGAAAGCCTTACCTTCATATAATATTTTATCAGGTTGTCAAAATATCACCAAGTGGTTCAGACAATTGGAGCACAATGACTGGTGTTACTCGGTGAACAGGTGACCATTACCCATATCTCCGCTGTATTCTGCTCTTATAAAGATAATAAAGAAAGACTTGCATTTATATAGCGCCTTTCACGACCTCAGGACATCCCAAAGCACTTTACAGCCAATGAAAAACTTTAGAAGTGTGGTCACTGTTGTAATGTAGGAAACGCAGCAGCCAATTTGAGCACAGCAAGATCCCACAAAAAGCAACGCGATAATGACCAGATGTTGGTTGAGGGATAAATGCTGGCTGGGACACCGGGGAGAACTCCCGTGCTCTTCTTCGAAATAGTTGCCGTGGGATCTCTTACATCAACCTGAGAGGGCAGACGGGGCCTCGGTTTAACGTCTCATCCAAGAAACGGTACCTCTAATAGTGCGGCACTCCCTCAGTACTGCGCTGGAACATCAGTCTAGATTTTGTGCTCAAGTCCCTGGAGTGGGGCTCGAACCCACGACCTTCTGAGTCCGAGGCGAGAGAGCCATCACTGAGCCACGACTGACACTTACTGCCAACTGTCCTTGTATTTTCTGCACTGAAGTGGAAATGTTGCCAGAGATCGATTATGCAGTTAAAGCACACTCGGTCAGGCCAAGCACCTGCTGCCCAGAGAGCTGGGCCCCTCCCTTGTGCTGAGAGAGTCTCTGTCGCAGGAGTATGAACTGTACTTTCTGGCACATAGGCCATGTACATCTGTTGGGTATGTAGTCAGTGACACTTTACTGGAGTCCATATTGGCCCATATTCAGGAATTGGTTAATGTTCCAAAACAAAAAGAACAAGTGCCAAAATTACAGTTATTGAAATTCCAGCATAGCAGGAGGCCATTCTGCCCATCGTACCTGTGCTGGTGCTTGCTCCACATCTAATCCCATTTTTTGCTCGTTCTCTGTACATTTTTCCTTCTAGTGTTTATCTAATACCCTCTTAAATGCTGTGACTGACTGCCTCAATGCCTCTGTGTTAATGTATTCTATATTCTATTAACATCTTGTGTGAAAAAAATTTCTTCTAACTTCTCTTTGATGCTTCAAATAAGAATCGTAAAGTTTTGGTCCCTTGTCACTGACTCACAGACCACGATTTCATAACGATTTCATAACACTTTATGAACATCCTGTGTTTCTTATCCTGTTCGGGACATTTGTCACTGATTATTGACCCCTGCATAAAAGTAAAACTAACCTCTGACCCTAAATCCACCTGAATGCTTTCCTAGTTAAACTATTCCAATCTTGCATAAGTCCTAAAGAGAATCTTTGGTAGGACTTGGCTGCAGCCTCCCATTTAGTCAGGTTCTCAGGGCCTATCTATCACCAAGCACTTCTGTTGGGTTCAAGGTTGAGTGGTCAAAAACCACAAGTTCATGGGTGGACAGAAGATGAGGACCCCAGTGTGTAAATAACGTACTCACCACAAACGTACTCCAATCTGTGTCCTGAGAAACGGAAAACGGTGATGCTGGAAACCTGAAACAAAAGCAGAAACAGTTGGAAATACACAGCAGGTCGGGCAGCAAACTATCCGAGAGAAAAGACAGGTTAATGCTTTGTGTATCGACCCTCCCAGACCAGACCAGCCCTTAGGAGGGGAGAACAGGGTCTCGAATTCATATAACAGCACTGCTAATTACAACTTCACAATCCTGCCAGGAGGGCCACAGCTTCGAGTCCCAGTTAAACCTCTCACGATTCATTGGCTCCCCCTGAAGTTTAAAACAAGCTTTCGTTAGTGCGTGGCGATTTTAGCATTAAAGCCACCAGGAAACTCTGTGGTGAAGGGGTTGGAGAGAAGAGCACCTCAGCCTATTGACTTTGATGGGGGCTGCAGTCAGCTCCATTCTGCTATAATGGTCCCGTCTAGGGCCTTCCTGGAGCTGGATATTCAAAAGGTTACTTAAGTCACAAAAGAGGAAACAGGGGGAATAGTCAGTAAAGCTGTAATTAATGACAGTGGCTCCCCATACTCAACCTTGGCTGAGCAATCAAGAGGAAGAGCTTAACAGGAAAAGTGTTTGCACAGGAAGAGAGGGAATGATCAGAGGGACTCACCTCAGGCGTCGATCAGCAATCCCAGTAGCTGGTCCTGGAGCAGCATTAATGGGAGGGGCTGGCAGCATACCAGCTGGCTTCCCTCACTACATGGCACAAGGGAGAAGTTAAAACAGAAAGATGAGAAGTAATTAGAAAGTACAGATGGAGAACTGGGTTAATATTGGCACGTTGCATTAGTGGAACAGTCAGCGTCGTGCAGTGCTTGATCTGCAGAATGAGCCTAGCCAGGGCTGTGTGAATGAATGATGTGTCTGAAGTTGAAAGAAATCAATCTGGTTATGTGCTGGGTGCTTGCGTTTGGTCCCTGGGGTGGAGAATGATGGATAGTTCTTGGCTGAAGTGAATGAAAGATGCACTGGTTGAGTACCATTGTTAATGTGATCATCAGGACAGAGAAAGAAAGAATTTCATTTCTATGGCACTTTTCACAACCTCAGGATGTCCCAAAGCGCTTTACAGCCAATGAAGTACTTTTGAAGTGTAGTCACTGTTGTAATGTAGGAAACGCGGCAGCCAATTTGTGCACAGCAAGATCCCACGTTTCTTACATTACAACAGTGACTACAATTCAAAATACTTAATTGGCTGTAAAGTGCTTTGAGACATCCTGAGGTCATGAAAGGCGCAGGAGAAATGCAAGTTCTTTCTTTTTTCTTTCTGTGGGGATTAAACAGGACAGATTGCCACTTGGCCAGTTGATCAAATAGCCTTCTCTTGGTTCATGCTTTCTGAGCAACAACTGAGGGTAAAAAGGACACGAGAAAGGGAGCACAGAGGGAGGGAGATCTCAATCTAGCTTGTCAGAATCCTAGGGGTTTTATCCCAGCCAACATGCCCAGAGAGGTTAGCGAGAAAGACTGAGTTGGTGATACAGTGGAGTGTTTTGCTTCTCTGATTCACTGAATTATTCCGAGGGTAAGTCAGGCTTTATTGAGAATGAACACTTCATTTACAAGAGCCTTGGTTGAGGGAGGTAGAGGGTTGGATGGGTTTACAGAGGGAACTTCAGAGAGTGGTGTCAGGCGACTGAAGGCACAGCCGCTGATGGTGGGATAAAGGGAAGGGGGTTCCACAAGATGCTGGAATCAGAGCAATAGAATTCAGGGGGCTTATATGGTGCTGGAGGAGGTGACAGAAATATGTTGGGGTGAGGCAATGAAGGGATTTAATGATAAGAAACATAAGAAATAGGAGCAGGAGTAGGCCATACGGCCCCTCGAGCCTGCTCCGCCATTCAATCAGATCATGGCTGATCTTCGACCTCAACTCCACTTTCCTGCCCGATCCCCATATCCCTTGATTCCCTTAGAGTCCAAAAATCTATCCATGTCAGCTTTGAATGTACTCAATGACTGAGCATCCACAGCCCTCTGGGGTAGAGAATTCCAAAGATTCACAACCCTCTGAGTGAAGAAATTCCTCCTCATCAGAACAAGGTTTGTGAACTTGAGGTTCCAATGTTGAGGAGCCAATGTAAATCAGTCTTACACAGAATTACATAGAATTTACAGCACAGAAACAGGCCATTCGGCCCAAATGGACTGTGCCAGTGTTTATGTTCAACACGAGCCTCCTCCTTCCCTACTTCATTTCACCCTATCATTCTATTCCTTTCTCCCTCGTGTTTATCCAGCTTCCCCTTAAATGCGTCAATGCTATTCGCCTCAGCTACTCCTTGTGGGAGCGAGTTCCACATTCTCACCACTCTCTGGATAAAGAAATTTCTCCTGAATTCCCTATTGGGTTTATTAGTGATTATCTTATATTTATGGCCCCTAGTTTTTGTCTCCCCCACAAGTGGAAACATCTTCTCCACATCTACCCTATCAAACCCCTCCATAATTTTAAAGACCTCTATCAGGTCGCCCCTCAGACTTCTCGAGAGAAAAGAGTCCCAGCCTGTTCAGTCTTCCTGAGTTATAACCTCTCAGTTCTGGTACCATCCTTGTAAATCTTTTTTGCACCTTCTCCAGTGCCTCTATATCCTTTTTGTAACATGGAAACCAGAACTGTGCACAGTACTCTGTGTGATTAGTGCATTATCACAGGGATCTGACAGGCCGATTGAATCTATTTTTATTATCTTTGATGACATTACATGCGGTGATTTCCTCTTCTATTTCCAACACTCGACTTTTTCAAATCAGAATGAGGAAAAGGTACTTTAAAAAATATATTTTGCTTCCCGCTACCAGCTGCAATCTGGTTCTATTAATTAATATGCACACACTTCCATAAAAATCGGAAGTTTACCCATCTTTCCCAGAGGGTTGCAGGTAGCGCAGGGAATTAAAAGAAGATTCCAAGATTACAAACAAAATAAACTGCGATTTCTGGATGCCTGTGAATAAATGCAGGAAGCTTTTGAAATGCACAGCTGGTCTGTGAGGATCTGCAAGTGCTGCCTTCTCCCTTTCAAAAGGGAATTAGGTAAATACTTGAAAAAGTGAAAATTTACAGCACTATGGTGAAAGAGCAGAGGGAGTGGGACTAATTGGATAGCACTTTCAAAGAGCCAGCACAGGCACGATGGGCTGTATGGCCTCCTTCTGTGCTATATGATTCATGTGATGCTGTGTACTTGCAGCATTTTGTGGATTAGGCTAGAATGCTTTCTGCTGACTCAATTGCTGCCTTTTCACGAAGGGCCTGTGTTCAGAGACAGGGGGAAACCTCTCTATTGTACACAGTCATCTGATGCTTTGCCAGGTGCTGGCGGATTGGCTGGCAAGTCAGAGACTGTGGGTGCGTGCCCTGCAGCTGCACTCCAATGATCGCAGCATGCCTCGTGATAGGGCTGGGTTTGTGCAGATCCGTACATGACTGGATTACTGAACACATCTCACTCAGCTCGCTCGCTCTCTCTCTCTTTCTCTCACTGTGCGCTGTGGGCAACAGCCCTGTACATAACAGTTGTTCGTCCCGCGGAAACTGCACCATCACCCCACTCCCCTCCCCTCCGCCTGCAGGAGAAGAGACTGCTATTCAGCTCTGCAAGGCTGCAGGTGAGAGGATTTCTTTTCTAAATTATATAAGGTGCTGGTGCGAGTATAAAGAAAGCATGCAACGTACCAGGGTGTAAGTGTGTCTGCTGAGGTTAGGGCCTGTCTTTCTATAGCATGGTTTCTGTACTAATGTTCTCCCCCAACAACCTGCATTTATATAGCGCCTTTAACATAGTAAAACGTCCCAAGACACTTAGCAGGAGCGATTATCAAACAAAATTTAACACCGAGCCACATGAGACATTAGGACAAGTGACCAAAAGTTTGGTCAAAGGTGGGTTTTAAGGAGCATCTTAAAGGAGGAGAGAGAGGTAGAGAGGCGGAGAGGTTTAGGGAGGGAATTCCAGAGCTTGGGGCCCAGGCAGCTGAAGGCACGGCCGCCAATGGTGGAGCGATGAAAATCGGGAATGCACAAAAGGCCAGAATTGGAGAAGTGCAGAGATCTCGGAGGGTTGTAGGGATGGAGGAGGTTACAGGGATAGGGAGAGGGCGAGGCCATGGAGTGATTTGAAAACGAGGATGGGAATTTTAAATCTGAGGCCTTGCCGGGCCGGGAGCCAATGTAGGTCAGCGAGCACAGGGGTGATGGGGGAGTGGGACTTGGTGCGAGTGACGGGATGGGGCGGCAGAGTTTTGGATGAGCTGAAGTTTATTTTGGGTGGAAGGTGGGAGGCCGGGCAGGAGAGCATTGGAATAGCCGAGTCTGGAGGTAACAAAGGCACGGATGAGGGTTTCACTCCTGAAGGCATTGACTCCTTGCTTGGGTACGGTCCCACATGTGCCCTCTGATACCTCAAACAAGTGTCCATTCTTCATTGGTGAATATCCACAGTGAGTGTTGGCAGGCTATTCAACAGCAGGGGGCATCACCATTGAGCCAGATCATCTGCTCACCTGGAATGCACACACACGAGCACTTTCTGGTGAGCAGGAGTGCAAACCGATTTGCCGTGAGCATAGAGGAGCTGTGGCCAATAGTAGGGCCACTACCACCAGCGAACTCAGACGA
The DNA here is from genome assembly GCF_035084215.1 of Heptranchias perlo. Taxonomy (NCBI): domain Eukaryota; kingdom Metazoa; phylum Chordata; class Chondrichthyes; order Hexanchiformes; family Hexanchidae; genus Heptranchias; species Heptranchias perlo. The sequence continues at coordinate 51,709,373 of NC_090344.1, read as the reverse complement.
GGGATTGAACTAGAGACCACCTTGGTGTCTACCCTTTGGATAAATTCTCTGACCCAGCAGTGAATCTGTACATATGTTACCACTTTTTGTTTGGCTCCAGATTGGCACGTTTCCTTGGATTGCAACACACCAGAGCTTCTGTTGCCAGCCATGCTCAGTGGTAGCACTCTCACCTCTGGGGCAGACGGTCATGGGTTCAAGCCCCTCTCCAGTCCTGATTTACAGAGGGGAGGCTGTGTGAACACTGGTAAATTTTGAACAAAGGGGAATTCATCGATCCATTAAAGTGATGACGTCAGTGACTGACCTGGGAATATGGAATGAGTTATGAAGGAGACGTCCTCTCCGCTTTGTATAGCAGCTCCAATGACAATGTCAGTGCTATCAGTGCGGTGATTGAAGAAATCAGAGTGTGTCAGAGAGAGGGTGCTTTCCCCATTAATATCGCAGTCATTAACAGAGCTCATGGCAGAAAGATGGTGTTCTATTTGCCTTGTCTGTGGAGCGGTTTAAAATGGCCAGCAGTTCACCATAATGCTCCATCGCTGGTGAGGGTGACTTTAAATATCCAACAGGTATTTTAATCTGCAGCTTCTAATGGGCACAAATGACCAGTCCTGAAATGGTACCTGATTGTCATTAGTCCGGATGAATTAACTTTTTATAAAAACTCGCTGCGGTGAGTCATCGTGTGGGTGCACTGAAGAGTTATACTGACGGAGTAATTATGTTTAATGCAGAGTGATCACAGCTCACGAATGTGAATGGATGTTTAAAAATGACATTGTTTTGGGTGAATTTTTGTGCACATCATAGGAACCTAGGAACAGGAGTAGGCCATTCAGCCCCTCGTGCCTGCTCCGCCATTTAATAAGATCATGGCTGATCTGTGATCTAACTCCATATACCTGCCTTTGGCCCATATCCCTTAATACCTTTGGTTGCCAAAAAGCTATCTATCTCAGATTTAAATTTAGCAATTGAGCTAGTATCAATTGCTATCAAGATGAGATGTCAAGTCAGGTACAGCATGGGTTAGATACAGAGTAAAGCTCCCTCTACACTGTCCCATCAAACACTCCCAGCCTGGACCATGTGCTCAAGTCTCTGGAGTGGGACTTGAACCCACAACTTTCTGACTCAGAAGGGGAGAGAATGCTACCACTGAGCCACGGCTGACACACGAGCAATGTGCTGCAGTGCCCCTGAACTGAGAGAGATTGTCTGCGGGCTGTGTGGACATCCACTTCTTCAAGAAAAGTCCTTTTTATGAAATGCACAAGGCACAGCAGAGGTACACGAGACTATCCTGGAATAAATTCTGAGGATTGGCAGACATACAAGTACCTCAACACAATAGGAAATTTCTTGGATACAAACACGTTATATTAGTGCATCAGTTACAGCATCCGCCAAAAATAAACACCACTTTTTCTCAACCATTAGCTTTCGGCCGAGTCTCATTCTTTTGTTTGTGGGAGCTATTAAAGCTTCGACTGAACAAGGCTGCTTTACCAGTGTTTACCATTCGATATTGGACCCAGGCCAGAAGCCACATTCCACAGCATCTCTCACAGCTGAGATGACGAATGATATCACTTTGAATACCTGACGTTTCTTAAGAACTGAATTCAGCAGGGAACTGGTGTCCACTTTTACTGCAATGTCTCACCGCCAACCAACCAAGGCTGTATAATTTGCCATCAGGGGACCAATATTAGCAAACCCACAGAATGTCTTCAAAAGGCCTCACTGTGGGCTGATGAATCTGGTCTCTGTGCTACCTGGCCTCATTACCCCTTGTCAGCAGAGCAGTCAGTACTGGACAAATCCAAGATGCCAGATTTCCAATTGTAGCTGAGGTAGCAACAAAAACCAAAATACGGTTGATAGCGGCAGCTGTATCCGTAACAGAATCCTACGGAGAACTGCCAAATGCCTTTAATGAATTCTTATTTCCTCTTTCCTATCCTCTCTTCCCCGCTATTTCTCTTACTTTCCTCTCTTTCTGGCTGTAGGAGGTACAGCATTCTTCCAATTCCGGCCTCTTGTCCATCTCCCACTCTGTTCACTCCATCATTGGCGGCCGTGCCTTCAGCTGGCGAGGCCCTAAGCTCTGGAATTCCACCCCCCCCCCGATGACCTTTCTGTCTCTCTGCCTCTCTCTCCTCCTTCAAGATGCTCCTTCAAACCTACCTCTTTGACCAAGCTTTTGGTCACCTGCCCTAATATCTCCTTATGTGGCTCAGTGTCAGTTTTTGACTGATAACACTCCTGTGAAGCTTGGGATGTTTTACTACATTAAAAGGCGCAAGACAAATGCAAGTTTCTGTTGGTGGTGTTGTTAGAGTTTTAAGTGAGTCTTTAACCTAACTCATGAAGTACTCATGCACCAATAGTCTTATGGCATAATTTGAAGGCCTTAGCTCTAGAAGTTTTAATTTTCTTTTGTATTATTTTTCCTCCAGGGTTATGCTGCCTGTCCCTCAATGTTGTAAAATAACAACTTGCATTAACAAAATGGGGGAGGAACTCGTCCTGGGCTGGAGTGGAACTGAATATCACGCGGGGCGTGTGACGGGCGGGGCGTGTGACGGGCGGGGCGTGTGACGGGCGGGGCGTGTCACGGGCGGGGCGTGTCACGGGCGGGGCGTGTCACGGGCGGCTGATGCGACGAATTTTTACCCCAGTATCTTTAATGCAGAAAAATGTCTCCTGCTGTTTCCTAGAGGAGAGAGTGATATTGAGCAGTTACGGGAGAGAGCTAAAAGAGATGATGGAAAGCACGGTAACAAAGAGGAGGTTTTAAAGGTGGGGATAGACATGGATTACGATTAAATACGCACAACTCTTGCGAGCTCAGACTGACACACAGTAGGGCAGATTTTCCTGTGTCTGTGCAGCGAATATCAGGTGGGTTCCTTTACAGATGTGGACCCCAACCTGCCTGATTCTCTGGTCCACCCGGGCACAGGCCCAGGCAAATCTCCCCTACAATCCGAGAGAGAGAGATGAGGTGTCTCCCAAACACAAACCCTGGAAAGGCCCCAAGCAATGGCTTTGATCAGCTTCTCCATAGGAACCTTGAGGCTGAATCTCCTCCCGTCAATAATTTTAGTGAAAACATTATATACCGCTGTGACTTTGTTTTGCTAAAACTGTCCAGATGAGGAATTCCAAGCCTCTCAGCAGAATTCCTTGGAACGCCCCAGTACAGGCTCCTGATTGTACTCGAAGGAAAGACAAAGATCACCAAAGCACTTCTTCAGTTTCCATCAATGGTTGAACCTCCATCAGAATCCCCGGGCGCCCTTCACTCTCGCCCACATGTACCTGCTCCTACCTTGGCTCACCGCAGGGAGGTAGCAATATCGCTGCGGATGACGGGGAGTCAAGGCCACAAAACATCAGGTGACGGCATGGTCTACCATTTGGGTCACACATCTTCATAACGGTGAAGAGCTCAAATATCAGATGGCACTAATAAAACTGGAGGTTAGGAGTAACTGCCTGAAAGGGCGGTGGAAGCAGGTTCAATAGCGACTTTCAAAAGCGAATTGGATAAATACTTGAAAAGGAAAAAATTGCTGGCCTGTGGGGAAAGTGCAGGGGAATGGGACTGATTGGATAGGTCTTTCAAAGAGCCAGCACAGGCATGATGGGCCGAATAGCCTCCTTCAGTGCTGTAAGGTTCTAAGGAGCTCCATTTCTTTTCAGGGCAGGTAGCGGAAGGAAATGCTCCTTAGATTAGGGATCAACAGGTGGTGCGAGGGGGGAATAAAGGCCAGGACAGAGTAAACAGTCATGGACTCTGGGTGGAGCAGGCTCGATGGGCTGAATGGCCATTCCTCGTTCCTAATTTTATGTATGCATGGATTCAAGAGATGCAGGAGAGGTTTTTGGAGAGAGGAGGGTTTGAGGGATGAGGTGAGAAGGTCGGACTGAGATTTGAAAAAGGCAATGGGCCTTTCCTTGTTCCATTCTTCTGCAACTGCTCATTCTGCAATGGAAGCCCGTCTGGCTCCCTCAATCTACGCAATCAGAACACGCATTTAACTTCTGGCACTGAACAGCGGGAGCCTGTATGCTGAGATGCAGCAACAAATGCTACACTCCTGCTGGGTGATTCTCTATCATTTCATGCAACACTGATTTGCTGAGATGAAAACATTCAGTGCGAGTAACAATGCCAGCAGACCCCACGGGAAGAACGATTGGCTTTGTTCATAGGAACGCTGGAACAGGAGGAGGCCATTCAGCCCCTCGAGCATGTTCCGCCATTCAATGAGATCATGGCTGATCTGTATCTTAACTTCATCCGCCCAGTTCAGGCAAGAGGACGGGCAGACTGCAACCAATGGAGCTGGAGTGTGGCAGTGACAGACTGAGACCTACCCTCAGATACGCCAAGCACCAACGGAAGTCCAGCACCCTCAGTGTTGTGCTGCTCTGTCTGAAGCAATTGTACACAGCTTCCTATTGAACAAACCTCTCACTGAGGGGCGATTGTGGCAGCAGAATAATCCCCCCCCGCACTGATCCATAATGTGTAACACTACTGTAGTATGTACACACTCATAACAGGCTCACTGCATCAGGCTACGAGCCTGCAGGTGCCATGTAAACAAACTGTACAATGACAACATTGGTATGGAAAGCTCCAGGGGAGAAAAGAATCACTTATCATTGCATGACACCGCGGAGTCGGGGGACACAGCATCAAACTGCCCACAGCTCTCGAACTGGAGTTAGGTGGGGCTGCCAGGAGCAATCAGCAACAGCATCCTTACAGTGGGAGAGGGGACAAGAGGAGAAGGAGGAAGAATAGGAAGAGTCTCGAGATACTTACTGATGGTTAAGGCCGTTCGGCCCATCTTAATTCATCCATCCACCGAGAGAGGCCCGACAATCTCCTTTTGCTGCATCCGAATGGTTCTCAGTGATTCCAGGGTTTTTGCCTCGACTGCTCTCTCCGGGGGTCCGTTCCAAACTTCACTGTGAAGCTGCCGGGACCACTCCTCCTAGTCGAAGAAGTGCGGGGATGACAGACAAGGAACTGCCTGTCCTCAGAGACAGAAGAGTCACAGGCCCAACAAAACCCTGATCCTCAATTTAGAACACACCGATCACCCCTTTGCTTGCTGACTGACAACATTGGCTCCCGGTCCAGCAACACTTAGAATTTAAAGTTCCAATCTCTCCATGGCCCTCGCCCCCCTCCCTATCTCTGTAACCTCCTCCAGCCCCACAACCCTCCGAGATCTCTGCGCTCCTCCAATTCTGGCCTCTTGCGCATCCCCCGATTTTAATTGCCCCACCATTGGCGGCCGTGCCTTCAGCTGCCTCGGCCCTAATCTCTGGAATTCCCCCCCTAAACCTCTCCCTCCTCGTTTAAGACGCTCCTTAAAACCTACTTCTTTGACCAAGCTTTTGGTCACCTGTCCTAATATCATCTTATGTGGCTCAGTATCAAATTCTGTCTGTTTAACGTAGTAAAACATCCCAGGAGCGTAAAGACGCTGTGTACATGCAAGTTGCTGTTGTTACTGGGACCACTTGCCCAATGTGACACATGTTTTCCTGTATCATTGGTGTGGACCATCAAAGATGGCTGATCCAGAGCCATCTACTGCCCATAGGGGGAGGACTGTGGAAGTGGGAGAGCAAGAGGCCAAGAAAAGGCGGTGGGGGGACTTTCGTTATTTTTATTCAAACCTGGTGATCTCCCGTGGTGTTGCTTGTATGTACTCCAGGGGCTGGTGAACCATTGTGCTGAGGCAGAGCTGTCCCTTAAAGGACACTGCTCAGTTACTCTTAGTGGGGAGGTGGTCTGAATGGGCACATCCTGAGGGCCATTACACCTTTCCATAGATCATGTACGATCGACACTATCTGGGACTAAACACCATTTAATTCCATCTTTCAAAGGAAAGTTCCGCTAAATTTCTTCCTGGTTCCCAACCCAAATCTAGTCAGGCAAACCTCAAATAACTACTGAGACGTACACCTCCATAGTGTAGCTCTGGCCCTGCTGCTTTCTGCAAAAAGACTGGAGAAGCTGGGATTGTTCTCCTTAGAGCAGGGAGGGTTAAAGGGAGATTTAATAGAGGTGTTCAAAATTATGAGGGGTTTTGATCGATTAAATAAGGAGAATCTGTTTCCAGTGGCAGAAGGGTCGGTAACCAGAGGACACAGATTTACGTTAATTGGCAAAAGAACCAGAAGAGAGGAGGAGGAAGTTTTTTATGCGGCGAGTTGAAAGGGCGGTGGAAGCAGATTCAATAGTAACTTTCAAAAGGGAATTGGATAAATACTTGAAGGGGAATAATTTCCAGGGCTATGGGGAAAGAGCAGGGGAGTGGGACTAATTGGATAGCTCTTTCAAAGAGCTGGCACAGGCACGGTGGGCCGAATGGCCTTCTTCTGTGCTGTAAGAGTCTCTGATTCTATGAAATGATATTTGCATGGTCTCATCATCATAGCAACCAAGGATAATTTCATCATCCCTGCCTCCTGCTCGTCTCTAAAGCTCCTAATCCCAAAAGACAGACAAACCCTGTGCGCTGTGCACTCTGCATTATGGGCAGGAGTCAACTTCTAGTCCCTCGTCCATCACAACAGTGCGAGCTGCATCTTTGACGTTTCCCGGTCGAACGCAAGCTAGAATTAGCAACTGGCTGACACCTGATGGTGCCTTGCTTACTGTGCGATCACACAGCTTTTAGTGCTGACAGCAGCTACAGAGCAGGATTGTAACTCGCCACAAGCAGATTGAATGAGGTGAATTCATCCTCCCAATAAACAGAGGACAGGATGGCAAAGAGTTAAGTGCCTGACAATAGTGAGGATGAGCTGATCAGGGAGTCAGGCTGCAATTAAATCCACGAGCGAGCTTTTAATGTGAGTGTAATGTGAGGAATTGACTATAAAATGGCACTAACTATTCCAGCTGTCAGCTTGCTTTTCTCTCATCACACTGCAAAGGCACATATTCCAGAATGTTCTTCACTTTACTCTGCTGCATTTATCATCATTGTTTGAAGGAGTGTCATTTAGTTGTAAAAAGCCCTTGAATATAAATTCACTATCAGCATAAAATGTTTTTTTTCATTCCTTATTTCCAAACTGCATTATTTTAAGAACATAAGAAACGATCATGGGCGAGGAAAGACTATTGGCCCATTAAACCATCCCCCTCGAATTCAAACTCACCCAGCCTACAGTCGAACTGGACCCTAGACCTTCGAGAACACCTTTGTTCCCTCAACCCGAATAAAAATGGAAGAAATGTTTTTGCACGAATAAGAAATTGTTCACACAGGAAAAAGCCACGAAGCCCATCTCTTTTTGGTAGATCAACTCACCTTCCTTCTCACCAGTTCCTAACCCCACCTACCTTCTCACCAGACCTCTTAACCCTGCCTACCTACTTTCTCACCAGATGTGCACCCCACCTGCTCATCATGTCCCTCAATCCTGCCTTTCTTCAGAAATACCTGCAATTGTCTCGACCCCATTTACACTGTCTGTTTGAGTGACCTTCCCTGGTAACATGTCCCATGATTACATTCCTCTTTAAGTAAAACGTTCCACCTGACCTCCTTTCTTGCTGCTAAAATTTAACTCTGATATTTGAACCCATCACCACAGTTAACAGTTGGAAGAGATCAATATTGCTCTTCCTTCCGGATAGATTGCACACTGATCCATCTCTCGGGGACACAAGTCATGTTGGCTTTATTCTCTAACATCCTTAATCTTAGGTCACAGTGAATCTGTTCCCCCAAAGTGCAATGGGGAAAACAATAAAAGATGCTGCGTGCCCACCTCTCGTACTGAGGGTTCATATCTGCAACAGCACCCCGGAAATATCTGTTCCCAATCCCCAACAGGCGGGAATATCCAACCCTGCAGAGAAGGAACAGCTTGGGGCAGAGAGGTGCTCACCCTACAATTACAAGGAAATATGCAGAGAGTGAATGAGTGTGAGTGTGAGTGTGTGTGTGTGTGTGTGTGTGAGTGTATACAGGGGAGGAAATTAATGGACCCTACGTAGGGCAGTAAGGAACTGCAACTTGTGGTGGTGCTCGTGTTCTCAATTTAAAGCTGGTAAAATACCAACCTTATATTTTTACGGACGAGGATAGATTACCACAGATATACTCACGAATCAGAGGGAGGACTATATGTATTATATGTACATAGATTTATATTTATATATATCACACACACACACGCGCATATTGAGGGACAGACATTGAGGGAAGTATCTGATCACTGTACGTGACACAGAGAAAGGTCAGAAGACTGATCCCTCGTGTCAGAGGAGTGAGTTCTGAAGTAAGGTTAGAAAACTCAAACTCTTCAGCCTGGGAAAGAGGCAAATGAGAGGGGGCCTCATTGACGTTTATAAAATACTACACGGAATAGAAAGAGTTAATCCTGAGCATTATTTAGTTAAGCCATGACTGCAGGACAGGGGAATGGGGTACAGACTGGGGAAAGGAGAGTCCAGGACTGATGTCAGGCAGGTCCCGTTCACACAGAGTGATCAACACCTGGAGTGGGGCAAAAACACCAAACTCATTCAAGAGGCTGTTAGATGCTGAGATGAGGGAGGGGGAGGAGGGAGAGGGAGCGGGAGCGTAGGTTTCAAAGAAGAGTGAACAAGAGGGGATGAAGGGCCTCCCTGATCTTTGCGACAGATCTATTTATAATCAGCTTCTATCCTTTTAGAGGAGCATCATTGCCATAGAAACAAAAAGTGACATCTTTTAGTTTTTCAAACATTTGATGCAATATATAATTTGTATTAAAATACATCGAGGGGTTGCAAAAACAGTGCAGGTGCATGACAGGAATAACACACGGCCTCCTTCCCTCTCACCCTCCCATCCCCTCTCTCTCCCTCCCTCCGCAGAGGCAGTGACCTCTCCCCTCACACTGCAGTGTCTGAGGCAGTACAGCCAGTCACACCCAACTGTGTCAGGCCAGGCCCAGCTTGTAATGATAGGAGCAGCTTGTGATTGAAGAGCTGACCTACAATCACCCAGTCAAGCAGAGGTCAGCTTCACAGGTTGGATGGGGAGCTCGGTGCTCTCCCTGACCGTTCAGTACTGGAGTGAGGAACTGCGGCAGAAATGTAAGCCCATGTTAAATGGAAGCAGCGACAGGATACTGCAGAGGAGGCCTTGCAATCTGATCTGGGGACTGTCTGAACGAGTCTGTATTTCTTGCTTGACTCAGAATGGGAGATAATTGCCACTGTTTCAGTTCCTCTCCCTCCACTTTACAAGATATTTCGAGAGAAAGTGATGGAAATTGCAGTCTCCAAAGATATTGGTTACATAGCACATTGTTCTATGACTTGTCAACAGTGAATTCTGCTTCAATTAGCCCCAGGGCCCCTGAGCAAGAGAGGGGGAAATAAAAACCAATCATCCAGGCATGTATTCCTGGTGGATCCTCAGTGAGCTTTGTGGGAAGTGCAGGTCAATGTTGGCACTGCAGGTGACACGAAGTTGGGAGGGACGGTTAATAGTGCAAATGGGAGCAGGAAGTTGCAAAGGGACATAGGCAGATTAAGTGAGTGGGTAAATGGAGTTCATTGTGGGCAAGTGTGAGATCATCCACTTTGGACCGCGGAAAGATAAATCAGAGTATTTTCTGAATGGTGAGAAACTAGGAACTGTAGAGGAGCAAATAGATTTGGGAGACCAAGTACACAAATCATTAAAAGGCTCTGTAAACATCCCCATCCTCAATGATGGCAGAGTCCAACACAAAAGACAAGGCTGAAGTGTTTGCAACCATCTTCAGCCAGAAGTGCCGAGTGGATGATCCATCTCGGCCACCTCCCGATATCCCCACCATCACAGAAGCCAGTCTTCAGCCAATTCGATTCACTCCACGTGATATCAAGAAACGGCTGAGTGCACTGGATACAACAAAGGCTATGGGCCCCAACAACATCCCGGCTGTAGTGCTGAAGCCTTGTGCTCCAGAACTAGCCGCACCTCTAGCCAAGCTGTTCCAGTACAGCTACAACACTGGCATCTACCCGACAATGTGGAAAATTGCCCAGGTATGTCCTGTCCACAAAAAGCAGGACAAATCCAATCCAGCCAATTACCATCCCATCAGTCTACTCTCAATCATCAGCAAAGTGATTGAAGGTGTTGTCGACAGTGCTATCAAGCGGCACTTACTCACCAATAACCTGCTCACCGATGCTCAGTTTGGGTTCCGCCAGGACCACTCGGCTCCAGACCTCATTACAGCATTGGTCCAAACATGGACAAAAGAGCTGAATTTCAGAGGTGAGGTGAGAGTGACTGCCCTTGACATCAAGGCAGCATTTTGACCGAGTGTGGCACCAAGGAGCCCTAGTAAAATTGAAGTCAATGGGAATCAGGGGGAAAACTCTCCAGTGGCTGGAGTCATACCTAGCACAAAGGAAGATGATAGTGGTTGTTGGAGGCCAGTCATCTGAGCCCCAGGGCATTGCTGCAGGAGTTCCTCAGGGCAGTGTCCTAGGCCCAACCATCTTCAGCTGCTTCATCAATAAATAGTGATGTCTTGAGAAGTGGACATATTACAGAGAGGGAGGTGCTGGAAGTCTTAACGCGCATCAAGGTAGATAAATCTCCGGGACCTGATGAAATGTATCCCAGGACGTTATGGGAGGTTAGGGAGGAAATTGCGGGTCCCCTAGCAGAGATATTTGAATCATCCACCGCTACAGGTGAGGTGCCTGAAGATTGGAGGGTAGCAAATGTTGTGCCTTTGTTTAAGAAGGGCGGCAGGGAAAAGCCTGGGAACTACAGACCGGTGAGCCTGACATCTGTAGTGGGTAAGTTGTTAGAGGGTATTCTGAGGGACAGGATCTACAGGCATTTGGAGAGGCAGGGACTAATTAGGAACAGTCAGCATGGTTTTGTGAGAGGAAAATCATGTCTCACGAATTTGATTGAGTTTTTTGAAGGGCTAACCAAGAAGATAGATGAGGGCTGTGCAGTAGACGTGGTCTACATGGACTTCAGCAAAGCATTTGACAAGGTACCGCATGGTAGGTTGTTACATAAGGTTAAATCTCATGGGATCCAAGGTGAGGTAGCCAATTGGAAACAAAATTGGATTGACGACAGAAGACAGAGGGTGGTTGTAGAGGGTTGTTTTTCAAACTGGATGCCTGTGTCCAGCGGTGTGCCTCAGGGATCGGTGCTGGGTCCGCTGTTATTTGTTATTTATATTAATGATTTGGATGAGAATTTAGGAGGCATGGTTAGTAAGTTTGCAGATGACACCAAGATTGGTGGCATTGTGGAAAGTGAAGAAGGTTATCGAGGATTGCAACGGGATCTTGATAAATTGGGCCAGTGGGCCGATGAATGGCAGATGGAGTTTAATTTAGATAAATGTGAGGTGATGCATTTTGGTAGATCGAATCGGGCCAGGACCTACTCCGTTAATGGTAGGGCGTTGGGGAGAGTTATAGAACAAAGAGATCTGGGAGTACAGATTCATAGCTCCTTGAAAGTGGAGTCACAGGTGGATAGGGTGGTGAAGAAGGCATTCAGCATGCTTGGTTTCATTGGTCAGAACATTGAATGCAGGAGTTGGGATGTCTTGTTGAAGTTGTACAGGGCATTGGTGAGGCCACACTTGGAGTACTGTGTACAGTTCTGGTCACCCTATTATAGAAAGGATATTATTAAACTAGAAAGAGTGCAGAAAAGATTTACTAGGATGCTACCGGGACTTGATGGTTTGACTTACAGGGAGAGGTTAGACAGACTGGGACTTTTTTCCCTGGAGAGTAGGAGGTTAAGGGGTGATCTTATAGAAGTCTATAAAATAATGAGGGGCATAGATAAGGTCGATAGTCAAAATCTTTTCCCAAAGGTAGGGGAGTCTATAACGAGGGGGCATAGATTTAAGGTGAGAGGGGAGAGATACAAAAGGGTCCAGAGGGGCAATTTTTTCACTCAAAGGGTGGTGAGTGTCTGGAACGAGCTGCCAGAGGCAGTAGTAGAGGCGGGTACAATTTTGTCTTTTAAAAAGCATTTGGACAGTTACATGGGTAAGATGGGTCTAGAGGGATATGGGCCAAGTGCAGGCAATTGGGACTAGCTTAGTGGTATAAACTGGGCGACATGGATATGTTGGGCCGAAGGGCCTGTTTCCATGTTGTAACTTCTATGATTCTATGACCTTCCCTCCATCATAAGGTCAGAAATGGGGATGTTCGCTGTTGATTGCACAGTGTTCAGTTCCATTCGCAACCCCTCAGATAATGAAGCAGTCCATGCCCACATACAGCAAGACCTGGACAACATCCAGGCTTGGGCTGATAAGTGACAAGTAACATTTGCTCCAGACAATTACCAGGCAATGACCATCTCCAACAAGAGAGAGTCTAACCACCTCCCCCTTGACATTCAACGGCATTACCATCGCCGAATCCCCCACCATCAACATTCTGGGGGTCGCCATTGACCTGAAACTTAACTGGACCAGCCACATTAATACTGTGGCTACAAGAGCAGGTCAGAGGCTGGGTATTCTGCGGCGAGTGACCCACCTCCTGACTCCCCAAAGCCTTTCCACCATCTCCAAGGCACAAGTCAGGAGTGTGATGGAATACTCTCCACTTGTCTGGATGAGTGTAGCTCCAACAACAGTCAAGAAGCTCGACACCATCCAGCACAAAGCAGCCCGCTTGATTGACACCCCATCCACCACCCTAAACATTCACTCCCTTCACCACCGGCGCACAGTGGCTGCAGTGTGTACCATCCACAGGATGCACTGCAGCAACTCGCCAAGGCTTCTTCGACAGCACCTCCCAAACCCGCGACCTCTACCACCTAAAAGGACAAGAGCAGCAGGCACATGGGAACAACACCACCTGCACGTTCCCCTCCAAGTCACAAACCATCACGACTTGGAAATATATCACCGTTCCTTCATCGTGGCTGGGTCAAAATCCTGGAACTCCCTTCCTAACAGCACTGTGGGAGAACCTTCACCACATGGACTGCAGCGGTTCAAGAAGGCGGCTCACCACCACCTTCTCAAGGGCAATTAGGGATGGGCAATAAATGCTGACCTTGCCAGCGACGCCCACATCCCATGAACGAATAAAAAAAAACTAGACAGGTACAAAAAGTAATCAAAAAGGCTAATGGAATGATGGCCTTTATCTCAAGGGGGCTGGAATACAAAAGGTGAGGAATTGATGCTTCAGCTGTGCAGTGCGCCATGGTCAGGTCCCATCTGGAGATACTGCGTTCAGTTTTGGGCACTGAACCTCAGGAAGGATATATTGGCCTTGGAGGGGGTGCAGCGCAGATTCACCAGAATGATACCGGGGCTTAGAGGGTTAAATTATGAGGACAGGTGGCATAGACTTGGCTTGTATTATCTTGAGTTTAGGAGATTGAAGGGTGATCTGATCGAGGTCATTAAAATGTTAAAAGGATTTGATTGGGTAGATGCAGAGAAACTATTTCCTCTGGTGGGGGAAATCAAGAACAAGGAGGCATAATCTTAAAATTAGATTATGCGCCATTTCGGAGGGAAATCAGGAAGCACTTTTTCATACAAAACATTGTAAATATTTGGAACTCTCTTCCCAAAAAAGGTGGTGGATGCTGGGATGTCAATTGGAGTTTTCAAGACTGAGATCGATAGATTTTTGTTAAGTCAGGGCATCAAAGGATATACCGTCCATGTTTATCATGGGCAGTCGTCTATATCTGGCAAATGGTGCTAACCACATCACCCAAAATAGCCGGTGCGTTTAATGTGTTACAAGCAACGTCTTTCCAATTGACTTTGATGGTAATGGTTAGCACCATTTGCCCAATATAGGCAGTGCCAGTGATAAACATGGACAGTGTAAGTGATGGGGATTGTACGCTTCATAAATCTACAAATGTTTGACCTCAATATTTCAAGAACCTTATTGATTTTGAGGAATAGACAGAATGTCTAATCACAAGTAAAAACCATGATCTAACACAGTAAACATGGAGCCATCCTGTTCCGCACTTCATGGTCCACATGCAATACGTCCCTCTCCCGCCCACCCACATCAATTATTGACAAAGAAAACATTTTCATAAACAAGAGGCATCAACAAATGTGTGGGGAGCACACAGCACATGAGCTGGAAAACCCCTCCGCAGTCTGGGACCATCCCCCTCAGGAATTAATGGGAGGTGGGAGCTTTGTCATCATAATGTTCACAAGTTGCTGCCAGCCCTTTTTAATGGTTATGAATTGATTCGCTCTATAACAAAGTCACGCAACACCTATTGTAGTACTCTGACACGCTGTGGAGGCGAGTGGAGTCTGTAGGGGAATCTGGAGTAATGGGGGAAATCGCAATGATCCACGATTTTGCTTTTTGTACACGTCATGCAGCAGTTTAATGGCCCACCCCTTCGAGAGGGCAAATAGCGTTCACATCAACACGCCCGCTATAAGCGGAGGGGACTGCAGTACTTAAACCATAGCACAGTACTTACAGCCACTCCTGATAGTTGGAGACTCAAACATCTTCCAGTATTTCAGGCCGATCAAACCTTTACCAATCTGAATACTCGTTACGAACTGCCACTTTTAATACATTTCTCTCACCCCGACTCGGTGACAATTCGCACGTTCCTGCATGACAAGATTAGACCAAAAGTTAAAATACAATTCCATAGAAGGAGAATTTAATTGGAATTTTACAATACCTTCAGTTAATAAGCTGGTTTCCTTACTGACGAGCTCTTTTTCCATTGGGCCAATGAAATGAGTACAATCTCTTACTTCGATATCTTATCAATAATTTCACTCTGGTTACATCGAATTGCTATTTCACCAAGTTAAACCTTTCATGATAAGCATGGCTTTGATTCTGTTCCATCCAGAATCAGCTTATTCCTCTATTTTACAGAAATCCCAAACTAAAAGATAATAATTAAGATGATTTTCTTTTAACTGTTGTCCTTGCACCCATTATCAGTGCTGACACCTCCCTGAGACTTAGTTACCAGAATGCAATGGAACACCTTTAATTAAGTTCCCTCGTTAAACAGGTGATTGCTTTATATTGAACTGACACGGGTCAGTCTCAGTTGAAATGTTCAGTGATCAATACTTTAAAATTGAACCAAACTTCCCGACTTAACAAACAAAGGCCAAAGGCTAATATTACTACAATGCAGAGAAAAATCAATAGCAGTGTTACACTTCAAGTCAGTCTGAGACTTGATGGGAGTCTGAGATCTCAAATTCCCTGATTAATCCTTTGCCTACAGCTAGGATCATGCAAGTGTCACAGCAGGGATGATGGCCAGTCAGGATGTAACACTGAAGGGCTATTCTGAAGTGTTTTGGAAGAAAATCCCTGCAGACCCTTACTTCAGAAGATGAGATGGGTGGGGTCTATCAAGGGGTGGAGCCCATGGTAGAGTTAGATTGTTCACGGGCTGAAGGAGCAGGATCTATACGCTGAATGCTTTTCCTAATTCCATGCTTTCTTCTATTTGCACTTGGTGTGTGTGTGTGTGTGTGTGTGTGTGAGGAATTTAAACAGTTGTCACGTGTGAGGGTTTCCCTACTAGTGGCTCTGTCCCCTGACGGCAGAAGGCCTGTCCCCATCATCCTCAACACTGCGATCAAAGAGAAAGACAATCCAACTGCTAATAAATGAAGGTTCCACGATGGGGGCGGGGGAGAGGTGGTTCCATCTGGTGGGAGCAGATAGCAGCACTGTAGGAGGGACTGGGGCAAAGAGGTTCGTTAAATAGATTCATGGATCTCCAGGCAGAAATTGCTGGTGACAGTTTGAAGCAGCAATTACCTTTTGGGTGTGAGAGGTGACCAGCAATGAACACTGTTCAACAACAGCACCCACCAGGGAATAAAACAAGGAGAAGCACAGCTCCAGAGAACCATAGAAAAGATACAGCACAGAAGGTGCCCATTCTAATCCCACCTTCCAGCACCCGGTCCATAACCCTGCAGCTTACAACACCCTCCAGCTCGACAGGGACAACTTGACAATACAAAGCACATATCAGCAACAATTCTCGACTGACTTGCTACGTAGACAGGAGTGCCCCTTTCTGTTACTGATGGTAACCCTGACTTTGGCGAGAGTACTGAGCATTAAATGAGTCAATGATGCTGCCCATTGAGCCACTGGCATGGCCTGAAGAGATGGCTTCTACCAGCAAATATAAATGCCGTGGCTGCCAGCCTTTCCTTGGTCCTAAGGGCCAGTTCCCTAGCTCCTAGGCCTCTGCCCTTAAGCAAACCATCTTTATGCAGAGGTCTCTTGGAGCACACAATGCTTTGCCACAGGGGGTGGTTGAGGCACAGAGCATTGCATCTTTTAAAATGAAAATTGGATAAATATTCGTAGCAAAGGAAGATACAGGGCAGTGGGGAGAGCGCGGGGCAGTGGGGAGAGCGCGGGGCAGTGGGGAGAGCGCCGGGCAGTGGGGAGAGCGCGGGGCAGTGGGGAGAGCGCGGGGCAGTGGGGAGAGCGCGGGGCAGTGGGGAGAGCGCGGGGCAGTGGGGAGAGCACGGGGCAGTGGGGAGAGCGCGGGGCTGTGGGATACAGGGTGAACCCCCTCTTTTAACTAACAGATGGGACAATGCCCAGTTTTCTTTGCAATTAATGATCGACTTAGAAAAACCGCTGGAATGGGTGGCTTTGAAAAGTCCGATTTCATTCGGAGAGCGTTAATTATTGCGATAAACAGCATGCTCCCATTTCTTTGCGGTGAAAGAGAAATTTCACTCGTACCCCCCACCCCGAGCAAAGTGTTGAGGGTGAAGCAGACACATCGCTATGTTGCTCGGTTTGAAGTTATTTCTCACTCTGTATGACACCGTCTCTTTTCCTCTTTCCCAGCACAGAGAGAAAACAATAATGGAGCTGCTGTCAACACCTCACAACATCAAAATTACCAACATCACCTGCGACTCTTTCAAGATCTGCTGGGAGACCGATGTGAAGGACAGGGAGCGCGTCACACATTACTTTGTTGACCTCAATAAGAAAGAAAACAAGGACTCCAACAAATTCAAGCACAGGGTAAGCGTGTGGGGCCAGGGTTAGCGTGTGGGGCCAGGGTTAGCGTGTGGGCCAGGGTTAGTGTGTGGGGCCAGGGTTAGCATGTGGGCCAGGGTTAGCGTGTGGGGCCAGGGTTAGCGTGTGGGGCCAGGGTTAGCGTGTGGGGCCAGGGTTAGCGTGTGGGCCAGGGTTCATGGCTGGCAGCTTTATACATGGATACATATATTGTACAACCGATTATTTCTGTGGGCTGTAGAGTATAATTTGTTTAACATTAGGTTCATCCTTTCAAAGTTAACCAATGGGGATTGGCTCTTGCACCTCCCTCCATCCTGACTCTGTTCAAATCGAGATTTACTGGGGTAGATTTTCCTCTTTTTATAAATTAATTCTGGGATGTGGGCGTTGCTGGCGAGGCCGGCATTTATTGCCCGTCCCTAGTTGCCCCTTGAGAAGGTGGTGGTGAGCCGCCTTCTTGAACCGCTGCAGTCCGTGTGGTGAAGGTTCTCCCACAGTGCTGTTAGAAAGTTCCAGGATTTTGACCCAGCGACAACGAAGGAACGGCGATATATTTCCAAGTCGGGATGGTGTGTGATGTGGAGGGGAACGTGCGGGTGGTGTTGTTCCCATGCACCTACTGCCCTTGACGTTCTAGGTTGTAGAGGTCGTGGGTTTAGGAGCTGCTGTCGAGTTGCTGCAGTGCAATCCTTCCTCTTCCGCACTTGAGCGTATGAACGTGTCAGGGTGGAAGCCCTTATTGTAAAACTGGGCACAAGCTTGCGCACAATTACCTGTCCATTCAAGTGATCTCCAAACGAGTCTGTCTTAACATCAAAGACAGACGTACAATGGGAGAGCAGTCCGAGTCTCCAATCCCCTGCTTTTCACTGTCTGCTTCTGTGTAGTTATCTTATGTGGAAGTAAATTGGACTATTAGTGTTAGCCTGAATGTATCAGTCTGACTGTGTGATAGGTACCATCCATCCGAATGGGCAGCCCACAAGATTGTGTGTTATACTGCCAATGAAAGGGTAAGGTTCAGTTCCCAGCCTGCTTGTGGAAGCTGCTTTCTTGCTGCGAACACCAGTTCACAGAGAGCGAGCTCCAATCACAACAGGGCTCAATGGTCTTTCTCGTCGTTATCGATCATGTGACATTCCTTCTGAGCTGGGTAGAGCAAGATTAATTTCCCACATCATCAGCAGTAAAAAGCAAAACCAAACAGGAACTGTCCTGACTGATAGAATACACGGTAACCAAAGGACAGCATCTGAGAAGAATTAGGATATTGATTCTAACTGACCCGAGTGGCTGGAGCTGGCACAGTTTATTAATGACTCGAAGCCAGCTCAGAGCTATCAACTGCCACCTCGGATTGATGCATGGATAAAAATCCCAATTGAAATCTTATTTCAAAATGTTCCCAAAACAGCAGCTATTACCAGCGAGGCATTCAGTGAGACAGAACCAGGCACACATGCTATGAGAGAGAGAGAGAGAGAGAGAGAAGGGAAGACAAGTCAAAGAGGGAGTGAGAGAGACAGAGTCACAGAGAGACAGTGTGCGCAAATCCCATGTATACAATTTGTTCTAATACTCTCTGTCACTACTAAACCCTTGTTGCAGCAAACCCTGCCCCTGGTGAGAGTGAGAGTTCTATTCCAGGCCTGGGTGGGGATGACTTGTACTCGATGCAATGACTCAGCCACTTACTGCGGAGGGATGGAGGCAGGGTGCTTGTTTCTGATTGCTCTCCCCTGGGCTCCATGCCGGGCTCGGCTCCACTGCACGCGATCCATCACCTCATTCCCCAGCGTCCACTCACGCACAACCCAGGAGGAACGCGAAAGGATTGAAACAAAAAAACCTGCAGTTGGGCAGAAATAAAACAATGGGGAAAGACATCATGAGAAAAAGGAAACGACGATCTCACAGAGACACCAGACAGGTGCAGAGTGAGCTGGCCCACTTCCCGCCTGCGTTATTAACACCTGCAGACTGTCATTCGCTCTCTGAGAGCCATATGGTCGTTGGAGAGAGACAGGAGCTGAAGTCATGACCTCCCCCTGTGCAGGCTCTGCTACACTTCACATGCCAGGGAATTGTTACTGAACCACAGGAGGACGGAGGGCTGGGTGGAATTGGGGAGATTTACCCGCAGTACGGAAGGATTTTGTTTGTCCTCCTCCTCCTCCTCCTCTGAAGACCACTGGTGAACGTGAACAACTTTATTCTGAGATTTGAACAGCGTTCTCGGATCTCTGCTCCTCCAGCTCAGGCCTCTTGTGCATCCCCTCTCCCTCCAGATTATATAGTGTGGGCTACACTGCCTTTACAAATCATTTAATCACTGTTTGTCACAAACTGCCCCCAGGGGCATCGAAACTATTACACACTATTTATTGTAATACTTTGGAACTAATGCCATCAGCTCCTGCCTAATTGCACTGACATTCTCCCACTTTGCTTCTCACTCAAACTGTGCAATGGACCCTTCCTTCTCACACTGGAGGCGTCTGACAGACACACATTTTTTAGTTACATAATCATGCACAATTCACGTGGTTTTAAAAAATGTTTTTATAAAAAAGCTCTGCACAAGCCAAGAATGAGTATCATGTGGAGCCCAGTGAAGAGTAACACCGTGTTTGTTCAAATAAATTCACACGTCATGAGATTTCACCTGTGCAGCTTCCCTCATCTTCTCTCCTGCTCTTTCCGTCCTCAGTGATGACCTGTATAATGGCCCTTGATAGATAGATCGATTCCTGCATTTATATAGCACCTTTCACAGCCTCAGAATGTCCCAAAGTGCTTTATGGCCAATGAAGTGTAGTCACTGTTGTAATGTAGGAAACGCAGCAGCCAATTTGCGCACAGCAAGATCCCACAAACACTAAGATAATGACGAGATAATTTGTTTTTAGTGAATGATGGTTGAGGGATAAATATTGGCCAGGACACTGGGGAGAACGCCCCCTCTCTGAATAGTGCTGTGGGATCTTTTACGTTCACTTGCGAGGGTAGTCGGGGCCTTGGGTTAACGTCTCATGCGATTGGCCGTGTCGAGCAAAGCCATAGAGAACGTACAGGTAGATTTACCAGGATGATTGCCAGGGATGGGAAACTATAATTATGAGGACAGAATCATAGAAGTTTACAACATGGAAACAGGCCCTTCGGCCCAACATGTCCATGTCGCCCAGTTTATACCACTAAGCTAGTCCCAATTGCCTGCACTTGGCCCATATCCCTCTATACCCATCTTACCCATGTAACTGTCCAAATGCTTTTTAAAAGACAAAATTGTACCCGCCTCTACTACTGCCTCTGGCAGCTCGTTCCAGACACTCACCACCCTTTGAGTGAAAAAATTGCCCCTCTGGACCCTTTTGTATCTCTCCCCTCTCACCTTAAATCTATGCCCCCTCGTTATAGATTCCCCTACCTTTGGGAAGAGATTTTGACTATCGACCTTATCTATGCCCCTCATTATTTTATAGACTTCTATAAGATCACCCCTAAACCTCCTACTCTCCAGGGAAAAAAGTCCCAGTCAATCCAACCTCTCACTATAAGTCAAACCATCAAGTCCCGGTAGCATCCTAGTAAATCTTTTCTGCACTCTTTCTAGTTTAATAATATCCTTTCTATAATAGGGTGACCAGAACTGTACACAGTGTTCCAAGTGTGGCCTAACTAATGTCTTGTACAACTTCAACAAGACATCCAAACTCCTGTATTCAATGTTCTGACCAATGAAACCAAGCATGCTGAATGCCTTCTTCACCACCCTATCCACCTGTGACTCCACTTTCAAGGAGCTATGAACCTGTACTCCTAGATCTCTTTGTTCTATAACTCTCCCCAACGCCCTACCATTAACGGAGTAGGTCCTGGCCCGATTCGATCTACCAAAATGCATCACCTCACATTTATCTAAATTAAACTCCATCTGCCATTCATCGGCCCACTGGCCCAATTTATCAAGATCCCGTTGCAATCCTAGATAACCTTCTTCACTGTCCACAATGCCACCAATCTTGGTGTCATCTGCAAACTTACTAACCATGCCTCCTAAATTCTCATCCAAATCATTAATATAAATAACAAATAACAGCGAACCCAGCACCGATCCCTGAGGCACACCGCTGGTCACAGGCCTCCAATTTGAAAAACAACCCTCTACGACCACCCTCTGTCTTCTGTCGTCAATCCAATTTTGTATCCAATTGGCTACCTCACCTTGGATCCCGTGAGATTTAACCTTATGTAACAACCTACCATGCGGTACCTTGTCAAAGGCTTTGCTAAAGTCCATGTAGACCACGTCTACTGCACAGCCCTCATCTATCTTCTTGGTTACCCCTTCAAAAAACTCAATCAAATTCGTGAGACATGATTTTCCTCTCACAAAACCATGCTGACTGTTCCTAATCAGTCCCTGCCTCTCCAAATGCCCGTAGATCCTGTCTCTCAGAATACCCTCTAACAACTTACCCACAAGACTTGAGATACTGGGACTATTTCCGCTGCAGCAGGAAAGGTTGAGAGCAGATTTAATTTTTCCTTCTTTGTCTCGATCTTTATTTTGAACTTAAGTCTCTGTGATGTGCCTTGGGACATTTCTCTACATTAAAAGGACCTGTATAAATGCAAGTTGTTGTTGGTATTGATAGAGGTTTTTAAAAGGATGAAGGTTTTGATCGGGTAAATAGGGAAAGACTATTTCCTCTGGTTAGGGAGTCGGTGACAAAGAGTCAACAATTTTAAATTATCATTGAGCGAGGAGAGGAGTTAATGAAGAACGTACAGCACGGAAACAGGCCATTCGGCCCAACAGGTCCATGATCCACGGGAGCCTCCTCCTCCTCCCACCCTTTTCATCTAACCCTATCAACATATCCTTCTATTCCCTTTTTCCTCGTGAGTTAAAAGAACTTTCTTTACACAGAGGGTTGTTGGAGTATCGAATGCTTTGTCACGGGGAGTAATCAAGGCAGAGACCATTGCATCTTTTAAGGAATAACTGGATAAATATTTGAAGCAGAGAAAGACACAGGGCTATGGGGAGAGTGCAGGGCACATCACATGGAATCTTACAGCACAGAAGGCGGCCGTTCAGCCCATCGTGTCTGTGCTGGCTCTTTGAAAGAGCTATCCAATTAGTCCCACTCCCCTGCTTTCTCGATAGACCTGCAAATTTTTCCTTTTTAACTATTTATCCAATTCCCTTTTGAAAGTTATTATTGAATCTGCTTCCACCGCCCTTTCAGGCAGTGCATTCCAGATCAGAACAACTCGCTGCGTAAAAAAATTCTCCTCATCTCCTGTCTGGTTCTTTTGTCAACTATCTTAATCTGTGCCCTCCGGTTACCGACCCATTTTGACACACAATGCTGGGTCAGAGTGAGAAACATCAAAATAGGTAACAGTCCGAACCAAACTGAGTGAGATAGTGAATTAAGATGGGCCAAATGGCTGTCCTCATCCATAATCAGTAGTGATCTTGTGATATTCCCTTCATACCAGGGAGAGGGGACAGGTCATTTAGTGAGTGCCACCATACAGTACATTCACACTCAGAACCTACAGTTACAGCACAGGCACCAAACATCCACTCTCATCAACTGAGCCATTTCCAGCAATGATATCGACATCATCACTCGTCAATCACTGACTCCACACAGAGACCAACTATAAATGGAATAACATTCAGCACAGCCAGTGAAGGAGGGCGAGATAACAAGCAAATATCAAGGAGGCAACTCAAGGCTGGAATCTCACAACTTGAAATATATCCGACCCCTCGATTAGATTCCAGCCCGTAACTCATTCCCGGGGTATCTATGTATTATAGAGATGACACTAACAGTGGTGCTGTCACTTGTACACAGGCCCCTCGTGTGTCAGAGCTCGCCTAGTGTCGAGTTATCATTGGTGGGACTTGCTGTACTGACATGTTCACCCTTTTAGATTTGAACGGTCTGTTCTCTGCATGTTTTTAATATCTTGGCTTGTGATGAATATTGAAGGCTACGGTTTTGAAGGATATCAAAGCCTTTTCATCCGTGTTCCACTAATAATTTTTTCCTCGCTTGGCTCAACCCACGTTCTAATTAAACAGCAAATGGCACTACAAGCAACCGTTGCCTTGGAAACCATGGTTCACAGCTGAGCTCCTGTCAGAGGGAGCTGGCATAGTCCAGCCTCAGTTTATCACTGTGTACCATCGATAACGAGAGAGCGTGCAGATCTCAATACCCTCACAGTGAATACCCTCACATCCGGGAGCTGATGAAATATTCGACATTCTTGCAATCACGGAGTGTTAGAGGTGGAGACAGAGAGAGAGAGACTATAGATAGAGAGCGGCTGAGTGGCATTCAGGAGGGGTCATTTCAAGTCCAGAGCAATCACCTGGTAAGAATATTCTAGACTAGCACTGGAGAAACAGACAATGGCCCATATGCACCAGGATCACTCTCACCTGATTGCACCTTCGTACAATCAATATTTTTGGGTCTCCTGAGCAAACCCAGGAGTGGATCAAGTGGATACGGAAAGGATTGTCCTCGGTGATGCTTACTGCTTTGACGGCCAGGTTGGTCATCCTCCAGCCCCATTGGGGGCCTGCTTATATAAATAGCAGTGTGATTAGCTGGATTTCATCAGTCGAGATACAGTCAGTAGCAGGATATGAGAGTGAAATTTCAGGCTGTTCCTGTTAGTTTTGTTCCCTCACACTTTGTCAACACTTGTTTCACACACACGCTGAGACAAAGCATGAAAAGTACCGACCCCTCTCTCAAACATTTATCTCTGGTATATGTTTTATCCATTGCATCGCAGTTTCTTTGTCACATCCATATATGGAAATATCATGCCGCTGACCGTATTAAAAGACGTAGGAAATATATTAATCAAACACAAGGGAAGCAGGTGGATTGGCTTCCAGTGAGCAACGACTGAGGACACAAGGAAACAACAAATGAGAGAGGGGGAATGAATCCCACTCCAAATATTTTTGGGAAAACCTTTCAGCTGCCATCTTAGTTTCCTCACTGATCTGAGTGTTTACTGCTGGGAAATGCTTTGCAACATGATAAAGACAAGAAAAATTACAAAGTTTACCAGAAAATGATTACATTGACCTGTACAACAGATTGCAGACACCACATGAAAACTTCTCACACCCATTTAGTTGACTAAAATAAGGAGGAAACAACAGTCTTTGAATTGAATTCTTGTCACTAAATTGAAGTCGATATTAAATTTGCTACGTATGCTGAACCCTCCTTATTTCGGTCTCACTCCATCCGTGACACACCGTCACGCCTGCAGCTACGCACTACGACCAGTAGGTGGAGCATTTTGACTCCAGATCCCCACACCTATACCTGCAGCATCACTTGATGCAACCCAGAGGGAAATTCACCGTGTCCCGAGTGTCCGTGGGCAACCACAGAGGAGGTCGATAAATTTCTTATCGAGACTAAACTGAAATAAGATGAAATTGGAGAGAGCGGTGAGCCTGAAAATAAGCGTCAATGGTTTCTCGGACTAAATCACACTTCACTGAAACTCCAGTCGTGGAAATAAAGACAGAAAATGCTGGAAATACACAGGACTGTCAGCATCTGTAAAGAGAGAAGATAAGTGTTAGGATTTCAGGCATAAAATATTGTCAGACACAAGGAAAAACGTACATTTCGAAAGCACCTTCCACATCCTCAGGATGCTCCAAAGCGCTTTACAGCCAATGAAGTGTGAACAATGAAATGTAGTCACTGTTTGTAATGTAGGAAACCTGACAGCCAATTTGTGCACAGCAAGATCCCACAAACAGAGATAAATGTCCAGATAATCTGTTTTTCGTGATGATGGTTGAGGGATAAACATTGGCCAGGAGGCCGGAGAGAACTCCCCTGCTCTTCTTCCAAATAATGCAATGGGATCTTTTACGCCCGCCTGAAATTAAGATTTTCAGTTGGTCTCCTCCGTTTGCCGGCGAACAGCCACTCCTGCGGGGCCTCAACTCTGCACAGGCAAGCTGCTTTGGGACTTTGTTTTCTGTGATGCTGCTCTGTGATTAGCCACAAGGGGGCACAGAACAGCTGGGCCCGTACCCGGATATCACTGGAGCCAAATGGGAAAAAACCACAAGACTGAAATAAATGCTGGAAATATGCAGTCGGCCAGTGAGCCCAGTGACAGCACCGGTCTGGGTTGTGATCAGCAGCAGTCAGGGACAGAGCTTCCACTTGACAAATAAACTGCAACGGTGAAAGGATCAATTATATTCACACCTTTCCCCATGTCACTCACTGTTTTCCTGCACAGCTAGGTCTGGCTCAGAGTTCACAGCAAAGCCTCGCTCAGATTTTAACCAAATGCTCATTTAACTACAGCAATGAGATAAACCATAATCCTCCGATGCTGCAGTTACAGTCACAATGTGATGTAAGACATGCTCCGCTGTATGGAATTGGAATTGAAAACCACCTCTCTGTGACATCTCCACACGGCCCTTCATGGGTCAGTCACACTCTGTATCTCCACATGGGCTTCATTAAGCAAAGCTGAGTCAGGCTGGTGAGGCCTCGCACTGTTATTTTATGTAACGGGAATGCTTCATAATTTGCTGAAATCACAAGTGAAAAGAAATATGCCCCTGAATGAGTGGAAGAACCGAGAGATCTGGGGGAACAGAAACGTGGAAAAAGGCCATAAAAATGACAAATGGGATTCTGCATTTTATACATGGGGAGCATTGAAGATAAAAGGGGGGAGGTGAACTTGAATTTGTACAGGGCATTGTTTAGACCCCAGCATCCATGTTCTTTTTGAGGGAGAGAGTTCCAGATTCCCACTCCCCTTTGTGTGAAGAAGTGCTTCCTGACATCACTCCTGAACGGCTGGGCTCTAATTTTAAGATTGCGCCCCCTTGTTCTGGACTCCCCACCAGAGGAAATAGTTTCTCTCTATCCACCCTATCAAATCCCTTTATCATTTTAAAGATGTCGATTAGATCACCCCTTAATCTTTTATATTAAAGGGAATACAAGCCTAGTCTGTGTAACCTGTCCTCATAATTTAACCCTTTCAGCCCCGGTATCATTCTGGTGAATCTGCACTGCACCCCCTCCAGGGCCAATATATCCTTCCTGAGGTGCGGTGCCCAGAACTGAACGCAGTCTCTCCAGATGGGGTCTGACCGAGGCTGTGTCCATCTGAAGCATCACTCCCTCCCCTTTTTATTCCAGCCCCCTTGGGATAAAGGCCAACATTCTGTGAGCCATCACATACCCTGGGGAGAACACAGGCTTCACGCACATGGCTTTAATCCAACAGCAGGCACCCTCTGCAGAGGTATTCGATCAGTTCAACTTATTGTGATGTTCTTGGCCATTCAGGATGTCCCTACCAAGCTGGTGGCGAAGGCAGTGCCACTTCCAATGACCGTGCGGGGGCACTGGTTCCTGAGCCCTCGCACAGAGTACAGCGTCGCTGTCCAGATTGCCGTCAAGCAGAGCGATGGAGAATACCTCGTGTCTGATTGGAGTGAGGTGGTGGAATTCTGCACAGGAGGTGAGCAGTCCGATTCAGCATCTGAGATCATGCACAGATTGGCATCCGAGTTACACTCGGCGACGGGGCCCGGCCCGATCAGAGTTACACTCCCATTTATACTCAATACCGGTGACCGGATCCCATTTATACTCAATACCGGTGACCGGATCCCATTTATACTCAATACCGGTGACCGGATCCCGTTTATACTCAATACCGGTGACCGGATCCCGTTTATACTCAATACCGGTGACCGGATCCCGTTTATACTCAATACCGGTGACTGGATCCCATTTATACTCAATACCGGTGACCGGATCCCATTTATACTCAATACCGGTGACCGGATCCCGTTTATACTCAATACCGGTGACCGGATCCCATTTATACTCAATACCGGTGACCGGATCCCGTTTATACTCAATACCGGTGACTGGATCCCATTTATACTCAATACCGGTGACCGGATCCCGTTTATACTCAATACCGGTGACCGGATCCCGTTTATACTCAATACCGGTGACTGGATCCCATTTATACTCAATACCGGTGACCGGATCCCATTTATACTCAATACCGGTGACCGGATCCCATTTATACTCAATACCGGTGACCGGATCCCATTTATACTCAATACCGGTGACCGGATCCCATTTATACTCAATACCGGTGACCGGATCCCGTTTATACTCAATACCGGTGACCGGATCCCGTTTATACTCAATACCGGTGACCGGATCCCGTTTATACTCAATACCGGTGACCGGATCCCGTTTATACTCAATACCGGTGACCGGATCCCGTTTATACTCAATACCGGTGACCGGATCCCATTTATACTCAATACCGGTGACCGGATCCCGTTTATACTCAATACCGGTGACTGGATCCCATTTATACTCAATACCGGTGACCGGATCCCATTTATACTCAATACCGGTGACCGGATCCCGTTTATACTCAATACCGGTGACCGGATCCCGTTTATACTCTATACCGGTGACCAGATCCCATTTATACTCTATACCGGTGACCAGATCCCATTTATACTCAATACCGGTGACCAGATCCCATTTATACTCTATACCGGTGACCAGATCCCATTTATACTCTATACCGGTGACCGGATCCCGTTTATACTCAATACC
This sequence comes from Heptranchias perlo, assembly GCF_035084215.1. NCBI lineage: Eukaryota > Metazoa > Chordata > Chondrichthyes > Hexanchiformes > Hexanchidae > Heptranchias > Heptranchias perlo. Next base: position 51,681,572 of record NC_090344.1, on the reverse strand, counting down.
GGTGACCGGATCCCATTTATACTCAATACCGGTGACCGGATCCCATTTATACTCAATACCGGTGACCGGATCCCATTTATACTCAATACCGGTGACCGGATCCCATTTATACTCTATACCGGTGACAGACCAGATCCCATTTATACTCAATACCGGTGACAGACCGGATCCCATTTATACTCAATACCGGTGACAGAACAGATCCCATTTATACTCTATACCGGTGACAGACTGGATCCCATTTATACTCAATACCGGTGACAGACCAGATCCCATTTATACTCAATACCGGTGACAGACCAGATCCCATTTATACTCTATACCGGTGACAGACCAGATCCCATTTATACTCAATACCGGTGACAGACCGGATCCCATTTATACTCAATACCGGTGACAGACCGGATCCCATTTATACTCAATACCGGTGACAGACCGGATCCCATTTATACTCAATACCGGTGACAGACCAGATCCCATTTATACTCTATACCGGTGACAGACTGGATCCCATTTATACTCAATACCGGTGACAGACTGGATCCCATTTATACTCAATACCGGTGACAGACTGGATCTCATTTATACTCAATACCGGTGACAGACTGGATCCCATTTATACTCAATGCCAGTGACAGACTGGATCCCATTTATACTCAATACCGGTGACAGACCAGATCCCATTTATACTCAATACAGGTGACAGACTGGATCCCATTTATACTCAATACCGGTGACAGACTGGATCCCATTTATACTCAATACCGGTGACAGACCGGATCCCATTTATACTCAATACCGGTGACAGACTGGATCCCATTTATACTCTATACCGGTGACAGACTGGATCCCATTTATACTCAATACCGGTGACAGACTGGATCCCATTTATACTCAATAACGGTGACAGACTGGATCCCATTTATACTCAATACCGGTGACAGACTGGATCCCATTTATACTCAATACCGGTGACAGACTGGATCCCATTTATACTCAATACCGGTGACAGACTGGATCCCATTTATACTCAATGCCGGTGACAGACTGGATCCCATTTATACTCTATACCGGTGACAGACCGGATCCCATTTATACTCAATACCGGTGACCGGATCCCATTTATACTCAATGCCGGTGACAGACTGGATCCCATTTATACTCAATATCGGTGACAGACCGGATCCCATTTATACTCAATACCAGTGACCGGATCCCATTTATACTCAATAACGGTGACTGGATCCCATTTATACTCAATAACGGTGACTGACTGGATCCCATTTATACTCAATAACGGTGACTGACTGGATCCCATTTATACTGAGGAGCGGTGACTGACTGGATCCCATTACCTTCAGTGACAGTGGGTGGCTTTTTTTGAGCTCGTGCTTGTTTTCATTCTATGTTATTCTTTCCCTTTTCCTCTCAGCTTCCAGTTTTTGAATAGGTTTTCTGGAAAATTGCAAACTCTAAACCAAACACCTTTTTAAAAGTCCCCTTTTAAAAATAAAAGTCAATTAAAAAAAACCTTCGGTTGCTGGTGGTTAGAATCTGGTTTCCAAATCTCTCTCTGTGGGTGGGGGGGCCCTGTGAATATTAACACTCCCAGAGCTACCCTGTAAATATTAACACAGACCTGGGGGCCCCAGTGAATGCTCACAGGGTATCTCTGGGACTGTGTTAATATTAACAAGGGCTCCCGAGAGGGTGTCGATATTCACAAAGGGTCCCTGGGGGGTGGGAATCAGGGGAAGCAGCAGTCCTCTCATACCCCACCCCATGGACAGCAGCGCCCGAAGGCTCTGGGTGTAAGACATGGCATCACCCACTCGGGTATGGACAGAGAATTAACATGGGAGAGGTGGAGGGGGAGGTCTATAATGAGAGTGAGATGGGGACAGACTGCATCCTGCATGTAGCTAACTCCCTGTTGGTGTGTTTCCCAGATTATTCCACCGCCCACTTGAAACAGTTACTGGAGAAGGCGGATGTCATTGCCGGACGAATGCTGAGATTCTCTGTCTTCTATCGGAATCAACACAAGGAATATTTTGAATACTTGAGGTAATATATTTATTACCTATTCCTATCTGACCCTGAGCTGAGCTTCTGACCCCGTATCCTCTCCATCACCAAGACCACCTACCTCCACCTCCATAACATCGCCCGTCTCCACCCCTGCCTCAGCTCATCCGTCGCTGAAACCCTCATCCATGCCTTGGTCACCTCTAAACTCGATTATTCCAGTGCTCTCCTGGCCGGCCTCCCATCTTCCACCCTCCGTAAACTTGAGTTCATTCAAATTTCTGCTGCCCGTATCCTAACTCGCACCAAGTCCCGTTCACCCATCACCCCCTGTGCTCACTGACCTACATTGGCTCCCGGTCCGGGAACGCCTCGATTTTAAAATTCTCATCCTTGTTTTTCAAATGCCTCCATGGCCTCGCCCTGTGTAGGATTTAAGGAGTGTCCTAAAAGAAGGTAGAGAGGTTTAGGGAGGGAATTCCAGAGCTTAGGGCCCAGGCAGCTGAAGGCACGGCCGCCAATGGTGGAGCGAAGGAAATCGGGGATGCGCGAGGGGCCAGAATTGGAGGAGCGCAGAGATCTCGGAGGGTTGTAGGGCTGGAGGAGGTTACAGGGATAGGGAGGACAGCCCCAAAGTTGGAAGCAGTTAGCGAGAGCGTGAGGTAAACTCATCCAAGACTCTGCTGCCCGTATCCTAAGTCCCATTCACCCATCACCTGGTGCTCGCTGTCCTACATTGGCTCCCGGTCCAGGAACACCTCGATTTTAAAATTCTCATTCTCATGTTCAAATCTCTCCATGGCCTCTCCCCTCCCTATCTCTGTAACCCACTCCAGCCGTACAACCCTCCGAGATTTTTACTCTCCTCCAATTCTGGCCTCTTGCGCATCCCCGATTTTAATCGCTCCACCATTGGTGGCCGTGCCTTCAGCTGCCTAAGCCCTAAGCTCTGGAATTCCCTCCTTAAACCTCTCCGCCTCTCTACCTCTCTCTCCTCCTTTAAGATGCTTCTTAAAACCTACTTCTTTGACCAAGCTTTTGGTCACCTGTCCTAATATCTCCTTATGTGGCTTGGAGTCAAATGGATCATTGTAGAGGGAGCTTTACTCTGCATCTAACCCTGTACCTGTCCTGGGAGTGTTTGATGGGACAGTGTAGAGGGAGCTTTGCTCTGTATCTAACCCGTGCTGTACCTGCCCTGGGAGTGTTTGATGGGACAGTGTAGAGGGAGCTTTACTCTGTATCTAACCCGTGCTGTACCTGCCCTGGGCGTGTTTGATGGGACAGTGTAGAGGGAGGGAGGATGGGTCCCACCAGTCTGGGTGTTTTTGCGCTGTTGTGTGGAGAGACCCCTCACCCTGTCCCGTTGTTGTTGCAGGATGCACCATGACGGTGTAATGCAGCCCTATGTGAAGGACAGCAGTGGCAGTCACGGCTCACCAGTCAGCGGGACCCTGCACGGGATCTTCTTCAGCTGCAATACCGAGTTCAACACGGGAGAGCCACCGCTGGACTCTCCCTACGGCCGTCTCCGCTTCCAGGTGGAGGCTGCCCAGCTCTTCAACCCTGGCACCAACCTCTACTTTGCCGACTTGTACTGCATGTACACCGCCTACCACTACGTGATCCTGGTGCTGGCACCCAAGGGCTCCGACGGCGACCTGTTCTGCCGGGACAAACTCCCCCTGCTGGACAGCGCCCACAACCCCTTCCTGACCTGCACCGAGGGTCAAGAGGGCCAGCTGCTCTTCCACCATGCTCAGGACATCATCTTGGAACTGATCTACACCCAGCCGATCAGCCTGGTCCAGGGAACCCTCGGGGAGATAGGCGGCCACCAGCTCATGAGCCTCTCCACTGCCGACGCCAAGAAGGACCCCAGCTGCAAGACCTGCAACATCAGCGTGGGCCGTTAGTGGCGGGGGGGGAGGGTCAAGGCCGGCCCATCAGATCCACCGTCAACAAACGGCCATCAAGACACTACAGGGGGGGGGTTCAGTCTGTAGACTGGGCTCCCCAACAAAACTTAGTTCATTGTAATCCAGAAGAGGAAAAGGGGTTCAGACAAACGCCCCAGAGACAATTGGGTGATGGAAAAGGTCCTTAAATTTCTATGTATTATAGGTGCTGATATAACACACAGGGAAATGGTCCCATTATATAGAAGGGACCATCTCCACTGTGTCTATTTATTACCAGTTTTAAAGTGATTGTGCAGCACACATGGTTGAAGTGCCACTGGATTCCCGCACGTTGGAAGCACATTCAGGAACGAGCACACGACACATTGCACAACCCGGCCTCTCCGTACCGGAGGGAAGAGCAAGGCATGGTTACTTCTTGCTCTGTGTGTGAATTTTTTACAGCGATTCGATGGAACCTAAGCCCGGTGGAAAAGCACGTCTCAGTCACCGACACATCAAACCCCGAGAGCACAAATTAAATCACAACTTCACCCACCCGCCCACAAGCACAAGGTATTTCCCTGTTTCCCCTTCGATCTCGAATTGTAATATCGAAGATCAAGAATATCTTTTGAAGCCAGTTTAACAGGGGCCAGAGATCAGTTGAACCAGGAACTGGAGGGGCTGCTTTCTCGGTGCCAATTGCTGAGAAGCCGCCATACCTGGACTGTTGGACCCTTCAGATATTCGGGGATTGTACCTGAGAGAGGATAGCAAGCAACTAAAATCTCACAAACACGGCACTAACCTGATTAAACCCACAATTATCACGGGGACAAAATGACCCAAAACCAGGCAAGAGGAAGAAACAAGCAGGTCCCCTTGTAGATACGAGACTGTGTGAGAGAGGCCTGGATCTGAATCATCCCTCACACCCGCAGGAGCTGAGGGACAGCCAATGGGACTTTCATTCCTCTGGTTGGACGTATTCCTGAAGGGCTCATCACATGACCTCCTGCCTCCGATCGCCCCACCCGGTCAAATAGCCCTTTTCTCATGTCCAATATATTTATAACAAAAAGTGTTCAAAGGAAATGAAAAAGACCCACAGTGCCCCAATGATTTTTCTGCCAGGTTGTTCGCAGCAGTGTCTGGGAGATTGATTTTACAATCCTGGAAACTCCAGGACAATCCTGGAGGGTTTGCAACTCTACAATCTTCCCAGTTAGGAATTCTTTCCTTGTAATATTCTAGAAGAGGGAATCATTCAGGCCTGATACTGTTTCTTAAAAGGTGCATTGTCAGTACTTCTGTGAGAGACTCTCAGCATGCCGTGGCTCGGGGCTGGGGGCAGTTTACAGTGAGCACAGTATCTGTTGCCGTGTGTGACCTCGTAGCACATGCACATGTTCACGTCTGCACACCTGTGTCCGTGTGTGTGAATAAAACCATCAGAACGTTTAGTGCCCACTGCATTGTGCCCACACTCACCTCCCCTGACAGCATTCCCTCCTTTGGGCTGTTTTAAAACCCAGAAGCAGATTTTAGTTCCACCCTTTTATTTTTGTTTGGAAGTAACTGTCACACAAAAAGGGGTCGTGCAAATCTGGAAAACTCTCCCCCAGAAGACTGGATGCTGGGGGTCAATTGGAGCTTTGAAGAAGAGAGAAAGAGAGAGAGAGAGAGAGAGAGATTTTTGTTGGGTAAGGGTATCGAGGGATATGGAGCAAAGGTGGGGAAATGGAGTTGAGGGTTAGGGTTAGTCATGATCTGACTGAATGGTGGAGCAGGCTCAAGGAGCTGAGTGGCCTCCTCCTGTTCCTAATTCTCATAAAATCAACCCCAAAACACTTGTAAGAAATTAATCCAAAATTGCACCATTTGTCTCGGAGCTTTCCCGGTTCAGGAGCAGAAAAATCTGACAAAAATTAATAAAGGGTGCAAGTGTTCTGGCCTCTACTGGCTTTAACCCTCCACCATGTCCCAGGACTGACACTCAGCACCCCATTCATTGCACCCCCTCGTCTCTCAATCGGAGCCCACAAAGGTGAAACAGGTGAAGTTCCGTCTTCAACTGTACCAGGGCTGCCACTGGTCTGGTTTTGTACCTGACCCCCTCGTTTTTGACTGGGTTGTTTGAGAATTTCTTGCAACACAGAAGTCAACCTTTCCCATTTCCTTCTCTGTCTCTCACTGAGGTTTTCAATGAATTGGAATCAGCGGCCAAGTAAACCTGGGAACTCCAGCCCTGATCCCAGCCTCTCCTTCCTCCTCTCTGGTCTTAGACTTAGCAAAACGTGGCAACTCGAGTAGTCAATACGATGGAGCTCCATCGTAGTCAATACATCGGGGAGACTGGGAGTCGTGTACAGCCAGAGATGGACATTGCTGTGACAGGCGTCACAAAGTTTACCCAGGCTGATACTTCCATTAGTGTTTAATCACGACCAAAATAAACTCATTGAATTCCCATCTATCAAAGGGGCACGGCAGACAGAGGTACTTCCCTCTCGAAAAGCTCACCCCAGGCCCAGGACCTGGACATGGTGTCAACACACTGATGGGCCACTGACTGGAAAACTTGTGAATCCGCGGTCACGCGTCTTTCAGCATCGCGTGACAGCGACTGCAGGACCAGCTCGCATCTGATGGAGAGCCAGACAGGAAGGTGGAATTACTAACTGCCCATTACATCAGGAACCTCACCCTCTCACCACCCCCCACAGCAAGCGAGAGGACAGAACTCAAACAGCCTGTCAGGGAATCACATCAGGTGGTGAGAAAACAAATCTCCAAATTGGGGTGCAGGATTGAGAACTATCGGAATGGCTTTTTGTACATCTCGGACTTGGTTGACTGGAGTGAGGAGTTTCGATCACTCTCCGGGGGTTGTACAGTGTAGAGGCCTGGAGCCAGCTGATGGGCACCCAGGCACTGTGATACAGGCGGTGAGGTGCAACACTGGCTGGGCCAAGCTTGGACTCAGTCTCACACTGGGAATCTCAGCACAGAGGGAGGTCCCATGTCTCTGATCCCAGGTCACAACGCTGTGCCCAAAATCATCGAGGGAAATAACCAGCGGCTGTCGTGTGTCACAGACTCGCAACAGAGTTCGGAATGACCCAAAGCCCAAACAGGCCGCTGTAACCAACGGACGGCAACACTGGATCGTGACCTTGAACCCTCTCCCCAACTGGATGGTCAGGATCCGGGGCCTGTACACTTTGTACTGTTTGAGGTTTGGAGCTCCCGCAGACATCACCATTCTTGGTGTTAGCCGATCGGGGAAGGCCACCATCTCCAATACTGGGACAGAGAGGGGTCTCACTGAGGAACACAGGAACAGGAGGAGGCCATTCAGCCCCTCGAGCCTGTTCCGCCCATCAGTTAGATCATGGCTGATCTGTATCTTAACTCCATCTTCCCGCCTTGGTTCCCTAACCCTTAATCCCCTCACCCAACAAAAATCGATCAATCGCGGTTTTGAAATTTTCAATTGACCCCCAGCCTCAACAGCTTTTTGGGGGAAGAGAGTTCCAGATTTCCACTCCCCTTTGTGTGAAGAAGTGCTTCCTGACATCACCCCTGAACGGCCCGGCTCTAATTTTATGCCCTCTTGATATGGACTCTACACCCAGAGGAAATGGTTTCTCTCGATCTACCCAATCAACTCTTTTAATCATCTTAAACACCACAATTAAATCACCCCATGGGAGGGTCTCGCTGAGCAGGAACACGACTGCATGTATTATACAAACGGGGCCCCATTTCCGTGACATTTTGTGTTAAATATTCACCAGGAAAGGCCGAAGCACAAATGATTTCCGGAGGACAGGATAACTGGACAGTGGTCATCATGTGATGCCCTGCTGCTCCCTTCAGACAAAGCAGCAGGACTGGTCTATAACCAGGGCACAGGTCTAAGGTCCAACTGTCTTTTTACAAAATGAGAAACCGAGATTAAACCCCAAGACCCACAGAGCAGGGCGCCAAAGACCGAATAGAGTGAGGGAGAAAGCAGAATAAACCAGGAGGTAGTGATTAGCTGACACCAAGCCTGTGAGTTGTGGGATGACGGAGAGAGGTGAGGATTTCTGTCGCTCTGAGGTGCTGTGGTAGAACGAGTTCGAGCGGGAGACGGGGTGAGGAGAGTATCACAGTGAATTTGTTCATGACTCTACTGGGCCTCAGACACCACCACACCCAGTGGCTGCAATCGCACACCCCCCCCCAGGGTCAGTGCAGAAATTCATTCCCACAGCCACATCTTCAGGTAGAAGGGAAGCTGGACTGTCTCATCAGTTTCTCATGCCTCACTTTCTACTTCTCCTCCTTCACTGACTCGCACTCCGTGTCCTGGATGGACACGTCCTTTTATTCTTCGATTCTCTCATCGCGCCTTTTAACCATCTCCTGTTCTCTATCGAAGTACTTCACAGCTCTTTCCATCTCCTGCGCTCTTTCCTTCCCCCGATTCTGCTCCTTTTAAACCGCTGTTTATCTGTAATACCAGTCAGTCCCAAGAAGGGTTTTAGTCCTGACTCTTGTCTCTCCACAGATGCTGCCTGACCTGCTGAGCTTTTCCTGTTCCTTTTCAGATGTCCAGCTTCTTTCCTGCTGTTCCTTGTCTGCACTCGCTCCCACCCGAAGTGAGAAAACACCAGCCCAGTGTTGTGCCTGAACGCTCCTTGTATTCCAGCTCCTAATCTCCTCTAAAAAAGGAGATCTGGGTGGATTACAGTCCGATTAGAATTCCACAATGTCTTTCACTGTCCTCGGGAACAATGCTCGACCCTGAAAGCCGCGGTTGTGTCGTTTTCATCCATTTATCTGAGCTTTTTAAGCCCCAATTCGAGAGGCGAGAGTGCAATTTCCAACTCACATCGTTCAACAACAACAACTTGCATTTAAACAACACCTTTAACATAGTAAAACGACCCAGGGAGCTTCACAGGAGCGATTATCAAACAAAATTTAACACCGAGCCACTTAAGGAGATATTCGGACAGGTGACCAAAAGCTTGGTCAAAGAGGTAGGTTTTAAGGAGTCTTTTAAAAGGAGAGAGAGGGAGAGGCAGGGAGGGAATTCCAGAGCTTGAGGTGGAGGCAGTGAAGGCACGGCCGCCAATGATGGAGTGAAGGGAGAGGGGAATGGAAAAGAAGCCGGAATTGGAGGAGCGCAGAGATCTCGGAGGGTTGTAGGGCTGGAGGGGGTTACAGAGAGAGGGAGGGTTGTAGGGCAAGAGGAGGTTACAGAGATAGGGAGGGGTGTGGGGCTGGAGGGGGTTACAGAGATAGGGAGGGGTGTGGGGCTGGAGGGAGTTACAGAGATAGGGAGGGGTGTGGGGCTGGAGGGGGTTACAGAGATAGGGAGGGGTGTAGGGCTGGAGGGGGTTACAGAGATAGGGAGGGGTGTAGGGCTGGAGGAGGTTACAGAGATAGGGAGGGGTGTGGGGCTGGAGGGGGTTACAGAGATAGGGAGGGGTGTGGGGCTGGAGGGGGTTACAGAGATAGGGAGGGGTGTGGGGCTGGAGGGGGTTACAGAGATAGGGAGGGGTGTAGGGCTGGAGGGGGTTACAGAGATAGGGAGGGGTGTGGGGCTGGAGGGGGTTACAGAGATAGGGAGGGGTGTAGGGCTGGAGGGGGTTACAGAGATAGGGAGGGGTGTAGGGCTGGAGGAGGTTACAGAGATAGGGAGGGGTGTAGGGCTGGAGGAGGTTACAGAGATAGGGAGGGGTGTGGGGCTGGAGGAGGTTACAGAGATAGGGAGGGGTGTGGGGCTGGAGGGGGTTACAGAGATAGGGAGGGGTGTGGGGCTGGAGGAGGTTACAGAGATAGGGAGGGGTGTAGGGCTGGAGGGGGTTACAGAGATAGGGAGGGGTGTAGGGCTGGAGGAGGTTACAGAGATAGGGAGGGGTGTGGGGCTGGAGGGGGTTACAGAGATAGGGAGGGGTGTGGGGCTGGAGGGGGTTACAGAGATAGGGAGGGGTGTGGGGCTGGAGGGGGTTACAGAGATAGGGAGGGGTGTGGGGCTGGAGGAGGTTACAGAGATAGGGAGGGGTGAGGCCCTGGAGGGATTTGAACACAAGGATGAGAATTTTAAAACTGATCTCCTCCACAAATAATAGTCATTAAGAAACAGTAATCCAGGTTGGGAAGAGTAGGAGAAACGATGTGGGAAATCAGGAATCAATGATTAGGTGACACTAGGTGCGGGTTTTTAAAAGCCTGTGGAGTGTAGAAGGGAGGGGAGACGAGGGAGGGGAGACGAGGGAGGGGAGAACTTCCACAGGTTTGAGGTCCTGGGAAGTAATGAGATAGAGTAGGAGACAGTGTGATGAGTCTTGAATTCAACACCTTGAGGGGACAACAAAGTTGGATAATTATTTGATTTAGCACAAAAACATTTGAACAATGAAAGACAGGGGTTCTCATTGAAAAGGCATAGATAATCGGAATTATTTTGTGGTTGTTTTTGCTGAAGTGGACACCATGAGAATCAGGGCGACAGAAAGGTCAAGATTTCAAAATAGCCGACAGTCCCTCAGTGTCAGATGATGTCACAGGATCTGCTCCAAATAGGGTCACCAACCCGCCAGGATTGTCCTGGAGTCTCCAGGAATTGAAGATTAATCTCCTGGACACAGCTGGGAGCAAAACCCCGGAGAAAAATCATCGGGACATTCAAAAAACGGTGAGCTGTTTAAAAAGTTTTCGTTGAACACTTGCTTATTGGTTATAAAAAGACTATTGGAGATGGGAAGAAGGTTGTTTGACTGAAGTTTACAATCATCTTGTCTGTTGAGCATTGAGGATCGACGTGTTGGTCAACCAATGGCGAGAGCGGGAGACCGGAGGTCATATGATGAAACCTCCAGGAATACGTCCAACCAGAATTGATGACCCTGACTCCAAATCCCCTCCCTAAATATTATTAAAACATTGGGGCAAAAATCACTTCAAAGTTTTTTTAAAAACCCACTCATACATCTCATCCTATCCAGGGAGCAAATCTCAAACACTAAAACCTTGATGCAGCCAAGCATGTGTACTGGCTCCAATTGTCTGGGGGAGTTCAGGCTGGTACAGTAAAGGATGGGAATATCTGTTCAATGTTTAGTGTCAAATTCACTGCACCGTATTGAGGAGAAGGAGGGACAGGCAGCTATCACAAATTTGCAAAATGTTTCGCTTCAAAGTGTCCATTTAATTCTTCAAACTAACCAGCTCTGTTGTGCATGAAAAGAAAAATATAAGCTCTAATGTTAGGATTTATCTGTCTGCCTGTTGCGATTGGTGTTATGTGTTTCTATGCAAGCTAATATTACAGAGTGAGCAAAGCTTGTGCTGCGCGTAAAAGAGAAACCAATAAAAGCTTCAGCAAAGGCCTCGTATCTGTGTGTTAATCAATGTCTGAACCGAAACCCTGTGAGAAACAGCACCAGGCCCAGGAATGGGAGCAGACAAGCCAGCCACTGAGCTGGGATCAGGACCGAGAGTCTCTTCTGTGCCCCTCGCTCACACCATCAGTGTGAGAGCCTTGAGTTATCACAGTGCTGCACTGTGCAAAGGGAGGGAGATTACAAAATAAAAGCTATGAACATTCATGCTGAGCTCAACTGAGAGAGAGAGAGAGAGAGCGCGAGCGGCAGCAGCAGCGAGAGAGGGAGCAACAGCGGGAGAGGGAGCGACGCAGAAGTATGGAAGGAGGAAACAAGGTGAGATCAGACCAGGGCAGCCGTGGAGGGCTCTGCCAGCAGGTGGGGTTTGAGAGCTGTCCTTCGGCGGGGCCTCCAACATTTCTTCAAACCCATCACCGTCCTAAAGAGTGAGACTGAACTAAAGGGGGGGGAATCCAAAACAGAAACGCTGGGGAGAGCCGAGGAGTTTAATGTCTTGGGTGCACAACCCCTGGGCTCTCTGCCTGATCTGTTGAGTGTTTCCAGCACTTTGGGATTTTGTTTCCAAATGCAGCATCTCCAGTGTTTTGCTTTTTACTTTAAGAGAAATCCAGTGTTGTGTTGCCAGCTGTCTGATGTGACCTGAACCTTCTCCACACAACCTGCCATCAGACTGGCCAAAGTCCATGGACTCCCCAGTGTGCACAGATATACCGCTGGCGATTAACCAGTCAAAATTGTGCAGCTTGTGGTTAAGTTACTGGACAAATAATCCAGAGAATGTGAGTTCAAATCCCACCAGGGCAGTTTGAGAATTTAAATTCAGTTTAAAAAAATCTGAAAATAAAAAGCTGGTGTCAATAAAAGTGACCATGAAGCTGTCCGGTTGTCGTAAAAACCCAACGGGTTCACTAACGTCCTTACCCGGTCTGGGCCTACATGTGACTCCAGTCCCACACCAATGTGGTTGACTCTTAAGTGCCCTCTGAAATGGCCACTCAGTTGCATTAAACCCCTCACCAATAGTTCAAGGAGAAGGCGGCCCATCACCACCTTCTCAGGGCAACTCGGGATGGGCAATAAATGCCGGCCTTGCCAGCGCTGCCCATGTCCGGAGAATAAATTTTTAAAAGCTTCCCAGTTCAGGGCACTGGGATAATTCTCACTGTTTGTCGAATTTGGACTGCTCCTTGTGGAGTGACATCACTGACTGCAAGTTACAAGCAGTGTGAGGTAAGCACGTGGCTGTTATTACAAAGGAAGCAAGATCTAGGGACAGGACGTTGGGTTTAAATTACTCCCACATTTTATCGGAAATAAAATATATCCCACAGAATTTTCATCAAGATATTAACTCCAGCCTCCGATACACAGATCTCCCTGTCCGGCAGCTCCCAGGATATCACTGAGAGCATTGCCAGAGTGGCTCCAGGGAAAGAACAAAGGTTGCGACTTCAGAATGGTCCTTGTGTGGAGCAGTGACAGAGCGGAGGATGGGAGACTCAGGCACCGTCCAATAACATTTACACTGACCGAAACACGGCCTGAAATTCACCGCCTTTTCTTTATTCGCACAGAGCTGACTGCAAGGCAACAGCTGTGATCTCCACCGTGAAACTTGTCTGTATGTTTCGATGTTCCATCTCCGACATGGGACCGAGTGGTAGATGGTGGGTCACAGGGAAGGGTTTCAGCCACAACTGTTCATCAATGTCACAATTCCCAAAAGGATCTTCTGAATTCCAGTTGAGCCTTAAACTTACCACCGCCTATTTTGTTGTTGTCTCAGATGTTTAACCATCACCGTGGGAGTGGGACAGGGGGAGTGGGACAGGGGGAGAAGTCCCATTCCAGGGGTATAGAGTCCCATTCCAGGCACTCAAAGTGTGTAATCAGGGGGGAGCATCCTGTGCAGTGTCTGAGGTACCACTGCCCACAGGAGATGTGAAACTGACTGACCTCCACTTCCACTCCCACTCCCCCATCCCATCCCTCCCCTCCTCCACCCCCACTCCCCCATCCCATCCCTCCCCTCCTCCACCCCCACCCCCACCCCCACTCCCCCATCCCATCCCTCCCCTCCTCCACCACCACCCCCTCCTCCACCCCCACCCCCTCCTCCACCCCCACCCCCACTCCCCCATCCCATCCCTCCACTCCTCCACCCCCACCCAATCCCTCCTCCACCCCCACCCATCCCCTCTCCTACACTCCTCCCCACCCCCCATCCCCACTCTTTAGATAATGCAGTACATATCACAATATTCAATTTACCATTTAATACACATCACACTAATACACTGTAGATGATACGCGACATATCAATCCTCAATAAACCACCTATCACTAAACAGTGAGCTACTTTTAATTGACTATAAATCACTGTATAATAGACGACATATAACACACTCCAGTACACCGTAAACTACACAGCACTAGTCAAAGAGCAGGAGTTCCCTTGGACAAAACTCACCCCTCAATCCAACACTATCAAGGACAGATTCATTTGTTCATTCTGTTTATGGGATCTTGCTGTGCACACTATGACTGCCGCGTCACCCAGAAAACGGCAGTGACCGCACTCGATGTGAAGCAGTGACTGGGCAACAGGTCGGGGGCAGTGACTGGGCAACAGGTCGGGGGCAGTGACTGGGCAACAGGTCGGGGCACTGACTGGGCAACAGGTCGGGGCACTGACTGGGCAACAGGTCGGGGCACTGACTGGGCAACAGGTCGGGGCACTGACTGGGCAACAGGTCGGGGCAGTGACTGGGCAACAGGTCGGGGGCACTGACTGGGCAACAGGTCGGGGCACTGACTGGGCAACAGGTCGGGGCAGTGACTGGGCAACAGGTCGGGGGCAGTGACTGGGCAACAGGTCGGGGGCAGTGACTGGGCAACAGGTCGGGGCAGTGACTGGGCAACAGGTCGGGGCACTGACTGGGCAACAGGTCGGGGCACTGACTGGGCAACAGGTCGGGGCAGTGACTGGGCAACAGGTCGGGGCAGTGACTGGGCAACAGGTCGGGGCACTGACTGGGCAACAGGTCGGGGCAGTGACTGGGCAACAGGTCGGGGCAGTGACTGGGCAACAGGTCGGGGCAGTGACTGGGCAACAGGTCGGGGCAGTGACTGGGCAACAGGTCGGGGCAGTGACTGGGCAACAGGTCGGGGCAGTGACTGGGCAACAGGTCGGGGCACTGACTGGGCAACAGGTCGGGGCACTGACTGGGCAACAGGTCGGGGCAGTGACTGGGCAACAGGTCGGGGCAGTGACTGGGCAACAGGTCGGGGCACTGACTGGGCAACAGGTCGGGGCGGTGACTGGGCAACAGGTCGGGGCGGTGACTGGGCAACAGGTCGGGGCGGTGACTGGGCAACAGGTCGGGGCACTGACTGGGCAACAGGTCGGGGCACTGACTGGGCAACAGGTCGGGGCACTGACTGGGCAACAGGTCGGGGCAGTGACTGGGCAACAGGTCGGGGCAGTGACTGGGCAACAGGTCGGGGCACTGACTGGGCAACAGGTCGGGGCAGTGACTGGGCAACAGGTCGGGGCAGTGACTGGGCAACAGGTCGGGGCAGTGACTGGGCAACAGGTCGGGGCAGTGACTGGGCAACAGGTCGGGGCAGTGACTGGGCAACAGGTCGGGGCACTGACTGGGCAACAGGTCGGGGCACTGACTGGGCAACAGGACGGGGCAGTGACTGGGCAACAGGTCGGGGCAGTGACTGGGCAACAGGTCGGGGCACTGACTGGGCAACAGGTCGGGGCAGTGACTGGGCAACAGGTCGGGGCGGTGACTGGGCAACAGGTCGGGGCACTGACTGGGCAACAGGTCGGGGCACTGACTGGGCAACAGGTCGGGGCACTGACTGGGCAACAGGTCGGGGCGGTGACTGGGCAACAGGTCGGGGGCAGTGACTGGGCAACAGGTCGGGGCAGTGACTGGGCAACAGGTCGGGGGCAGTGACTGGGCAACAGGTCGGGGCAGTGACTGGGCAACAGGTCGGGGCAGTGACTGGGCAACAGGTCGGGGCACTGACTGGGCAACAGGTCGGGGCACTGACTGGGCAACAGGTCGGGGCAGTGACTGGGCAACAGGTCGGGGCACTGACTGGGCAACAGGTCGGGGCACTGACTGGGCAACAGGTCGGGGGCAGTGACTGGGCAACAGGTCGGGGCACTGACACACCCAACCGCTGCTGCCCCTCCGCCCCCGCCTCCTCCCTCCCTCCGCCCCCCGGACTCCCTCCCTCCCTCCCTCCGGCCCCTCCGCCCCCCGGACTCCCTCCCTCCGGCCCCCGGACTCCCTCCCTCTATTCGCGGGCGACTCATTTTTATTTCGAGCCTTTTAACCGGGGGCGGGCGCTTCAAAGATGGAAATTGGCGCAGGGTGAAGAGGTGAAGAGTCCGTTCCCGCCTCACCGCCCACCCGTGCTTCTCCCTCCGAGGTCCGCTTTCCAACCGTGCTGTCTCCCCCCAGGTCCGCTCATATCGCCCCTTCCCGGTCCGCTTTCCAACCGTGCTGTCTCCCCCCAGGTCCGCTCATATCGCCCCTTCCCGGTCCGCTTTCCAACCGTGCTGTCTCCCCCCAGGTCCGCTCATGACCCGGTGCCCGGCTCCGCCCCTTTTTCCCCCCCACTTTTTCGACCTTTCTCCGGTTTGAGGCCGGAGTTTCATCTTTTGGTGGAGAATTTCCCTCCTCCCGCCCCGAGGCGCCGCGAAATTCAAACAAGCGGCAGCAGCGGGATGACCAGCGCCGGGAATGCGCTGCTGTTTCACCAGGTGTTTCAAGCGGTGCCCACAGCAGGGCTGATGTTCCAGTGAATCCCTGACACACACACAGCCGGTGAGGGGGAATCCTGCTGCTGACTTGTGGCTTAACTGGTTTTACCTTTTTGAATTCCCCGGGCTTCAAGCAGATGGGATGGTTCATTCTCCGCAGTGCAATTGGTGGTTTTAATGGAAATCAACCCCTCCCCCCATCGGAATCTCTGGAATTGAATCAAGTGGAACCAGTGAAGTAAAAAGAGAGCAACTGGCAGTCTGGAACAGCAACGCAAATTCAAGTTTTTATTTACAAGTTTGCAGAAGATTGCGAATTGTGACAGAATGGCTATTTTGGTAAGGGTTAAAAGCAGCATAACACCTCCTCTGCACTGTCCCATCAAACACTCCCAGGGCAGGTACAGGGTTAGATACAGAGTAAAGCTCCCTCTACACTGTCCCATCAAACACTCCCAGGGCAGGTACAGGGTTAGATACAGAGTAAAGCTCCCTCTACACTGTCCCATCAAACACTCCCGGGACAGGTACAGGGTTAGATACAGAGTAAAGCTCCCTCTACACTGTCCCATCAAACACTCCCAGGGCAGGTACAGGGTTAGATACAGAGTAAAGCTCCCTCTACACTGTCCCATCAAACACTCCCAGGGGCAGGTATGGGATTAGATACAGAGTAAAGCTCCCTCTACACTGTCCCATCAAACACTCCCAGGGGCAGGTATGGGATTAGATACAGAGTAAAGCTCCCTCTACACTGTCCCATCAAACACTCCCAGGACAGGTACAGGGTTAGATACAGAGTAAAGCTCCCTCTATACTGTCCCATCAAACACTCCCAGGGGCAGGTACGGGATTAGATACAGAGTAAAGCTCCCTCTACACTGTCCCATCAAACACTCCCAGGGGCAGGTACGGGATTAGATACAGAGTAAAGCTCCCTCTACACTGTCCCATCAAACACTCCCAGGGGCAGGTACGGGATTAGATACAGAGTAAAGCTCCCTCTACACTGTCCCATCAAACACTCCCAGGGGCAGGTACGGGATTAGATACAGAGTAAAGCTCCCTCTACACTGTCCCATCAAACACTCCCAGGGGCAGGTACAGGGTTAGATACAGAGTAAAGCTCCCTCTACACTGTCCCATCAAACACTCCCAGGGCAGGTACAGGGTTAGATACAGAGTAAAGCTCCCTCTACACTGTCCCATCAAACACTCCCAGGGCAGGTACAGCACGGGTTAGATACAGAGTAAAGCTCCCTCTACACTGTCCCATCAAACACTCCCAGGGCAGGTACAGCACGGGTTAGATACAGAGTAAAGCTCCCTCTACACTGTCCCATCAAACACTCCCAGGGCAGGTACAGGTTAGATACTGAGTAAAGCTCCCTCAACACTGTCCCATCAAACACTCCCAGGGCAGGTACAGGGGTAGATACAGAGTAAAGCTCCCTCTACACTGTCCCATCAAACACTCCCAGGGCAGGTACAGCACGGGTTTGATACAGAATAAAGCTCCCTCTACACTGTCCCATCAAACACTCCCAGGGTCAGGTACAGGGTTAGATACAGAGTAAAGCTCCCTCGACACTGTCCCATCAAACACTCCCAGGGCAGGTACAGGGGTAGATACACAGTAAAGCTCCCTCTACACTGTCCCATCAAACACTCCCAGGGCAGGTACAGCATGGGTTAGATACAGAGTAAAGCTCCCTCTGCACTGTCCCATCAAACACTCCCAGGGCAGGTACAGCACGGGTTAGATACAGAGTAAAGCTCCCTCTACACTGTCCCATCAAACACTCCCAGGGCAGGTACATTATCAGTCAGTTGTAGAGTGAAACCCCAACAACGTCTCTTTGTTCCAATCTCAGAAGAGCACCCCCAAACCCCAACTCCCCACCACTCTCTCTTTGTGACAGTGCTAATTTAAGGACAGTTTTGTGGGTTCATGTTCACTGGGAACTGGATTGTGCCTGCCTAAAACTCATTTCACGTAGGGCTCACGGGTGAAAGGCCAGGGTCCAATCTACTGCACGACCCAGCACCTTTTTAAGTTTCAATGGAAACTTCACAGCTGCAATGCGAATAAAATGGATACAATTCAACGTTCAATTGAAGAAATATTAAAAAATAGTGCTCGGTGGAACGCATCTGTGAACAGGCTAAGCACAGAATGTCCTGCATCCTGGAACTGAATGACTTTCAGAATAAGGGTCAGTGGTGTCACTCAGGTCTTGGAGGCAGGGCTGGCTTTCTGTAGGGACCAACCTCAGTGCCTTTGAGCCCAGAAATAGGGGTGAGAATTAACAAACCTCCAGTAAGAGCGGAGACCAAAGGAAACCTTGCTCCCATCAGCGAGAACTTGGAACAGACGCCCAGATATAGCAGTTCCAATGGTTCCTTCAAAACAAGCGCTGTTTATATATTCAAATTTAACAGTGTGCATACATTTCTAAAAATTCATTCTTGGGATATGGGCGTCATTAGCAAGGTCAGCATTTAGTGTTCATCCCGAGTGACCCTGGAGGCGGCTCACCACCACATTCTCGAGGGAACTAGGGATGGGCAATAAATGCCGGCCTTGTCAGTGCCACCCATATCCAGAGAATTACATTTTCAAAATGGTGTAAAGTAGCTGCTCTCCCATGGCATTGCTCATGGATGGTGTCGGGGTCTGGAGCCCACTTGTGGTGGTTAGCTGTCCCTTTAAGGACACTGCTCAAGTATTCCCAATGGGAATTCAGAAAATTTGCACCAAACTGCATTTGGAAATATCTAACATTCTGATAATTTTATGTTGTTAAAACTCTATTTTCGACATTCGAAATTTCAGTCACCGAGAAAACAAATGGTAAATGAAAGAATATTGAATTTTGTTGAGCAATTTTATTGGTTCACTTGGCCCAATGGTCCTCTAAGAAATTAATATATGAACAAATCTCGAGGAATATCTTGCCATGTGACCCAATCGAATGAAGGAGAAAGGCTTGAAGTGGAATAAACTTGGGTATCACCCAACCAACTGCCTGAAGTTTGTAGCATGAATCGAAAACATTAACAAATTTGGCATACAAAAGTGTTACAGGAAATGTGTCACAGGGAACATGTTACAGGATGTGCATGACACAATATATAACTTAATTGGACTTGTTTCTTTCCATTTCCTTGTCTGTGGTAAAGGGGGCAGATAGCTTCTCCGAGGTGTCACACTGTCCCATCTTGCCTCTTACTCTGCAGGGGAGCACCTGACTTCTGCTTATCGCCTCTCAGAACTGAGATTGGGAACTCACCATCTTGGGGATGGCAGATATGACCCATGTCCCACCGTGCTGTAGCACTGGGCACTGGCACTTCAACTTTCTGCACCACCAACCTTCAAGGGAGTCACAGCAGCCAGGACATTAGACCACTGGCAACTGACCGCGGCTAGTTCGAGCCAAATATATAAAACTCACCAAGGGTAATTTTAACCGATCGCACCCAGCGGGAAACTGATGGGATCTTGTCGTCTGCCCGAGGTCAGCGGGGAGTAAAATCAGGAGCAGTGTAAACACAATCCCGTCCGTTCCCCGCTGGGTGCGTTCGGTTACAATTACCCCCACTGTATTTGATGCAGTTCCAGTCAGCTGGTCCAAGTCTCAGCATCAGTATTGGTCCAGGAATTGGTCCCACTGTGTATCATGGTGCAATGTTGGAGTTGTACTTACACATTCCACCTGTGATATAAATCAAATGCCTCCGTATAGTAAGCAAGATCCCTCTGATAGTCGCATTAGTTGATCTCCCGTGGCAGTGCTCATGAGTAGCCTGGGTTCCAGAGCATGATTAAGAAAGCACTTGCATTTATATAGCGCCTTTCACGTCCTCATGACGGCCCAAAGCGCTTCACAGCTGATGAAGTACTTTTTGAAGTTGTAATATAGGGAAACACAGCAGCCAATTTGCACACAGCAAGATCCCACAAACAGGAATGAGATAAATGGCCAGATAATCAGTTTATGATTTTGATTGAGGGATAAATTTTGCCAGGACACCGGGGAGAACTCCCCTGCTCTCCTTCGAATAGTGCTTTTTATCCAGATAGTGGATCTTTTACAACTACCTTTGAGGGCAGACGGGCCTCAGATTGATGTCTCATCTGAAAGACGGCAGCTCCG
The DNA here is from genome assembly GCF_035084215.1 of Heptranchias perlo. Lineage (NCBI taxonomy): Eukaryota > Metazoa > Chordata > Chondrichthyes > Hexanchiformes > Hexanchidae > Heptranchias > Heptranchias perlo. The sequence continues at coordinate 51,661,291 of NC_090344.1, read as the reverse complement.
ACTACAGCACTGGGAGTGTCAGCCTGGATTATGTGCTCAATCTGCCACACTCAGGCTGAGAGTGCGATCAACAGAACCATGGGTTTGAAATGACCAGCTCGCTCACCTTTTTATCCACCCTATTTTTAAAAAAAAATTATGTCAAACACAAGTATCTCACAGCAGAACGATGAGCAATGTCTGGAATGTGCCAGGTACACAACGCTCTCCCATATTAGATGGGGACAGAGGGTTGCCCATGTCCGCACTCAAAACTCATCACAAGTGAGAAACAGCATCTCTTGTTCTTGCGAGAAGATTCTGGAGCCTTGGGAGACGGGGAGGTGATTGGATCCGTGACTGGCAGCGTCTGCGGGCTGCTCAGCTTCAGCGTCACCCTGAAGATGTAGATAGTGGAAAGCGACCGGTCTGGCCTGGTTCGTTTTCCCAGGCGTGGCCCGACCCGGCCCGGCTCTGAGGGCACAGAGACAGTGCAGGGTTGCAGCGGGCTGTGCTCCACTCCCTTGCCCAGGACCGGGAGTCTCCACAGCGATGACTCTGATTCTCCTCCTCCTTCTCCGACGGCACACAGTGCTGAGGAATATCTTGCTTTTCTTGATATATATTAATGACTTGGACTTGGGTGCACAGGGCACAATTTCAAAATTTGCAGATAACACAAAACTTGGAAGGGTAGTGAACAGTGAGAAGGATAGTGATAGACTTCAAGAGGATATAGACAGGCTGGTGGTATGGGCGGACACATGGCAGATGAAATTTAACGCAAAAAAATATGAAGTGATAGATTTCGGTAGGAAGAACGAGGAGAGGCAATATCAACTAGAGGGCACAACTCTAAAAGGGGTACAGAAACAGAGAGATCTGGGGGTATATGTGCACAAATCGTTGAAGGTGGTAGAGCAGGTTAAGAAAGCTGTTAAAAAAGCACACGGGATCCTGGGCTTTATAAATAGAGGCATAGAGTACAAAAGTATAGAACCATAGAAAAGATACAGCACAGAAGGAGGCCATTCGGCCCATCATGTCCGCGCCGGCTCGAAGAACAACCAGGTGCCCATTCTAATCCCACCTTCCAGCATCTGGTCTGTAGCCCTGCAGCCTACAGCACTTTAGGTGCAGGTCCAGGTACTTTTTAAAAAGAGTTGAGGGTCCCTGCCTCTACCACCAATTCGGGCAGCGAATTCAATACATCCACCACCCTCTGGGTAAACTAGTTTTTCCTCATGTCCCCTCTAATCCTTCCGCCAATCAGCTTAAATCTGTGTCCTCTATTTCTTGAACTCTCCGCTAGGGGAAACAGGTACTTCCTGTCTACTTTATCTGGGCCCCTCATAATTTTGTACACCTCAATCAAGTCTCCCCTCAGCCTCCTCTGCTCCAAGGAAAACAGCCCCAGCCTATCCAATATCTCCTCGTAGCTGCAATTTTCAAGCCCTGGAAACATTCTTGTAAATCTTCTCTGCACTCTCTCCAGAGCAATTACGTCCTTCCTGTAATGTGGTGACCAGAACTACACACAATACTCCAGCTGTGGCCTTACCAGCGTTTTATACAGTTCCATCATTACATCCCTGCTTTTGTATTCTATACCTTGGCTAATAACGGAGAGCATTCCATATGCCTTCTTCACAACCTTATCTACCTGTACTGCCACCTTCAGGGACCTGTGCACATGCACTCCAAGGTCTCTCACTTCATCGACCCCTCTCAATATATTCCCGTTTACTGCATATTCCCTTTTACTGTTTGCCCTCCCTAAGTGCATTACCTCACACTTCTCCGGGTTGAACTCCATTTGCCACTTTTCTGCCCACTCCACCAACCCATTGATATCTTCTTGGAGTCTACACCTATCCTCTTCACTATCAACTACACGGCCAATTTTTGTGTCGTCTGCAAATTTTCCAATCATGCCCCCTACATTCAAGTCCAAATCATTAATATATGCCACAAACAGCAAGGGACCCAACACTGAGCCCTGTGGCACACCACTGGAAACGGATTTCCATTCGCAAAGACATCCATCGACTTTTACCCTTTGTTTCCTGTTACTGAGCCAATTTTGGATCCAATTCGCCACATTTCCCTGTATCCCACGGGCATTTACCTTTCTGACCAGTCTGCCATGTGGGACCTTGTCAAATGCCTTACTAAAATCCATCTAGACAACATCCACTGCACTACCCTCATCAATCCACTTATAGACAACCAGGGGGCTCTAAATTTGGCAGTGCCACCCTTTTTCTTTGAGGGGATGTGTCTGCATTGTACCCGTAGAATTTCACTTTTTAGTGTCTCCCACTGGCTTGCCACTGATTTCTCCTCAAGTAGTTGTGTCCAGTCCACTTCTACCAAATCACCTCTTAGTTCTGTAAAATTTGCCTTTCCCCAAGTTAAAACGTTTACTCCTGATTTAACTCTGTCCTTTTCCATAATAATGCTAAAACTAACTGGATTGTGGTCACTATCCCCAATATGGTCGCCCACTGTCACTTCACCCACTTGCCCATCTTCATTTCCCAGGACTAAATCTAGAATTGCATCCCCTCTTGTTGGGCTTGTCACTTACTGGCTAAAAAAGTTCTCCTGGACACTGATCAAGAATTTTGCACCCTCTGTGCCCCTCACACTGTTTGAATCCCAGTTGATGTTAGGGTAGTTGAGGTCCCCTACTATAATTGCCCTCTTATTTTTGCCCTCAGAAATTTGCCTACATATTTGTTCTTCTATCTCCCTTTTGCTATTCGGGGGTCGAAAGTACACTCCTAGTAGTGTGACTGCCCCTTTTTTATTTCTTAGCTCAACCCATATAGCCTTGATTGATGATCCATTTAGCATATCATCCCTTCTCACAACTGTAGGATTGTGGATAGACTGGAGAAGCTGGGGTTGTTCTCCTTGGAACAGAGACGGATGCGAGGGGATTTGATAGAGGTATTCAAAATCATGAAGGGTCTAGACAGAGTAGATAGAGAGAAATTGTTCCCATTGGTGGAAGGGTCAAGAGTCAGAGGACGTAGGTTTAAGGTGATTGGCAAAAGAACCAAAGGTGACATGAGGAAAAACTTTTTTACACAGCGAGTGGTTAGGATCTGGAATGCACTGCCCGAGGGGGTGGTGGAGGCAGATTCAATCATGGCTTTCAAAAGGGAACTGGATAAGTACTTGAAAGGAAAAAATTTGCAGGGCCACGGGTATAGGGCGGGGGAGTGGGCCTGGCTGGATTGCTCTTGCATAGAGCCGGCACAGACTCGATGGACCGAATGGCCTCCTTCTGTCATGTCAGGTCTCCGAGAAGGAATGTGTTTAGGCCAATCGCAACCGAGGCCAGGCCAGCTCTCTCTTTTTCATTGCTCTGTGATCAGCAGTCAAGATTCCAATCCATTTTTGTTGAGTTTTTGGAGATGTCCTTGTCCAGTTCTGAGTGCTCCTCATTTTACCAATGCCCATTCTCAGTACTGGCCAGCTACTCTTGGTGTCTGCCATCAACACATAATATGACTTTATGCCATGTCAGCCTCAACATCTTTCCAAGGGTTTGACCAAAGCAGCTAAATAACAGGGAAGCAATTTTGAAGGACTGCACTGGCATGCAGAACACTGGGATAAAATATTGGTGCCAACAATGGCACTGGCTATCCACAGACGCCAGGGTGCTGAGCACTGAAAGCATTGGGCCTTATTCCTTTACAATAAACCTTGTTCCACACAGTCTAGCCTGCACCCTTCCCTCAGGTCTGGGTCTTGTGCCTACAAGGTTCCACCTGGCAACAAGCAACAGGCTCGCTCCTCGCCCTCTGGACACTGAAGACTTCCAAACAAGCCAAGAGACCGAGGATGGTCATGGATCAAAATCAATCAATCTTTGGCCCTGATACTGAGAGATTCCTCAGTCCCAATTGGTTTCCAATGGCCATTATCCAAGGTTAAGTGGAACTACGACATTAACCAAAAATAAACCTAGGTAAAGATCACTTCATCTGACTGGATCGGGTGAGGACAAGAGCAAAACCATGAAACATGTGGAACAAAATGTAAAAGCTGCAATATGTCATTTTATTGGGCTTCAGAGAATGAATTTCAGACAAAATCTACATAATCTCCTCTTGTACCATGCCAGCCAGATGGAGACACAGCTTTCAGTCACAAGTCTCCAGCTGCACGATGGAAATGGAATATAGGCAGTTGTTTCTCGGTGAGACAGGAGATGAAATTCACGGTGACCCCAGGATATCAAAACAGAAGTTGAACTGTTAAATCAGCAACGGGAATCCTCCAGTGCACAACTTTTAAAACAAAATTTGTGCTACAGAAATTGTTCTTCGCAATCTCCACAGACCAAAAATATGATAACAAGGTGGTACACTCCCCCTGCGTTAAACCACGGAGACCGGGACCTGTAAGTGGGTCCTAATGAACTTGAAGCTGCAGGAACTGTTTGCATGCTACCACATTTTATTGAGTAGGTAGTTTAAGTGTCTACCCCTTTTCACTGTAGAGGTCTCCCATGCTGAACAGAATTGCCCAGTGGAGAGAGCAGGTAGGAGACCTGCTCCCCATCCTCTGTCAATGGTGCTCTCGCACGATGCCAGGAGATGTGCAAGAATGGGCCGCACTGAGTCAAGGGGGCCCCTGGAAGTGCCTGGTTTCAGTTCAACAACTCCCCCCGATAGCCCAGCCAAAATCAGTACCCTTCTGTGTGGCAAACTGGTGGCCTGCTACTTCATGGCTCATGGTCACTGTTAGTGACTTCAAATGAATGTAACAAGAAGTCCGAGAGAGGTTTCACAGAAGTCCAGGGGCCAGTACAGAGGGTGCTGTATCGACCCGTTTTGTGTGCTGTTTGAAAGAAAGCCGATGTACGCCCGCTAAAAGGGAGCCATACAACAGCTTTCATTCACATTCCCTAAGGGATGCCTCCTCTCACAACACTCAGTCCTTTTTGAGAACACTGCAATACTGAGACACCTGACGATTCCCAGTCATTCGCTGCATTGAAGCATCACATATCATAATACACTCGAGTCATTTCAGCTTTTTAAAGTGCTGAAATTCGGAAATGGCTATGATCCTCGTGTGAGAATTTACAGTACGATAAGAAAAAGAAAGTTGCAAATTCCAGTCTCTGAGTTTGTCAAGAGTTGGATTATTTCCTCAAGTGAAGAGTGTCCTGGAACTTGGTGCTGGTGTAACGTGCGTGAAAACCCTTCTTGTTAATAGTGTCGTCTGTGTGGAACCGAATCATGATTGAATCTCCAGCCGAGTAAATCTCCTCAGGAGGCTGCAAAAGAAGAGGGTTACCCATCAATAAAGGGGTATTGTTGACATGTTACAGATCATAATTACCCCTCCGATCCATACTGCCCTCTTCAGTCAGGGGAGTGAGGTCATCCACGTTATTGGCCTCTCTGCTGACAACCATTCACACTCCTTGTTACCCACCTGCACTGATGCAGGAAGGGACCGTTCACTTTCTCCAGAGAGCGGTGGAGGCAGGGTCAGTGAATATTTTTAAGGCTGAGTTAGATAGATTCCTGATTAACAAGGGAGTCAAAGGTTATAGTAGGTAGATGGGAAAGTAGGGTTGAGGTCACAATTAGATCAGCCATGATCTTATCAAATGGCAGAGCAGGCTTGAGGGGCCGAATGGCCTACTCCTGCTCTTAATTCGTATGATACACATACACATACACAGATCCACATCGGCAGATCCACGTACCCAGATCCACGTACCCAGATCCACGTACCCAGATCCACGTACCCAGATCCACGTACCCAGATCCACGTACCCAGATCCACATACCCAGATCCACATACCCAGATCCACATACCCAGATCCAGCGGAAGGTGGGATTTCAACTCTGCTGTCTTAGTTAGGAGTCTCGGTGTTTCAGTGTTTGCAGCTTCTGGTCTGTGTAATCATCAACCCAGTGACTGGGAGGCTTAGCTAATGTATGTGTCTGTACCTGCACGCATGTGCGTACGCATAAGCGTGCTTGTGTGTATGCATATCTGTGCATGTGTATCTGTGTGCATGCATATGTGTAAGTGCATCTAAGTATTTGGATCCGTGTGTGTAGATCTGTATGTGTGCGTATGTGGATCTGGGCAAGTGTATCTGTGCATGTATATCGGTGTGTGTGGATCTGGGTATGTGGATCTGGGTATGTGGATCTGGGTATGTGGATCTGGGTATGTGGATCTGGGTACGTGGATCTGGGTACGTGGATCTGGGTACGTGGATCTGGGTACGTGGATCTGGGTACGTGGATCTGGGTACGTGGATCTGCCGATGTGGATCTGTGTATGTGTATGTGTATCATACGAATTAAGAGCAGGAGTAGGCCATTCGGCCCCTCAAGCCTGCTCTGCCATTTGATAAGATCATGGCTGATCTAATTGTGACCTCAACCCTACTTTCCCATCTACCTACTATAACCTTTGACTCCCTTGTTAATCAGGAATCTATCTAACTCAGCCTTAAAAATATTCACTGACCCTGCCTCCACCGCTCTCTGGGGGAGGGAGTTCCACAGACTCACCACCCTCTGAGAGAAAACATTTCACCTCATCTCCGTCTTAAATGGGAGACGCCTTATTTTTAAACTCTGGCCCCGAGTTCTAGTCTCTCCCACAAAGGGAAACATCCTCTCAGCATCTACCCCGTTTAGTCCCCTCAGGATCTTATATGTTTCAATAAGATCACCTCTCATTCTTCTAAACTCCAGTGTATACAGGCCCGACTTGTCCAACCTTTCCTCATAAGATAACCCCCTCATCCCAGGAATCAGTCGAGTGAACCTTCTCTGAACTGCCTCCAAAGCAATTATGTCCTTTCTGAAATAAGGAGATCAAAACTGCACACAGTATTCCAGATGTGATCTCACCAACGCCCTGTACAACTGTCGCAAAACATCTCTACTTTTATATTCCATTCCCCCTGCAATAAATTCCATTTGCCTTCCTAATCACTTGCTGTACCTGCATACTAACTTTTTATGATTCATGTACTGGGACACCCAGATCCCTCTGTACCTCAGAGTTCTGCAATCTCTCTCCATGTAAATAATATACTGCTTTTCTATTCCTCCTGCCAATGTGGACAAGTTCACATTTTCCCACATTATACTCCAGCTGCCAAATTTTTGCCCACTCACTTAACCTATCTATATCCCTTTGCAGACTCCTTATGTCCTCTTCACAACTTACTTTCCCACCCACCTTTGTGTCATCAGCAAATTTAGCAACCATACATTCGGTCCCTTCATCCCAGTCATTGATATAGATTGTAAATAGTTGAGGCCCCAGCACTGATCTCTGTGGCACTCCACTCGTTACATCTTGCCAACCTGAAAAATACTTACTCTCTGTTTCCTGTCAGCTAACCAATCCTTTATCCATGCTAATATGTTACCCCCTACTCCATGAGCTCTTATTTTGTGTAGTCACCTTTGATGTGGCACCTTGTCAAAAGCTTCTGGAAATCCAAGTACACCACATCCACAGGATCCCCTTTATCCACGTTGCTTGTTACTTCCTCAAAGAACTCTAATAAATTAGTCAAACACGATTTCCCTTTCACAAAGCCGTGTTGACTCTGCCTGATTGCATTGAGATTTTCTAAGTGCCCTGCTATAACTTCCTTAATAATGGATTCTGGCATTTTCCCTATGACAGATGTTAAACTAACTGGCCTGTAGTTTCCTGCTTTCTGTCTCCCTCCTTTCTTGAATGGAAGAGTTACATTCACTATTTTCCAATCTGATGGGACCCTTCCAGAATCGAGGGAATTTTGGAAAATTAATACCAATCTACTATCTCTGTAGCCTCTTCTTTTAAGACCCTAGGATGAAGTCCATCAGGACCTGGGGACTTGTCAGCTTTTAGTTCTAATAATTTTTTCAGAACCCTTTCCCTGGTGATTGTAAATGTTTTAAGTTCCTCCCTCCCTTTCACCTCTTGATTCACAATTATTTCTGGCATGTTATTTGTATCCTCTACAGTGAAGACGGACACAAAATATCTGTTCAATTCATCCGCCTTTTCCTTATTCTCCATTATTAATTCCCCAGACTCACTCTCTAGAGGACCAACGCTCACTTTACTTACTCTTTTCCTTTTTTAATACCTGTAGAAACTCTTACTTTCTGTTTTTATATTTCTAGCTAGCTTTCTCTCGTACTCTAATTTCTCCCTCCTTATTATTCTTATCAGTGTGCGTGATTGGATCCGGGCGTGTGGAGCCGGGCGAGTTGAGCCGGGCGTGTGGAGCCGGGCGAGTCGAGCCGGGCGCGTGGAGCCGGGCGAGTCGAGCCGGGCGCGTGGAGCCGGGCGAGTCGAGCCGGGCGCGTGGAGCCGGGCGAGTCGAGTCGGGCGTGTGGAGCCGGGCGAGTCGAGCCGGGCGCGTGGAGCCGGGCGAGTCGAGCCGGGCGAGTCGAGCCGAGCGCGTCGAGCCGGGCGCGTGGAGCCGGGCGCGTCGAGCCGGGCGACTGGAGCCGGGCGAGTCGAGCCGGGCGAGTCGAGCCGGGCGACTGGAGCCGGGCGCGTGGAGCCGGGCGCGTCGAGCCGGGCGACTGGAGCCGGGCGCGTGGAGCCGGGCGAGTCGAGCCGGGCGCGTGGAGCCGGGCGAGTCGAGCCGGGCGTGTGGAGCCGGGCGAGTCGAGCCGGGCGTGTGGAGCCGGGCGAGTCGAGCCGAGCGCATCGAGCCGGGCGCGTGGATCCGGGCGCGTGGATCCGGGCGAGTCGAGCCGGGTGCGTGGAGCCGGGCGAGTGGAACCGGGCGAGTCGAGCCGGGCGCGTGGAGCCGGGCGAGTCGAGCCGGGCGCGTGGAGCCGGGCGAGTCGAGCCGGGCGCGTGGAGCCGGGCGAGTCGAGCCGGGCGCGTGGAGCCGGGCGAGTCGAGCCGGGCGCGTGGAGCCGGGCGAGTCGAGCCGGGCGCGTGGAGCCGGGCGAGTCGAGCCGGGCGCGTGGAGCCGGGCGAGTCGAGCCGGGCGCGTGGATCCGGGCGAGTCGAGCCGGGCGCGTGGATCCGGGCGAGTCGAGCCGGGCGCGTGGAGCTGGGCGAGTCGAGCTGGGCGCGTGGATCTGGGCGTGTGGATCTGGGCGCGTGGAGCCTGGTGAGTCGAGCTGGGCGCGTGGATCTGGGCGCGTGGAGCTGGGCACGTGGATCCGGGCGAGTGGAGTCGGGCGCGTGGAGCCGGGCGAGTCGAGCCGGGCACGTGGAGCCGGGCGAGTCGAGCCGGGCACGTGGAGCCGGGCAAGTCGAGCCGGGCGAGTGGAGCCGGGCGAGTGGAGCCGGGCGAGTGGAGCCGGGCGCATGGAGCCGGGCGCGTGGAGCCGGGCGAGTGGAGCCGGGCGAGTGGAGCCGGGCGAGTGGATCCGGGCGCGTGGAGCCGGGCGAGTCGAGCCGGGCGAGTCGAGCCGGGCACGTGGATCCGGGCGTGTCGAGCCGGGCGAGTCGAGCCGGGCACGTGGATCCGGGCGTGTCGAGCCGGGCGAGTCGAGCCGGGCGCGTGGAGCCGGGCGAGTCGAGCCGGGCGCGTGGAGCCGGGCGAGTCGAGCCGGGCACGTGGATCCGGGCGAGTCGAGCCGGGTGTGTGGAGCCGGGCGCGTGGAGCCGGGCGCGTGGACCCGGGCGAGTCGAGCCGGGCGAGTGGATCCGGGCGAGTGGATCCGGGCGAGTGTTTATGCGGTTCTTCCCTTTTCTAGAGGAATGGTATGTCCAAGTTCACACATTAACCTTTGCTCTCAGTTGTGCCAATGGAGGGAGTGTTGAGTGAGTGGCAGGAGCTTACCTACACTGAGGGAAAGCTAGCAGGCTTCATTATCTGAGGAATTGCAAATGGATTTGGACGCTGTGCAATCATCAGCGCATAGCCCCACATCTGACTTTATGATGAAGCAGCTGAAGATGATTGGGCCTGGGACACTGCCCTAAGGAACTCCTGCAATGATGTCCTGGGGCTGAGATGATTGGCCTCCAACAACCACTACCATCTTCCTTTATTTCCATCCCCACAACACCCACCCTATCACCGCTCTCAGTAAGATTACCAGTTCGTGCTAAGTTGAGGTAGTTTTATGGTGTGGGGCTCAGACCCCGCAGTAGTCGGAGAAATGCTGAAATCAGATTGCGAGCTCTTACCCCTGAGCCACAGAACCTGCCAAGTCTCGGAGCAGTGTCATCTGAGCCATCGAACAGCTCCATGTAATCGTAGCCGCAGTCTGCTTCCTCCTCAATCTCAAACGTCTGGAATATCAGCTCCACCCCGTACCCTTCTTCTGCTCGGATCACCCACTGACAATCCGCTCCCCCTGGATAATTATTGTCTCCAAACTGGGAGTGAGAGTACAGGTCCTTGGTTTTCACTTCTGCCTTCAGCTTGCCCCCACATTCTGCAGAACAAAATACGGACACTGACATGAAACACTGGTCTCCCAGTAATAAGCTTCCCAAGACAGTTACATCTTTTCCTTGCCTGTAGTGACCACTCAACAACATTGGTCACAATTTATGATTAGCTATTTCCATTCACCAACCAGCAATAAGTGAGATAAATTGCAACAAAAACTCAGCAAGTCAGGCTGGTGTGCTCACCTCCCTCCGATCTACAATCCTTGGCTCAGTGCAAACACTCACCTCACTCCAGAGACTTGAGCACAAAATCCAGGATGACACTTTAGCGCAGATCTGAGGGAGTGCTGCACTGCCGGAGGTGCCGGCTTTCTGATGAGACGTTTAACCGAGGCCCTGTCTACCCTCTCAGGTGGATGAAGAAGAGCAGGGGAGTTCTTCCCGGTGTCCTGGCCAATATTTATCCCTCAACTAACATGACTAAAAACGGATTATCTGATCATTTATCTCACTGCTGTTTGTGGGATCTTGCTGTGTACAAATTGGCTGCCACGTTTCCTACATTACAACACTGACGACCCTTCATTCTTTTCTCCAGTATTCAGTCCCTTTTCTCCTGAAGGTGCTGAGTGTTGCTGGGGTACGGTACCACACGACCCAGCGGTCCCCTGGTACATTGCCCGAGTGGGCATTATTCATGTGAGAGCCGAGCTGCAGTTATTGGACTGCAGAGGCATCACAACTGGGTCCGATCCTGTCCTCACCCAACCTTCACACTTATGAGCAGGGGGTCAGTGGATTGCAACCAGGATTGGGAACTCCTTGCTAGCCTCCGAGCTGCTTGCAGAGCTCCTTTAGCCGACTCAGCAGGGACCAGGGACTGAACACGAGACTTTCCTCATCGGTCTGGTTCATTCGGACACAGTACATTTACCACCTGAGTCCATGGGAGCCCATCATTCTACATTTGCATAGCTTGCTACAAGTCTCCTCTTCTGATCGCTGAAGGGTCAGTTCAGTTCAGTTCTTTTTTGAGAATCAATGGTGTGTTTAAATTAGGGTAAGTGCCCGGAATTAAGCCTTCACTGACCAGAAGCCAAGTCTTGCTCACTGCATATTAAATCATAAAAATAAAAACCCCACTTCTAAACTGCTCCACCTCACTTTCTAACAACAGCCCCCCATTTATTCAGGGAGCAAATTGTCAATGACAGAGATTGAATAGTTTCAAGGCTGCAACATACCTGAGTGGCTGGAATAACAAAGTGTAAAGTGAAGTGTGCGTCCAAACTCTCTTCAGTAATTACACACTTACATTTTCTTTTACAATCAGTTTTGAAAGCAGTATGAATTAATGACTAGGACTGTACGTTTCTGCACTGAGTTTGCCGTTCCCTATTACAATGCGGCCAATCCGAGAGATGCATGTTGTAGGAGTGAAGGCTTACCAGAGCTGTGAGTGGCTTCAAAGCCTTTCTTCTGCACAGAGTTGTCAGAGAAGAATTTGATGAACATTCTATTGAAGGAGGAGACCAGGGGTTCCGGCTTCTTACTCCCACAGAAGCGTCCGATAACTTTCGCCTCTGAGTCCTTGCCATCATAAAGCTCCAGGTGATCATACGCACATTCCTGGTGCTGTTCAATATCCAGCTCATTGAATGCCTTCAAAACAAAACCAATCCACTGTGTGATTGCAGAGGTTTTTTTCTCCCTGAACGCAGGCTTCCCCTGGGTCTCTTTTGATTTGTCAGTCATTAGTTCTCTCTCTTCCTCCCTCCTCTGCCCTGGGCCTCCTTCGAACACAGTATGGTCAGAGATTGGGTGTTCCCTACAAGGGCAGTACCCTGGGGCTACATTTCAAACGTACACTTCGTGGTAGTGCAGCTGCCCTTCCATTCTACAGCGTGGCATATCCAAGAACGGACACGCTGGGTGGCCTAGTGAGTCACTAATCGTTTCAGCTCACAGTCCACCCATCTTGGAATTGAAGGAACAACCTTCCAAATTTCATAAGATTCCATGGACAAGTTTCTCCTCAGAGCAGAGAGGGTTCAGGGGAGATTTGATAGAGGTGTTCAAAATCATGAGGGGTTTTGATAGAGTAAATAAGGAGAAACTGTTTCCATTGGCAGGAGGGTTGGTAACCAGAGGACACAGATTTAAGGCAATTGGCAAAAGAACCAGAGGGGGGAGATGAACATTTTTTTTACGCAGCGAGTTGTGATGATCTGGAATGCGCTGCCTGAAAGGGCGGTGGAAGCAGATTCAAAAATAACTTTCAAAAGGGAATTGGATAAATATTTGAAAAGGGAAAATGTGCAGGACTATGGGGAAAGCCCTGTGTTAAGGAGATGATAGGTTGGTGTTCTGAGAGAATGAGATCAATTGGGATGGTGAGCCTTTTGTGTCTGAGACCACCTTGTAATGTGAGCTGATTTTCCAACGGTCTGCCGACCCTGAACTTCTGACTGACTCATTCAATACTTGGTGAGTTTTTTTTCTTACCAGTTTAACCCGGTGCCCAGGTGTCGATGTGATCTCCCAGGTGCACTCCTTCCGACTCGGGTACTTATCGGGCCAGTTAGGGCTGGTGATGGTTCCAGAAACGCTGTTGATTTTGTGATCGCATCCAGCTGCAGACAATCACACAATTATCCATCAGATCCCTGCACAAACTGAGTGTGAGTGTGGTGCATTACAGTACATTACTGGGCTCTGATATACACCCAACCCACCTCTGATATACACCCAACCCACCTCTGATATACACCCAACCCACCTCTGATATACACCCAACCCACCTCTGATATACACCCAACCCACCTCTGATATACACCCAACCCACCTCTGATATACACCCAACCCACCTCTGATATACACCCAACCCACCTCTGATATACACCCAACCCACCTCTGATATACACCCAACCCACCTCTGATATACACCCAACCCACCACTGCACTGTGATTAACTAGGTGCAGGCATTACAAGTCAAACACATAGTGTGGGTATGGAGTCACATGTAGGCCAGACCGGGTAAGGACGGCAGGTTCCCTTCCCCTGAAGGACATCAGTGAACCAGTTGTGTTTTTACGCCTTTTCTGGTCATTTTCTGGTGCCAGCCTGCAAATTAGCAGATTCAGCGAACCTCGGCCAGTTTCATTCACAAGGTGCTGGCGAAGTTGGCACTGCTGGGTCAGGTAGAGCTAAAGTCCAAGGTGGGCAATGCTGCCCCTACCCCGCCAACAAAGTGCCTCACCCCAACATCAGAAGAGCACCACTGACTGCATCAGTTCCCCACTTATAGCTCACCTCATCAACTGGTGCGGAATGATGGGCGGTTGGTTGCTGTGCGGCCCATGCTCGCTGAGGACTAGGTTACGACTGCCCCAAACTCACTTTGTGCTGGACACTTACAGTCAACGAGCAGGAGACTGCCATTCCACTAGCCTGAGCTGGATTTGTGCACAGGTCCCTGAGGTGAAAGGTCAGTGAGCAAAGTCTCTTTTTGAACCTACTTCCCTTTTCAATTTATGGGAGAATTTATTCTGGGAGAAAGGATCAGCAGGGTTAATGAGGAGCGCTCACCAACACTCAGACAATCACTGACTTGAAAAATGTTCCTACTTGCAGGGCTGCCTGTTGCATGACTGGTGCACAAACAGCTGGGTGACGTCAAGCAAAGCATCCACTGAGGAAAATATTTGCTCCTTGATAGTGGCGCTAGTCTGTTGAGCAACCATTCGCAAGCAATCCTGATTTTTCCAACTCTCATACAAAAGCTCATCGTTTGATAGTTCATCCTTCATCACCCCTCGCCTCCAGCCTCTCCATCTCTGTTGCAATTGGTCTTGTCTCTAATCTATATGACCACGGTCAGTGCTCCTCCGAACTCTCCTCTTTGGCCTCCCTTAGTCTTCCCTTCCAACGAACAAGCCTTTAAAACACCCCCACGCTTGGCATTCCCTAATTACTACTTCCCGATTTACTCTGCCATCTCTTCGACTTTTACCCGTGGTGGTGTCCTGCACCTGGGTCTCTCAGAAAATAAACCTCATTACCATCTGTCAGTCACTGCTCAGTGGAGGCTCAAAACAACAGCTTGTGAAGTAACTTGATCCCACGGTTGGGAAATGGACGTGCTTCAAGAGGTTGCCTGGTCTCCCAGTTGGTCATTCGAGTACCTCGACAGGAGTGTTTGCACGGCAAGATAGAATCAGAAAGAACTCTTCCTAAAGTCCCTGAAATACTTTGGGCGGGCGTATAGTGGCACCCCAAGTCCCAGCCACAATGCAGATGATTGGCTAATTCCCCCGTCAATCATGCCTGGAAACCGTACTGTTCCAAGTGACTGAGATTGATTTTATGCAAATAATTTTATGCATTTTGATGGAGAAATAATCCTGCTGTAATCGGGAGACTGTATCCTGTAGTTTCGGTCAGGAGTTTGGAGACTCTGTAAATTAAAACTATGAGTCTAATCACCTCCCCTTGACATTCAACGGCATTACCATCGCCGAATCCCCCACCATCAACATCCTGGGGGTCACCATTGACCAGAAACTTAACTGGACCAGCCATATAAATACTGTGGCTACAAGAGCAGGTCAGAGGCTGGGTATTCTGCGGCGAGTGACTCACCTCCTGACTCCCCAAAGCCTTTCCACCGTCTACAAGGCACAAGTCAGGAGTGTGATGGAATACTCTCCACTGCTTGGATGAGTGCAGCTCCAACAACACTCAAGAAGCTCGACACCATCCAAGATAAAGCAGCCCGCTTGATTGGCACCCCATCCGCCACCCTAAACATTCACTCCCTCCACCACCGGCGCACTGTGGCTGCAGTGTGTACCATCCACAGGATGCACTGCAGCAACTCGCCAAGGCTTCTTCGACAGCACCTCCCAAACCCGCGACCTCTACCACCTAGAAGGACAAGGGCAGCAGGCACATGGGAACAACACCACCTGCACGTTCCCCTCCAAGTCACACACCATCCCGACTTGGAAATATATCGCCGTTCCTTCATTGTCGCTGGGTCAAAATCCTGGAACTCCCTACCTAACAGCACTGTGGGAGAACCTTCACCACACGGACTGCAGTGGTTCAAGAAGGCGGCTCACTACCACCTTCTCAAGGGGCGATTAGGGATGGGCAATAAATGCCGGCCTGGCCAGCGACGCCCACATCCCATGAACGAATAAATAAAAAAGTCCCGCCCCCACCTCCGACTCATTGGCTGATACAGTGGTATCAATATTCACTTTGTTATTAAAACTGTTGTAACTCCGCCCCTCTCCCACCGACCAATCAGTGGCTCTGTAGGTAAATACACCTTGAAGAGGTTCCCTCTCCCCCTGTCATGACACGGTAGGTTCTCTCTCCGCGCGCACTGCCCAATCGCTCAGAGCCACTGTAGTTTCATCAGTGGACGTTTTCCTGGGTCAGAGGTCACTCACCTTCCTTGCAATCGTGTTTATTTTCATGGAGCATGAAACCACTGCGACACTGACACGTGTAACTTCCAAAGGTGTTGACACACTCGTGCTGGCAGCCACCGTTGTCCTTCGAACACTCATCTTTGTCTGGTCGGAACAAACAAGAACATGGAAGGTGAAAGAAATGACTGATCCTCGATGAGGAGTGGAGTGAGTAATTGAAGTGTTTGGAAAGGTCACACAGAAAGTCACCATCAAGGCGGTATATTAAACCCCTTTCCGAGAGGATAAGGACAGTTTTGATCTCAGCCTTCAAAATGAAGCCCTTCATATCTTGCAGCACGGGTTAGATACAGAGTAAAACTCCCTCTACACTGTCCCATCAAACACTCCCAGGGCAGGTACAGCACGGGTTAGATACAGAGTAAAGCTCCCTCGACACTGTCCCATCAAACACTCCCAGGACAGGTACATCACGGGTTAGATACAGAGTAAAGCTCCCTCCACACTGTCCCATCAAACACTCCCAGGACAGGTACATCACGGGTTAGATACAGAGTAAAGCTCCCTCCACACTGTCCCATCAAACACTCCCAGGGCAGGTACAGGTTAGATACAGAGTAAAGCTCCCTCTACACTGTCCCATCAAACACTCCCAGGGCAGGTACAGCACGGGTTAGATACAGAGTAAAGCTCCCTCCACACTGTCCCATCAAACACTCCCAGAGCAGGTACAGGTTAGATACAGAGTAAAGCTCCCTCCACACTGTCCCATCAAACACTCCCAGGGCAGGTACAGGTTAGATACAGAGTAAAGCTCCCTCTACACTGTCCCATCAAACACTCCCAGGGCAGGTGCAGGATTAGATCCAGAGTAAAGCTCCCTCTACACTGACCCATCAAACACTCCCAGGGCAGGTACAGGATTAGATCCAGAGTAAAGCTCCCTCTACACTGTCCCATCAAACACTCCCAGGGCAGGTACAGCACGGGTTAGATACAGAGTAAAGCTCCCTCCACACTGTCCCATCAAACACTCCCAGAGCAGGTACAGGTTAGATACAGAGTAAAGCTCCCTCCACACTGTCCCATCAAACACTCCCAGGGCAGGTACAGGTTAGATACAGAGTAAAGCTCCCTCTACACTGTCCCATCAATCACTCTCAGGGCAGGTACAGCACGGGTTAGATACAGAGTAAAGCTCCCTCTACACTGTCCCATCAAACACTCTCAGGGCAGGTAAAGCACGGGTTAGATACAGAGTAAAGCTCCCTCCACACTGTCCCATCAAACACTCCCAGGGCAGGTACAGCACGAGTTCGATACAGAGTAAAGCTCCCTCCACACTGTCCCATCAAACACTCCCAGGGCAGGTACAGGTTAGATACAGAGTAAAGCTCCCTCCACACTGTCCCATCAAACACTCCCAGGGAAGGTACAGCACAGGTTAGATACAGAGTAAAGCTTCCTCTACACTGTCCCATCAAACACTCCCAGGGCAGGTACAGGGTTAGATCCAAAGTAAAGCTCCCTCTACACTGTCCCATCAAACACTCCCAGGGCAGGTACAGCACGGGTTAGATACAGAGTAAAGCTCCCTCTACACTGTCCCATCAAACACTCCCAGGGCAGGTACAGCACGGGTTAGATACAGAGTAAAGCTCCCTCTACACTGTCCCATCAAACACTCCCAGGGCAGGTACATCACGGGTTAGATGCAGAGTAAAGCTCCCTCTACACTGTCCCATCAAACACTCCCAGGGCAGGTACAGCATGGGTTAGATACAGAGTAAAGCTCCCTCTACACTGTCCCATCAAACACTCCCAGGGCAGGTACAGCACGGGTTAGATGCAGAGTAAAGCTCCCTCTACACTGTCCCATCAAACACTCCCAGGGCAGGTACAGCACGGGTTAGATCCAGAGTAAAGCTCCCTCTACAGTGACTGGAACGAGGCGGAAAGCTCTTTCAAAGAGCCGGTACTGGTACGATGGGTCGATTTTCCTCCTTCTGTGCTGTATGATTCTATCTGCATGAATAACGTACATGAAGCAATGGAGGGAGCAACCGCTTAACCCAAAACTGAAGTCCATTCACAGTTTGCAAATTTGTTTTGAGAGTCATTATGGTCTGAATCCTAAAGAGGGCACTCCTGTTCTTAATCCAGCCCATCTTACTTTTCAGCTCCAGTGTACAAGACTCCAGCTGCATTGTGCTGAGGTATTGAAAAGAAGAGCAGCCCAAGGGGGTCACCTCTTCATCTATTTGCTGCTACATGGGGTGTATTCTCAGGCCAATTACAAGCCATCCCCTCCCTCACGGTAACTCTGTCGAGTTTCTGCCATACCGTTAGATACACAGAAGTACTGCACCAGGACAGGGAGCCGCTGGAGAACTGACAGGCATCTAACGATCTTCCAGCCCTACAACCCTCCGAGATCTCTGCGCTGCTCCAATTCTGGCCTCTTGTGCACCCCTGATTTCCATCGCTCCACCATTGGCGGCCGTGCCTTCAGCTGCCTCGGTCCTAAGCTCTGGAATTCCCTCCCTAAACCTCTCTCTCTTCCTTTAAGACGCTCCTTAAAACCTACCTCTTTGACCAAGCTTTTAGTCACCTGTCCTGATATCTCCTGATGTGGCCCGGTGTCAATTTTTGTCTGATTAACGCTCCTGTGACACGCCTTGGGATGTTTTATTATGTTCAAGGCGCTATATAAATGCAAGCTGCTGTTATTGACTGGAATTTATTTTAAAGGGGAAGTAGACTCATACAGGCCAAGAAGGTTGAATCCCTGATCTCGTCCAGAGCAATCGTTGGGGTGTTAAATGAATTTTTAATGCCCTGAGTGAGGTAGAGAAAATCAGCCAGTGTTCCCAGTCCTGACTGCTATCCAGTGACCCCTGGACCTTGGTGAATCATCTTCTCCCCCACTCGGTCAAATAGCACTCACGTTCTAGGCCCACGCACAGATAACGGTCACTCGGGTGAAGTTCTAAGGGCTGTCGGCCCTCGAGGAACTATACCCACATCCCCCCCACCCATCACGAGGGTTAATATCTTCAGGAGAAATGGGGCAAGAATTCTTCCAATAGACATGAGTCGGAGGGAAAGGTGGACAACCCCAAGATGGAGAAATTTCACGTACGTTGATTCTACTGATCGACCCTCTGCCCCCGAGGTGGTTTGAAGAGCCCGCCCACGTACCAGAGAAGAAGTGTGCCTTGAAGCCTTTCTTGGAGACGGTGTTGTCCGATTTAAACTCTATCCTCATGTTGTTGTACTGGGATGTTATAACCTCCGGTTTCTCTGCACCGCAGAATTTCCCGTGAAGCTTGGAGTCGGCGGAGAGGCCACTGCGAACTTCCACATAGTCATACTTACAGACCTGGAACCCAACAATCAGACACAGCGGGAGAACGTTC
Organism: Heptranchias perlo; assembly: GCF_035084215.1. Lineage (NCBI taxonomy): Eukaryota > Metazoa > Chordata > Chondrichthyes > Hexanchiformes > Hexanchidae > Heptranchias > Heptranchias perlo. The sequence continues at coordinate 51,642,077 of NC_090344.1, read as the reverse complement.
AGATAATCACAACAACAGATTAACAGATCACATCAGTACACAGGGTACAATATAAACAGATCAAATCACATTACTTCATCAAATATAATACATACGTATCTCCAGCTCAGGTTTTACAAGGTTTGCTGCAGTGATATCAATCACCACATCCCAGTCAGTGTTATAAAAAGGAGATAGCATTTTGTTCGCTGTTAAGGGTGCAGTTATACTGTCAGTTGTGCATTGCTCCACAGTAATACAACAGTCACAGTGTGAACCCAGAGTCTGGTCTCGATCTGATTCTGATACGTTGTGATGTGGGACCCTCTCCAGAGGACCTGGTCTCACCCACTTGGCCCAGTACATGTGGAGCATTCAGCACCTCTGGGACTGTGTCAAATCCGGTTTAAAAAGTGCTCAGGGGGTCCCCACTGGATCTCCCGCACCCTTTATAAATTGAAACTGTTAAACTTTACCATCTGGGGAGGAGTCTAACATGTCTCTCTCTTGGCCATTGAAGGTTTGGTTCACCGCTTAACAACACTCCCTGGGGCAAAGGTTAACCACCCGTTAGTTTCTGGGTTCGTGTATGATCCTCTCTTCCTTCTGCAAGGTCCTTTTCTCCTGTCATCTCCACCCAGTGCCCCAGTTCTGGTTCACAAAGCAAGGGTAACCTGAAGCTGGTCCTCAGGGGATGTGTAACAGTCACCTATTCTCCGTGTTTTCTCTTCCCCTCCTGCCTGCCTCTGATGTGCCTGATTCCCAATCCACCTTGCCCGCAGTGACACAGAGGGCAGGGACCCTGGGTCACGCAGTCAGTGGTCCAACTCACTTTCCCCATTCCCTTGGCCGGGAATAATGCACAATAGAGAAGGACACTGGGAGAAAATAACCCGTCAAACTGTGTGGGTTTAGAGGGGCGAGGCCACTGAGCAAAGACCCTTCATAACACACTGACTTATTGTTTTCCCTACTCCCTGCCCTGAAGGCACTGATTCTCTCTGGGGTACAGTTCCACAAACCCCCTCCAGTACTTCACCTCAGTGACCAATGTTCATGTGATTTAACCACGAGGGGCATCACAGGGAACCTCAGTGCTGTTCTTGGCTGACCTCCACGCAGGTGCACTCCGCAGAAGGAACAGGAACACTGGCTGACTTTTATTTCCCTGTTCCCCTTCCACACTGCTCAGAGGCACTGAGGCCAATTATAGCATTCCAACTGCTCCCCCAAATGACATCAGCAAACTCAGCACAGACCAGGGGTCAACCCAGAGGCCTTGCGGTCTGTACGGCTGAATATTGGACAGGGTGGTGCTTTGACCCTAATCCATCTGGCCAGCTCACACTCTCGCTCATTAACTCCTGGTACTTGTATCGACATTTTAATCAGGCTGGCTCCCGCACGGGCCGCACTCCCGCACGGGCCGCGCTCCCGCACCGGCCGCGCTCCCGCACCGGCCGCGCTCCCGCACCGGCCGCGCTCCCGCACCGGCCGCGCTCCGGCACTCCCCGCGCTCCCGCACCGGCCGCGCTCCGGCACTCCCCGCGCTCCCGCACCGGCCGCGCTCCCCGCACCGGCCGCACTCCCGCACTGGCCGCACTGGCCGCACTCACGCACTCCCGCACTCCCGCACTCCCCGCACCGGCCGCACTCCTGCACTGGCCGCACTCCCCGCACTCCCGCACTGGCCGCACTCCCCCCACTCCCCGCACCGGCCGCACTCCCGCACTGGCCGCGCTCCCGCACTCCCCGCACTCCCCGCACTGGCCGCACTCCCGCACTGGCCGCACTCCCCGCACTGGCCGCACTCCCCGCACTCCCGCACTGGCCGCACTCCCGCACTGGCCGCACTGGCCGCACTGGCCGCACTCACGCACTCACGCACTCCCGCACTCCCCGCACCGGCCGCACTCCTGCACTGGCCGCACTCCCCGCACTCCCGCACTGGCCGCACTCCCCCCACTCCCCGCACCGGCCGCACTCCCGCACTGGCCGCGCTCCCGCACTCCCCGCACTCCCCGCACTGGCCGCACTCCCGCACTGGCCGCACTCCCCGCACTGGCCGCACTCCCGCACTGGCCGCACTCGCCGCACTCCCCCCACTCCCCGCACTCCCGCACTGGCCGCACTCCCGCACTGGCCGCACTCCCCGCACTGGCCGCACTCCCCCCACTCCCCGCACCGGCCGCACTCCCCGCACCGGCCGCACTGGCCGCACTCCCCGCACTCCCCGCACTGGCCGCACTCCCGCACTGGCCGCACTCCCCGCACTGGCCGCACTCCCCGCACTGGCCGCACTCCCGCACCGGCCGCACTCCCCGCACTCCCGCACTGGCCGCACTCCCCGCACTCCCCGCACTCCCCGCACTGGCCGCACTCCCGCACTGGCCGCACTCCCCGCACTGGCCGCACTCCCCGCACCGGCCGCGCTCCCGCACTGGCCGCGCTCCCGCACTCCCCGCGCTCCCGCACTGGCCGCGCTCCCGCACTCCCCGCGCTCCCGCACTCCCCGCACCGGCCGCACTCCCGCACTGGCCGCACTGGCCGCACTCACGCACTCCCGCACTCCCGCACTCCCCGCACCGGCCGCACTCCTGCACTGGCCGCACTCCCCGCACTCCCGCACTGGCCGCACTCCCCCCACTCCCCGCACCGGCCGCGCTCCCGCACTGGCCGCGCTCCCGCACTCCCCGCACTCCCCGCACTGGCCGCACTCCCGCACTGGCCGCACTCCCCGCACTGGCCGCACTCCCCGCACTGGCCGCACTCCCGCACTGGCCGCACTCGCCGCACTCCCCCCACTCCCCGCACTCCCGCACTGGCCGCACTCCCGCACTGGCCGCACTCCCCGCACTGGCCGCACTCCCCCCACTCCCCGCACCGGCCGCACTCCCCGCACCGGCCGCACTGGCCGCACTCCCCGCACTGGCCGCACTCCCGCACTGGCCGCACTCCCCGCACTGGCCGCACTCCCCGCACTGGCCGCACTCCCGCACCGGCCGCACTCCCCGCACTCCCGCACTGGCCGCACTCCCCGCACTCCCCGCACTCCCCGCACTGGCCGCACTCCCGCACTGGCCGCACTCCCCGCACTGGCCGCACTCCCCGCACCGGCCGCGCTCCCGCACTGGCCGCGCTCCCGCACTCCCCGCGCTCCCGCACTGGCCGCGCTCCCGCACTCCCCGCGCTCCCGCACTCCCCGCACCGGCCCCACTCCCCGCACCGGCCCCACTCCCCGCACGGGCCGCACTCCCCCCACCGGCCGCACTCCCGCACCGGCCGCACTCCCGCACTGGCCGCACTCCCCGCACTCCCCCCACTCCCCCCACCGGCCGCACTCCCCGCACCGGCCCCACTCCCCGCACCGGCCCCACTCCCCGCACTCCCCCCACTCCCCCCACCGGCCGCACTCCCGCACCGGCCGCACTCCCGCACCGGCCGCACTCCCGCACCGGCCGCACTCCCCGCACCGGCCGCACTCCCCGCACTCCCCCCGCTCCCCGCACTGGCCGCGCTCCCCGCACTCCCCGCGCTCCCGCACTCCCCGCGCTCCCGCACTCCCCGCGCTCCCGCACTCCCCGCGCTCCCCGCACTCCCCGCGCTCCCCGCACTCCCCGCGCTCCCCGCACTCCCCGCGCTCCCCGCGCTCCCGCACTCCCGCACTCCCGCACCGGCCGCACTCCCCCCACCGGCCGCACTCCCCCCACCGGCCGCACTCCCCCCACCGGCCGCACTCCCCCCACCGGCCGCACTCCCCCCACCGGCCGCACTCCCCCCACCGGCCGCACTCCCGCACCGGCCGCACTCCCCCCACCGGCCGCACTCCCCCCACCGGCCGCACTCCCGCACCGGCCGCACTCCCCCCACCGGCCGCACTCCCCCCACCGGCCGCACTCCCCCCACCGGCCGCACTCCCCCCACCGGCCGCACTCCCCCCACCGGCCGCACTCCCCCCACCGGCCGCACTCCCCCCACCGGCCGCACTCCCGCACCGGCCGCACTCCCGCACCGGCCGCACTCCCGCACCGGCCGCACTCCCGCACCGGCCGCACTCCCGCACCGGGCGCACTCCCCCCACCGGCCGCACTCCCGCACCGGCCGCACTCCCGCACCGGCCGCACTCCCCGCACTGGCCGCACTCCCCGCACTCCCCCCGCTCCCCGCACTGGCCGCGCTCACGCACTGGCCGCACTCCCCGCACTCCCCCCGCTCCCCCCACCGGCCGCACTCCCGCACCGGCCGCACTCCCGCACCGGCCGCACTCCCCGCACCGGCCGCACTCCCCGCACTGGCCGCACTCCCCGCACTCCCCCCGCTCCCCCCACCGGCCGCACTCCCGCACCGGCCGCACTCCCCGCACTGGCCGCACTCCCCGCACTCCCCCCGCTCCCCGCACTCCCCGCGCTCCCGCACTCCCCGCACTCCCCGCGCTCCCCGCACTCCCCGCGCTCCCCGCACTCCCCGCACTCCCCGCGCTCCCGCACTCCCGCACTCCCGCACTCCCGCACTCCCCGCGCTCCCCGCACTCCCCGCGCTCCCCGCACTCCCCGCGCTCCCGCACTCCCGCACTCCCGCACCGGCCGCACCGGCCGCACTCCCGCACCGGCCGCACTCCCCCCACCGGCCGCACTCCCCCCACCGGCCGCACTCCCCCCACCGGCCGCACTCCCCCCACCGGCCGCACTCCCGCACCGGCCGCACTCCCGCACCGGCCGCACTCCCCCCACCGGCCGCACTCCCCCCACCGGCCGCACTCCCGCACCGGCCGCACTCCCCCCACCGGCCGCACTCCCCCCACCGGCCGCACTCCCGCACCGGCCGCACTCCCGCACCGGCCGCACTCCCCCCACCGGCCGCACTCCCGCACCGGCCGCACTCCCCCCACCGGCCGCACTCCCGCACCGGCCGCACTCACGCACTGGCCGCAATCCCCGCACTCCCGCACCGGCCGCACTCCCGCACCGGCCGCACTCCCCCCACCGGCCGCACTCCCGCACCGGCCGCACTCCCCCCACCGGCCGCACTCCCGCACCGGCCGCACTCCCCGCACCGGCCGCAATCCCCGCAATCCCCGCACTCCCGCACTCCCGCACCGGCCGCACTCACGCACTGGCCGCAATCCCCGCACTCCCGCACTCCCACACCGGCCGCACTCACGCACTGGCCGCACTCCCCGCACTCCTGCACCGGCCGCACTCCCGGCACTCCCCGCACCGGCCGCACTCCCGCACCGGCCGCACTCACGCACTGGCCGCAATCCCGCACTCCTGCACCGGCCGCACTCCCGGCACTCCCCGCACCGGCCGCACTCCCGCACCGGCCGCACTCCCGCACCGGCCGCACTCCCCGCACTCCCCGCACTGGCCGCACCGGCCGCACCGGCCGCACTCCCCGCACTCCCCGCACTCCCCGCACTGGCCGCACCGGCCGCACTCCCGCACCGGCCGCACTCCACGCACTCCCCGCACTGGCCGCACCGGCCGCACTCCCCGCACCGGCCGCACTCCCCGCACCGGCCGCACTCCCCGCACTCCCCGCACCGGCCGCACTCCCCGCACCGCCCGCACTCCCCGCACTCCCCGCACTGGCCGCACTGGCCGCACTCCCCGCACTCCCCGCACCGCCCGCACTCCCCGCACTCCCCGCACTGGCCGCACTCCCCGCACTCCCCGCACCGGCCGCACTCCCCGCACCGGCCGCACTCCCCGCACTCCCCGCACCGGCCGCACTCCCCGCACTCCCCGCACCGCCCGCACTCCCCGCACTCCCCGCACTGGCCGCACTCCCCGCACCGGCCGCACTCCCCGCACCGCCCGCACTCCCCGCACTCCCCGCACTGGCCGCACTCCCCGCACTGGCCGCACTCCCCGCACCGGCCGCACTCCCCGCACTCCCGCACTGGCCGCACTCCCCGCACTCCCCGCACCGGCCGCACTCCCCGCACCGGCCGCACCGGCCGCACTCCCGCACTGGCCGCACTGGCCGCACTCCCCGCACTGGCCGCACTCCCCGCACTCCCCGCACTCCCCGCACTGGCCGCACTCCCCGCACTCCCCGCACCGGCCGCACTCCCCGCACCGGCCGCACTCCCCGCACCGGCCGCACTCCCCGCACTCCCCGCACCGGCCGCACTGGCCGCACTCCCCGCACTCCCCGCACCGGCCGCACTCCCCGCACCGGCCGCACTCCCCGCACCGGCCGCACTCCCCGCACTCCCCGCACTGGCCGCACTCCCCGCACTGGCCGCACTCCCCGCACTGGCCGCACTCCCCGCACTGGCCGCACTCCCCGCACTGGCCGCACTCCCCGCACCGGCCGCACTCCCCGCACTCCCGCACCGGCCGCACTCCCGCACTGGCCGCACCGGCCGCACTCCCGCACTGGCCGCACCGGCCGCACTCCCCGCACTCCCGCACCGGCCGCACTCCCCGCACTCCCCGCACTCCCCGCACCGGCCGCACTCCCGCACTGGCCGCACTCCCCGCACTCCCGCACCGGCCGCACTCCCACACTGGCCGCACCGGCCGCACTCCCCGCACTCCCGCACTGGCCGCACTCCCCGCACTGGCCGCACTCCCCGCACTGGCCGCACTGGCCGCACTCCCCGCACTGGCCGCACTCCCCGCACTGGCCGCACTCCCCGCACTGGCCGCACTCCCCGCACTCCCCGCACTGGCCGCACTCCCCGCACTGGCCGCACTCCCGCACTGGCCGCACTCCCGCACCGGCCGCACTCCCCGCACTCCCCGCACCGGCCGCACTCCCCGCACCGGCCGCACTCCCCGCACTCCCCGCACCGGCCGCACTCCCCGCACTCCCGCACTGGCCGCACTCCCCGCACTCCCGCACTGGCCGCACTCCCCGCACCGGCCGTACTCCCCGCACCGGCCGCACTCCCCGCACTGGCCGCACTCCCGCACTGGCCGCACTCCCCGCACTCCCCGCACTGGCCGCACTCCCGCACTGGCCGCACTCCCCGCACTCCCCGCACTGGCCGCACTCCCCGCACTGGCCGCACTCCCGCACTGGCCGCACTCCCCGCACTCCCCGCACCGGCCGCACTCCCCGCACTCCCGCACTGGCCGCACTCCCCGCACTCCCCGCACCGGCCGCACTCCCCGCACCGGCCGCACTCCCCGCACTCCCGCACTCCCCGCACTCCCGCACTGGCCGCACTCCCCGCACTCCCCGCACTCCCCGCACTCCCCGCACTCCCGCACCGGCCGCACTCCCCGCACTCCCGCACCGGCCGCACTCCCCGCACTCCCGCACCGGCCGCACTCCCCGCACTGGCCGCAATCCCCGCACTCCCGCACTGGCCGCACTCCCGCACCGGCCGCACTCACGCACTGGCCGCACTCCCCGCACTCCCGCACCGGCCGCACTCACGCACTGGCCGCACTCCCCGCACTCCCGCACCGGCCGCACTCACGCACTGGCCGCACTCCCCGCACTCCCGCACCGGCCGCACTCCCGCACTGGCCGCACTCCCGCACTCCCGCACCGGCCGCACTCACGCACTGGCCGCACTCCCCGCACTCCTGCACTGGCCGCACTCCCGCACTCCTGCACCGGCCGCACTCCCGGCACTCCCCGCACTCCCGCACCGGCCGCACTCACGCACTGGCCGCACTCCCGCACTCCTGCACCGGCCGCACTCCCGGCACCGGCCGCACTCCCGCACCGGCCGCACTCCCGCACTGGCCGCAATCCCGCACTCCTGCACCGGCCGCACTCCCGGCACTCCCCGCACCGGCCGCACTCCCGCACCGGCCGCACTCACGCACTGGCCGCAATCCCCGCACTCCCGCACTGGCCGCACTCCCGCACTCCCGCACCGGCCGCACTCACGCACTGGCCGCACTCCCCGCACTCCCCGCACCGGCCGCACTCCCGCACTGGCCGCACTCCCCGCACTCCCCGCACCGGCCGCACTCACGCACTGGCCGCACTCCCGCACTCCCGCACCGGCCGCACTCACGCACTGGCCGCACTCCCGCACTCCCGCACTCCCGCACTGGCCGCACTCCCGCACTCCCGCACCGGCCGCACTCACGCACTGGCCGCAATCCCCGCACTCCCGCACTGGCCGCACTCCCCGCACTCCCGCACCGGCCGCACTCACGCACTGGCCGCACTCCCCGCACTGGCCGCACTGGCCGCACTCCCGCACCGGCCGCACTCCCCGCACTCCCCGCACTGGCCGCACTCCCCGCACTGGCCGCACTCCCCGCACCGGCCGCACTCCCCGCACTCCTGCACCGGCCGCACTCCCCGCACTCCCCGCACCGGCCGCACTCCCGCACTGGCCGCACTCCCGCACTGGCCGCACCGACGCACTCCCCGCACCGGCCGCACTCCCCGCACTCCCCGCACCGCCCGCGCTCCCGCACCGGCCGCACTCCCCGCACTCCCGCACTCCCCGCACTCCCGCACTCCCCGCACCGCCCGCGCTCCCGCACTGGCCGCGCTCCCGCACTGCGAATACTCACGTCATTGCCCTCGATCTCAAAGAACTCAAACTGGAGAGAAATGCGATATTGTGTTGGTGCCACCACTTGCCAGACGCAGTTCTTGTTGGGTGGGTATTCTTTGGGCCAGCCTGGGCTGGTGATGGAGCCATTAAGCTTAGTCAGGAAACCACCACATGCAGCTGCAATTAGTAAAACACCATTATTACATCTAATTGGAACTTCACTTTGAGAAGGGATGCTCTTTCAGTTGGGCAAATATAGTCCAATTATTATACCAGAGGGAGGTCTGACACTGAACACTAGCATTCTCTGTAATAATTGACGTTTTTATAATTCCCTCTCCTTTCCACTTTTGTAATATTTCCTGCCCATTTACTCTGTCTCTGGTCTCAGGCATATATTTTTCATGTTATTATTCCTGACTTCCCCCCCGCCAATCCCCCAAAGGCACTGACTCCGCTGGGATATGATCCCCCGGACATTGGCGTCCGGTGTCTCGAACAAGGAGTCGTTCCACATCTCTGAACCATAAGATTGGCCTCGGGGGGATATTCTATCATGGGGGGTCACGCTGCCCACACTCGTGCTCTTTCCAGCAGGAGTGACTAGACAGTGGCCCTGGCTGATCAGGAATCAAACCGAGGACATTTCCCATCGGCACAGCCCAGTATCACACAGAGCGGTGAATTTATATTCACCGAGCTCTCAGGACGCTCAGCCACACACTTTTCAGGGCAACCACCAGAGCTGCTCTTTACTGACCAACGGGGGCTGCCCGTTGTGAAGTTTTTATTCGTCCTATGGATGTGGGTGAGGCCCCATCTATTGGCCATGTCTCGCGGCCTTGAACACAACGCGGCAAAACACTTCAAGCACCAGGGGGGCCGTCCCCTCCCCTTGGGGAGGACCTCAACACAGAGAGTATGTGTCTTCCCCCTCACTCCCCCCTAGGAAAGAAGCCCCCTCCACCCCTTTAAAACGCTGTCTTTTTTGGCTTGTTACGACAGTAACTCCCTCTTACCCTCGCAGCTTCTTTTATCGGTTGCGAGTTCGTAACCCGGATCACAGGCACATTTATAGCTGCCCAGAGTGTTGACACAGCGCTGTTCACATCCTCCATTGTCCGGCCGGGAGCATTCGTCCACCTCTGGGAAGAAGAGATGGCAAAGAATATCAGCACCAATTGTGACTGAGCAAAGCCCCCCTCCCCTTCGTGTACACACACACACAGCAGGGCTCGTTTCAACTCTGGTCGATGGTATAAAATGGGTGCCATTGGATCAGCTGCCCGTTCTACATCTCTCCCCATTGATTGACCACAATGGAAATAAACATGGGGAGAGATGTATAACAGGCGTCTCCTGCAACATCGCCCGTTTTACACTGTCACCCAAAGTCAAAAGGGAGCTTTAAACCAGGCTGGGGGTTCCCATGGGAACATCCCATAGCAGTGTAGTGATGACTAATGAGCCCCCCAGGGTGCCGTCACAGTGACAACAGGCCAGACAACTAACAGTATAACCCAGGTCTGATGGAAAGGCTGCATCCAAAATATAAACCTCGCTTTCCTTTTCAAATGCTGACTGAAGCACCCGGTATTTCCGGGGTTTTCCCGTTTTATTTCCCATTTGTTGATGCAGGCCGGCAATACCGGTGGCTATCACAGGCGGCCAAACACCTGGAAGCCAATTGACTGTCGTCACCAGTGCAGGAATTTCCCAGTTTCTCATCTATTTATGGAATGCTATGGGGGAATCTGAATTCCACACTAATTCCCTACGGGGAGATTTCAACCAGTAGAGCTGAGGCTAGAAACAGAATGGAATGAAAGACTGAACCTTAACCTTACTGTGTGTGTCACTCAGCATCAGTGCTTCAATGTTGTCATCACCACCAGGCCCAAACAGATTCCCCGATGCAAATGGTTCAAGGCTGACTGTACACATTCCATGGCACTGCCAAGTTCATCTTGCTCCCTGTTTCCCATGGATTATTCCTGAATCTAAAGTGAGTCAAGGCCATGATTCTCACCACATCAGGACATTGAGAAGTGGAACAGTTCACACATGGGAGCAGCTCAGGTCACTTTTCCCATTCCTTGCTTGCTCCCTCAATCCACACTGTCTGCCCACTATGGGGGTACAACTGGCTGCTCCACAGAGGCTATCCGCTGTTTGCACTGTTCCACGATCAGCTACAGTGTCACCGAACAACCCTCTCCCCCCCCCACTTCAAAATAAGGAGGAATAAACCAGCTCAGAACTGCATGGCCATCCACCTAACACGGAGAGTTACATGGAGATTTCAGGGAGACTCAGAGACTCAGAAGCCCAACAGTTTAAAGTGCGGAGGCACTCACACACACGGGGAGGATACGCCCAGCCGCACGGGGAGGATATCCAAACACTGGGGGAGGATATCCAAACACTGGGGGAGGATATCCAAACACTGGGGGAGAATATCCAAACACTGGGGGAGGATATACTCACACTGGGGGAGAATATACTCACACTGGGGGAGAATATACTCACACTGGGGGAGAATATACTCACACTGGGGGAGAATATACTCACACTGGGGGAGAATATACTCACACTGGGGGAGAATATACTCACACTGGGGGAGAATATACTCACACTGGGGGAGAATATACTCACACTGGGGGAGAATATACTCACACTGGGGGAGAATATACTCACACTGGGGGAGAATATCCTCACACTGGGGGAGAATATCCTCACACTGGGGGAGAATATACTCACACTGGGGGAGAATATACTCACACTGGGGGAGAATATACTCACACTGGGGGAGAATATACTCACACTGGGGGAGAATATACTCACACTGGGGGAGAATATACTCACACTGGGGGAGAATATACTCACACTGGGGGAGAATATACTCACACTGGGGGAGAATATACTCACACTGGGGGAGAATATACTCACACTGGGGGAGAATATACTCACACTGGGGGAGAATATACTCACACTGGGGGAGAATATACTCACACAGGGGAAGAATATACTCACACAGGGGAAGAATATACTCACACTGGGGGAGAATATACTCACACAGGGGGAGAATATACTCACACAGGGGAAGAATATACTCATTCAGGGGGAGAATATACTCACACAGGGGAAGAATATACTCATTCAGGGGGAGAATATACTCACACAGGGGGAGAATGCACACACACTCTGGGAGAAGAGAGCAGCTCAACCGTGCAGACAGTACTATAACGGAGATCCTATAAAGGTTTATATGGACTCATCATTACCTCTTGCCTTTTATATTCTATACCTCTTGTGATACAACCTAGAATTCCATTAGCTTTTTTTTAAATGGCCTCATCAACCTAAGGAGCTGCATTTAATGTCCTCTGAACCTGTAGCCCCCAAATCCCTCTGCCGTTCCACAGCACCAAGCTTACTTCCATTCAACCCATTCCCCTGTCTTATAAATATCCTTCCTCTGGCCGTCTAAACAATTATCTACACCTTCTATTTTGGTATCATCTGCAAATTTTGACACCACTCCCTCTGGGCCTATATCCAAATCATTGTTATACACAACGTACAGAAGTGGCCCCAGAACTGAACCCTGGGGGACACCGCTACCCACTTCCAACCACTCTGACCTTAACTCTTACTCTCTCTTTCCTCCCTTCTAAACAGTTTTTAATCCAGTTTGTTATCCTCTCCTGAATTCATTACCCCTTAATCTTCTCTAATAATCTCCTGTGGTACCTTGCCGAAAGCTTGCCCACAGTCCATGTACAAAACATCCACTGCATTCCCCCACCCATCACATCTGTTACATCCTCAAAGAATTCCATGCAGGTTTGTCAAGCACGATTGCCCCTTTTGAATTCCTTGCTGGCTATTTCTAACTATTTTCTCTTTATCAAAATCCGAGCTCATTTCATTCTTAATCTAAATTTCCCCCACTGTAGAAGTTAAGCTTCAAAAAAACCTGTGGAAAGAACTTTTGATTGAAGTTGCCTGAGCACAAATAAAAAGGAAAGTAAATTCCAAACAGGAATAGTTCCAGGACCATGAGAGGTGGTGAATAAGGACAGCACATGTCTTCTCTAGAAGCTTTTTAAATGAGTTACTGATCAGCAAACAATGAACTAATTTGCAGAATGGTCCCTGGACCCACCCTTGAAGAAGTTTGCAGAGAACCCTGCTTTGTTGATGGAGCCATCTGATACAAACTTCATCCACAATTTATTGGAGCTTGACTTGATATCATCAGGCTTGTCGTAACCACAGTAACGCCCAATCAGGGGGCTGTCGTCTGTGCTTCCATCTCGTACCTCCAGATAGTCGTACGCACAGCTGTCGTGTCTCTCAATCTGTGGGGAGAAAAGCGAGTCTTGGGACTTTGGCTGATTCTCAAGACACAACACACATACTGTGCACACAGGCACACCGCAAATAAACTATGCACACACCCACGCCATGCACACATCACTCGCAAATGCACTGTACGTGCAGCACATACTGTGCACACGCACACTGCAGATATGCATCATGTGCACATGACCCATGCGCATAACACAACCCTTGCACATGTGCACAGCCAATCACACGGTGCACACTCACACATGGCGCACAAAGCACAACATACTGTGCACGCCATGCACACGCAAAAACTGCGCGCACGCAAGATGCACATCTGTGGCCGTGTACAAAGCCAGCTGTGCACTAATCCTGACCAGGATTTAAAATGGCGAACAGTCATATTTGAGCAGCTGGCAACTAGAAACTGGGAGGGCGAGGTCAGAGAGTTCGAAGCAGTCCTTTACATTATGGGGTGAATTCCCTCAGGGCTTCTCCCATTGCAATGGGCTGTGTGACGGAAATCTTCTTCCATTATCAGTTCTCTGAGTTCAGCCAAAACAATGCAGTGAATTTTCCAGTCATCACAAATTACTGCTTGTTATCTCTCCTTCCATATTCGTGACAAGGGCTGGAAACACACAGAAACCTCCGTTATCTGCAGTGATGGGCAGGAAACAGCCCGCCCCACGATGCTGAATGGAAATGGGGGGATTACTGAGGGGCCCCACATTCTAGCGCATCAATACCCGAGGAACGAGAGTGAAGACTGAAGACACAATTATATTCATCAAGTAAAGGAGAGGAGAAAAACAAACAATAAGAGAAGCTTTGCAACGAGGCATGTTCTGGCATAAGATCAGTTTCAAAAATTGGAAAGTGGATAATGGAGGGTTCAAGTCCCACTTCAGAGACTCGAGCTCACAATCGAGGCTGACACTCTCGGTGCGGTACCGAGGGAGTGCTGCGCTATCAGACGAGCCGTCTTTCGGATGAGTTGTTAAACCAAGGCCCCGTCTGCCCTCTCATATGGATGTAAAAGATTCCATGGCACTATTTCGAAGAAGAGCAGGGGAGTTCTACTGGGGCCAATATTCCACCTTCAACCATCACCATTAAAACACCACTAACTGGTCATTTATCTCATTGCTGTTTGTGGGACCTTGCTGTGCGTAAATCGGCTGCCGCGTTTCCCTACATTAAAATGCTTCAAAAGTATTTCAGTGGCTGTAAAGCGCTTTGGGACGTCCTGAGGACGTGAAAGACGCTATAGAAATACATGTCTAAACCTGGAGCAAAAATGGGGGAAAAAAGTGAACCTTGTAGAAATTGGACCGAGGTTCTCAGAGTTAAAATTGATTCTGAAATAGGATGTAACCTCACTGCTAAACTTGCCCTCTTCGACTTTAGTCATGGGATTAATATAGCCCTAGGTTCAAACCTGAAGAATGGCCAGTTGGCCATGATGGGCTGGCACTCAAGGAACTGGATCCCAGCAGGATTCAGTGTCTCGGGGAAGGGACCCGAGATCTGCTGTGGTAACATCTGACCGGGCACAGTGGCAGGAGATCGGTTGTGATGCATATATCCTGTGACCCTCTATATCATCCCGTCAAGTCCCTCAAAGTTGCAATAATAAAAAAAAAGACTTGAAGGCAGGGAAAATGCCAATTTCTGGGCAGATCTGAGCGACAGCTAAATCACTTGCCATTTCTGACCTCCTTGCCTTAATTCTGCTGATGGCAGGTTGTGAGACTCGTGTCCTGAGCACAATAACCTAACTCTGAAAGGTGAATATTACCTCAAATGACTGAAACGTTAGTCCCACATGGAAACTGTCGGAGACTCTTATCCTCCAGATGCAGACTTTCGACGGCCTGTAGTCATCGGGATAATTTGGAGACTGTATCTGCCCGAGGTCCTTGGAGATATCCCCTCCACAGATGGCTGAAGTTTAAACAAAAGGAAACTTAATAAACTGAACACAATTTCTGGTAAAATTGATAATTACAGGATCCAGGCTTACCGGAGAGATAAAATCTTGACAGGGTAGATGCTGAGACTGTTTCCCCTGGCTGGAGAGTCTAGAACTAGAGGTCATAGTCTCAGGATATGGGGTCGGCCATTTAGGACTGAGATGAGGAGGAATTTCTTCACTCAGAGGGCTGTGAATCTTTGGAATTCTCTGCCCCAGAGGGCTGTGGATGCTGAGTCGTTGAGTATATTCAAGGCTGAGATCGATAGATTTTTGGACTCTAGGGGAATCAAGGGATATGGGGATCGGGCGGGAAAGTGGAGTTGAGGTCAAAGATCAGTCATGATCTTATTGAATGGCGGAGCAGGCTCGAGAGGCCGTATGCCCTACTCTTGCTCCTATTTCTGATGTTCTTACAAGGAGTGAACCCTGAGTGACATACGAGCAATGTAGGGTTAAACTCCATTGGGTTGAAAGCAGTGCCCCAGCCAGGATTCCTGCCTCTGATTGATCCTAAAACTCCTCCTGCAAAGTGTGTATGGGTGATGTTGGATGAAGATAGGACTGGGCTTGGTTGTGATACCCCCACAGTAGAAGAGCCCGCAAACACTGTCGCGGCTCAGACATGAAGAATGGAGACTTTGGTGAGGTGCCAGAAAGTTGTTGATGCTGAGGTCAGCACCTTTGGGAAAACAGGGAGGAAAGTGGAGGAATGTCCAGAGCCAGAGGAAAGAATTGCTGCGTTGACCCAGAGCGGAATGGAGAGCACATATTCCAGGGTCAATCGCTCGCCAACTCAAAGCAACATCAGACAGCCCGCCACAAGTACCCTCTCCACCTTTTCCACCGGCTCGCGGGCTTCCCCGATTTCACTGATGCTCCGCAGTGGGGGCCCCGCACCAGAGACTGGGGGAAATCAGGAGCAGGGGTGCAACCACTGAAGGGAGGTATGTCCCACCGCCCAGCTTTTGGGCATGGCTTATCCCTCCTTTTTCTCTGCTTCAAATGTTGAAATTGTCCCAATACCTCTCCCCCAATTCTATTGATGTACACCTGGTGGTTTTCCCTTTGTTCAAGGAGGAGCTGGACTGACTCTAGTTGTCACCAATGGGGAAATATGATCCCACATTATATTTCCAAACAGAGATTTATTTCAATTTCTTTTCTTTCCTTAAAATCAAAAGTCCTTAAATGTCTCTGAGCGTTGGATAGCTCAGTCAGTTGAGCATTGGACTCAGAGCAAAAGGTCGTGGGTTTCCAACCCGAGCAGGGGTCACTCAACCTTTCACCTTGCAGGGTGGATGAAATGAGGACCACATGCTCGGACATGGGGGAAGAGTAGGAGGCTGCAGGGATTGTGCACAGTTTTTATCACACTGACTGTCCTTGGACACTCCTGGCTATTTGCCAATGGAAACAGGGTCAGCGCTGCACACAACAGGGACTGACTTCATGTGAATTCTCTCTCGCACCGTCTCCTCTCTTCTAAATGTTCCCAGGCCTTCAAATACCCCAATTAACAGGGGAAAATAAAACCAAGCATAAAGTAGCTTTTTAAATCTTGTAGTTTTAAAAAAAACAGCTCTCTTTTACAAGACTGAGGAAAGAACACAGCAACAAAGTAATAATTAAACCCTTTGGAAAATTCCAGGATGTTCCATTATTTCCCACGATTTTGTACCACACACACATTCCGACCCCATCTGGCATTGAGCTACTCGGACTGCACAGAAAATAAAAGTCCTGGTGATTTTCTTTTTGTGTGTGACACTAGTTTGAGCTGTGCGACAAGTATCGCAGTGCTGCCTGATACTCCCCTCTTATCCCCGCCTTAAAGAACCCTCTCCGCATCGCAATCCCAGGCTCCTCAATGCTAGATGTTTATTTTCATTTACAATTTTAAAAAAACACTCCGATCTTTGCTTTTCCTCCCTATTTAGATGTTATTTAAATGGCTGCATCATATTTCAAGGCTAGGTTGCAGGATCCAAGGAGACATTGAAACCTTTCACTGGACAGTACTAAACATGTGGCCAGCCGTTACTGAGGGAGACTCTGTGAGACCCCTGTTGAGTTTATTTTCCTGCAGTTGCCAATGTGAGCTAGAGTCAGTGTGAGCATAAACGTGATTTCCCGTCTGTGATTTGATATAGTAGAGTTTTTAAAATGTATTCCCCCCACCCACTGCTGACTTGTGCTGAGGTTCAGGTCCAGGGTCTCTGTATTTAGACCGTGTGACCAGGCTTGATGTGTGGGTCCAGACAGTAAACCTCAGCAAGTGTGAACCTGCAGTGCACTGTAAAACGGGCAGTGCTGTGTTCATGGTGGCATTGCAATCGTTGTTCTAGTGACACGAGTGGACTGTATATAATAACAAAACAATCACATGCTCCTGCTCACATGGAGGGCAACAAATGAACTTCATGTTTAGGAAGGGGAAAATGCAATTGGGCCCAAGAAGCCAGTTTGGCCTCAGCCCCACCTACCCACCTTCTCACCAGATCCCTCAATCGCCTCTCGCTCAACACCCCACTGACACTGTCTGCTTCAATGTCCTTCCCAGTATCTTACTCCACAACTCCATCACCTTTCGGCTAAAAAAGTTGTAGCTGGATAAAAAAGGAGTTTATTATTTCCAATAGGACTATTTTTAACAATCTGTATGAACCTGAAAAGCAAATTGATGGACTGTATTCCTCAGTCCATCACTTTGTCTCCTGTGATTGAGTTTAAAAACAGGAGTAGCCTGGGAACTTGCTAGACTGTGTAAATTCCTGTCCCGCAGTGACCTCATGAAGTTACGCTCAACTAACATCTGCAATGGGGTGTGTTGCTCACAGCCTTGAGCCTCCAGAGGGAACCCCAATCCCTGCTCAGGATATCAGTGGATTGGAATTTCACGCCGTCACTGGGGGTAAATCCCATTCCTGGGATCAGACAAGAGCAGGAGAGGGCAGGGGGCACCAGCTGATGGCATCGATATCTGCTATTCTAACTTTTAGGAGCTTTTCAAATCAACACAGCTGCCCATTAAACTGGTAGGAATGGGCTCACACCGGCAGGGAGAGCAAAATAGCAAAACGCCAGCAACCTTTAGGAACATAGGATCAGGTGTAGGCCATTCAGCCCCTTGAGCCTGTCCTGCCATTCAATTAGAATCTGTATCCTAACTCCATCTACCCATCTTGGTTCCGTAACCCTTAATATCCTTGCCTAACAAAAATCTATCGATCTCAGTTTTGAAAGCTCCAATTGACCCCCAGCCTCAACAGCTTTTTGGGGGAGAGAGTTCCAGATTTCCACTCCCCTTTGTGTGAAGAAGTGCTTCCCGACATCACCCCTGAACGGCCCGGCTCTAATTTTAAGATTAAGCCCCCTTGTTCTGGACTCCCCCCACCAGAGGAAATAGCTTCTCTATCTACCCTATCAAATCCTTTAATCATCTTAAACACCTCAATTAGATCACCCCTTAATCTTCCACGCTCGAAGGAATACAAGCCTCGTCTATACATTGCCTCTGGAGGTGAGGCAAGTCCCACTCCCCTCTCAGTCCCACAAAAAGCTGCCTCATTTACATCAGAGCACCATTAATAGGCAGGGCTGTGACATGAACAGGGAATAAACCCTTTCCCTCAAGGAATTTCCACTCTGCGCACTGATTTACCTTCATAGACTGCAGAGAATCCTTTGCCAACCCAGCTGCTGCTGCTGCGGAACTCGATCCACAGCCGAGAGTCTGTCGAGATGAGGGAAGGTGGGACTTTATCACCACAAAATCTACCTGGAGAAATACATCAGATCAGAGACAAGATTAACCTCGGCACATGAACACTGATCAGGCTGTTACTGTATCAGTTCCCTCCCCCCGACCAAAAAAAAAAACCTTTTACTTGATAGAGTCCTCAGCATTTCTCAATGATTTCACCAGTTGCTAGTTTGTGTTGATTCAGTGTGGCAAAAATTGCTGAGAACAGATTAACTGGTCATTCTGTACTTAAAATAGATAAGTCACCCGGTCCGGATGGGATGTATCCTCGGTTGCTGAGGGAAGTAAGGGTGGAAATTGCGGAGGTACTGGCCATAATCTTCCAAACATCCATAGATACTGGGGTGGTGTCAGTGGACTGGAGAATTGCAAATGTTACACCCTTGTTCAAAAAAGGGTGTAAGGATAAACCCAGCAACTACAGGCCAGTCAGTTTAACGTCAGTGGTGGGGAAACTTTTAGAAACGATAATCCGGGACAGAATTAACAGTCACTTGGGCAAGGGTGGATTGATTAGGAAAAGCCAGCACGGATTTGTTAAAGGCAAATCGTGTTTAACTAACTGATAGAGTTTTTTGTTGAGGTAACAGAGAGGGTAGATGAGGGTAATGCAGCTGACGTAGTGTATTTGGATTTTCAAAAGGCGTTTGATAAAGTGCCACACAGGAGGCTTATCATCAAGATTGCGGCCCACAGAATAAAGGGGGCAGTAGCAACATGGATACAGAACTGGCTAAGGGACAGGGACAGAGAGTAGTGGTGAACGGTTGTTTTTCGGACTGGAGGGAGGTGTACAGTGGTGTTCCCCAGGGGTTAGTGCTGGGACCACTGCTTTACTTGATATATATTCATGACTTGGACTTGGGCACAATTTCAAAATTTGCAGATAACACAAAACTTGGAAGTGTGGTGAACAGTGAGGAGGATAGTGATAGACTTCAAGAGGATATAGACAGGCTGGTGGCATGGGCGGACACGTGGCAGATGAAATTTAACACAGAAAAATGCGAAGTGATACATTTCGGTAGGAAGAATGAGGAGAGGCAATATATAAACTAGAGGGCACAATTCTAAAAGGGGTACAGGAAGAGAGAGATCCGGGGGTATACATGTACAAATCGTTGAAGGTGGCAGGGCAGGTTGAGAAAGCGGTTAAAAAAGCATACAGGATCCTGGGCTTTATAAATAGAGGCATAGAGTACAAAAGTAAGGAAGTTATGAGGAACCTTTATAAAACACTGGTTCGGCCACAACTGTGTCCAGTTCTGGGCATCGCACTTCAGGAAAGATGTGAAGGACTTAGAGAGGGCGCTGAAAAGATTTACTAGAATGATTCCAGGGATGAGGGACTTTAGTTATGTGGATAGACTGGGGAAGCTGGGGTTGTTCTCCTTGGAACAGAGACAGTTGCGAGGAGATTTGATCGAGGTATTCAAAATCATGAAGGGTCCAGGCAGAGTAGATAGAGAGAAACTGTTCCCATTGGTGGAAGGGTCAAGAACCAGAGGACACAGATTTAAGGTGATTGGCAAAAGAACCAAAGGTGACATGAGGAAAAACTTTTTTACACAGCGAGTGGTTAGGATCTGGAATGTACTGCCCAAGGGGGTGGTGGAGGCAGATTCAATCATGGCTTTCAAAAGGGAACTGGATAAGTACTTGAAAGGAAAAAATTTGCAGGGCTACGGGGATAGGGCGGGGGAGTGGGACTGGCTGGATTGCTCTTACATGGAGCCGGCACGGACTTGATGGGCCAAACGGCCTCCTCCCATGCTGTAACCATTCTATGTTTCTATGATTCATTCATCTCATTGCTGTTTGCGGGATCGTACTATGTGCGGGATCGCGCTGTGTAGGGGATTGCGCTGTTTGTTGGATCGCACTATGTGCGGGATCGCGCTGTGGGCAGGATCGTGCTGCGTACGGGATTGCGCTGTGTGCGGGATCGCATGTGGGTGGGATCGCACTGTTTGTTCGATCGCGTGTGGGCGGGATTGCGCTGTTAGTTGGATCGCACTATGTGCGGGATCGCACTATGTGTAGGATTGCGCTGTTTGTTGGATCGTGCTGTTTGTTGGATCGTGCTGTGTACGGGATTGCGCTGTTTGTTGGATCGCATATGGGCGGGATCGCGCTGTTTGTTGCATCGCACTATGTGTGGGATCGCACTATGTGCAGGATTGCGCTGTTTGTTGGATCGCGTGTGGGCGGGATCGCACTATGTGCAGGATCGCGCTGTGGACGGGATCCCGCTGTGGACGGGATCGCGCTGTGGACGGGATCGCGCTGTGGACGGGATCGCGCTGTGGGCGGGATCGCGTGTGGGCGGGATCGCACTGTTTGTTCGATCGCGTGTGGGCGGGATTGCGCTGTTAGTTGGATCGCACTATGTGCGGGATCGCACTATGTGCAGGATTGCGCTGTTTGTTGGATCGCGCTGGGGGCGGGATCGTGCTGTGTACGGGATTGCGCTGTTTGTTGGATCGCACTATGTGCAGGATTGCGCTGTTTGTTGGATCGCGCTGGGGGCGGGATTGCGCTGATTGTTGGATCGCGTGTGGGCGGGATTACGCTGTGGGCGGGATTACGCTGTTTGTTGGATCGTGCTGTGGGCGGGATTACGCAGTGGGCGGGATCGTGCTGTTTGTTGGATTGCGCTGTGGGCGGGATCGTGCTGTTTGTTGGATCGCGCTCTGTGCAGGATCGCACTGTGTGTTGGATCGCGCTATGTGCGGGATCGCGCTCTTTGTTGGATCGCGCTGTGGGTGGGATCGCACTGTTTGTTCGATCGCGTGTGGGCGGGATTGCGCTGTTAGTTGGATCGCACTATGTGCGGGATCGCACTATGTGTAGGATTGCGCTGTTTGTTGGATAGTGCTGTTTGTTGGATCGTGCTGTGTACGGGATTGCGCTGTTTGTTGGATCGCATATGGGCGGGATCGCGCTGTTTGTTGCATCGCACTATGTGTGGGATCGCACTATGTGCAGGATTGCGCTGTTTGTTGGATCGCGTGTGGGCGGGATCGCACTATGTGCAGGATCGCGCTGTGGACGGGATCGCGCTGTGGACGGGATCGCGCTGTGGGCGGGATCGCGCTGTGGGCGGGATCGCGTGTGGGCGGGATCGCGTGTGGGCGGGATCGCGTGTGGGCGGGATCGCACTGTTTGTTCGATCGCGTGTGGGCGGGATTGCGCTGTTAGTTGGATCGCACTATGTGCGGGATCGCACTATGTGCAGGATTGCGCTGTTTGTTGGATCGCGCTGGGGGCGGGATCGTGCTGTGTACGGGATTGCGCTGTTTGTTGGATCGCACTATGTGCAGGATTGCGCTGTTTGTTGGATCGCGCTGGGGGCGGGATTGCGCTGATTGTTGGATCGCGTGTGGGCGGGATTGCGCTTATCGTTGGATCGCGTGTGGGCGGGATCGCGCTGATCGTTGGATCGCATATGGGCGGGATCGCACTATGTGCAGGATTGCGCTGTTTGTTGGATCTCGCTGTGGGCGGAATCGTGCTGTTTGTTGGATCGTGCTGTGTACGGGATTGCGCTGTTTGTTGGATTGCGCTGTGGGCGGAATCGCGCTGTTTGTTGGATCGCGCTGTGGGCGGGATTACGCTGTTTGTTGGATCGCGCTGTGGGCGGAATCGCGCTGTTTGTTGGATCGCGCTGTGGGCGGAATCGCGCTGTTTGTTGGATCGCGCTGTGGGCGGAATCGCGCTGTTTGTTGGATTGCGCTGTGGGCGGGATCGTGCTGTTTGTTGGATTGCGCTGTGGGCGGGATCGTCCTGTTTGTTGGATTGCGCTGTGGTCGGGATTACGCTGTTTGTTGGATCGCGCTGTGGGCGGGATTACGCTGTTTGTTGGATCGCGCTGTGGGCGGGATGACGCTGTTTGTTGGATCGCGCTGTGGGCGGGGTCGCGCTGTTTGTTGGATCGCACTGTGGGCAGAATCGCGCTGTTTGTTGGATCGCGCTATGTGCGGGATCGCGCTCTTTGTTGGATCGCGCTGTGGGTGGGATCGCGCTGTGGGTGGGATCGCGCTGTGGGTGGGATCGTGCTGTTTGTTCGATCGCGTGTGGGCGGGATTGCGCTGTTAGTTGGATCGCACTATGTGCGGGATCGCACTATGTGTAGGATTGCGCTGTTTGTTGGATCGTGCTGTGGGTGGGATCGTGCTGTGTACGGGATTGCGCTGTTTGTTGGATCGCGCTGGGGGCGGGATTGCGCTGATTGTTGGATCGTGCTGTGGGCGGGATCGCGCTTATCGTTGGATCGCGTGTGGGCGGGATCGCGCTGTTTGTTGGATCGCGCTGTGGGCGGGATTACGCTGTTTGTTGGATCGCGCTGTGGGCGGAATCGCGCTGTTTGTTGGATCGCGCTGTGGGCGGAATCGCGCTGTTTGTTGGATTGCGCTGTGGGCGGGATCGTGCTGTTTGTTGGATTGCGCTGTGGGCGGGATTACGCTGTTTGTTGGATCGTGCTGTGGGCGGGATTACGCTGTTTGTTGGATCGCGCTGTGGGCGGGATGACGCTGTTTGTTGGATCGCGCTGTGGGCGGGGTCGCGCTGTTTGTTGGATCGCACTGTGGGCAGAATCGCGCTGTTTGTTGGATCGCGCTATGTGCGGGATCGCGCTCTTTGTTGGATCGCGCTGTGGGTGGGATCGCGCTGTGGGTGGGATCGCGCTGTGGGTGGGATCGTGCTGTTTGTTCGATCGCGTGTGGGCGGGATTGCGCTGTTAGTTGGATCGCACTATGTGCGGGATCGCACTATGTGTAGGATTGCGCTGTTTGTTGGATCGTGCTGTGGGTGGGATCGTGCTGTGTACGGGATTGCGCTGTTTGTTGGATCGCGCTGGGGGCGGGATTGCGCTGATTGTTGGATCGTGCTGTGGGCGGGATCGCGCTTATCGTTGGATCGCGTGTGGGCGGGATCGCGCTGTTTGTTGGATCGCGCTGTGGGCGGGATTACGCTGTTTGTTGGATCGCGCTGTGGGCGGAATCGCGCTGTTTGTTGGATCGCGCTGTGGGCGGAATCGCGCTGTTTGTTGGATTGCGCTGTGGGCGGGATCGTGCTGTTTGTTGGATTGCGCTGTGGGCGGGATCGTGCTGTTTGTTGGATTGCGCTGTGGGCGGGATTACGCTGTTTGTTGGATCGTGCTGTGGGCGGGATTACGCTGTTTGTTGGATCGCGCTGTGGGCGGGGTCGCGCTGTTTGTTGGATCGCGCTGTGGGCGGAATCGCGCTGTTTGTTGGATCGCGCTATGTGCGGGATCGCGCTCTTTGTTGGATCGCGCTGTGGGTGGGATCGCGCTGTGGGTGGGATCGTGCTGTTTGTTCGATCGCGTGTGGGCGGGATTGCGCTGTTAGTTGGATCGCACTATGTGCGGGATCGCACTGTTAGTTGGATCGCACTATGTGCGGGATCGCACTATGTGTAGGATTGCGCTGTTTGTTGGATCGTGCTGTGGGTGGGATCGTGCTGTGTACGGGATTGCGCTGTTTGTTGGATCGCGTGTGGGCGGGATCGCGCTGTTTGTTGCATCGCACTATGTGTGGGATCGCACTATGTGCAGGATCGCGCTGTGGACGGGATCGCGCTGTGGGCGGGATCGCGTGTGGGCGGGATCGCGTGTGGGCGGGATCGCACTGTTTGTTCGATCGCGTGTGGGCGGGATTGCGCTGTTAGTTGGATCGCTGGGGGCGGGATTGCGCTGATTGTTGGATCGCGTGTGGGCGGGATCGCGCTTATCGTTGGTTCGCGTGTGGGCGGGATCGCGCTGATCGTTGGATCGCATATGGGCGGGATCGCACTATGTGCAGGATTGCGCTGTTTGTTGGATCGCGCTGTGGGCGGAATCGCGCTGTTTGTTGGATCGCGCTGTGGGCGGAATCGCGCTGTTTGTTGGATCGCGCAGTGGGCGGAATCGTGCTGTTTGTTGGATCGCGCTGTGGGTGGGATCGTGCTGTTTGTTCGATCGCGTGTGGGCGGGATTGCGCTGTTAGTTGGATCGCACTATGTGCGGGATCGCACTATGTGCAGGATTGCGCTGTTTGTTGGATCGCGCTGTGGGCGGAATCGCGCTGTTTGTTGGATCGCGCTGTGGGCGGAATCGCGCTGTTTGTTGGATTGCGCTGTGGGCGGGATTGCGCTGTTTGTTGGATTGCGCTGTGGGCGGGATCGTGCTGTTTGTTGGATTGCGCAGTGGGCGGAATCGCGCTGTTTGTTGGATCGCGCTGTGGGCGGAATCGCGCTGTTTGTTGGATCGCGCTGTGGGTGGGATCGTGCTGTTTGTTGGATCGCGCTGTGGGTGGGATCGTGCTGTTTGTTGGATTGCGCTGTGGGCGGAATCGCGCTGTTTGTTGGATCGCGCTGTGGGCGGGATTACGCTGTTTGTTGGATCGCGCTGTGGGCGGAATCGCGCTGTTTGTTGGATCGCGCTGTGGGCGGAATCGCGCTGTTTGTTGGATCGCGCTGTGGGCGGAATCGCGCTGTTTGTTGGATTGCGCTGTGGGCGGGATCGTGCTGTTTGTTGGATTGCGCTGTGGGCGGGATCGTCCTGTTTGTTGGATTGCGCTGTGGTCGGGATTACGCTGTTTGTTGGATCGCGCTGTGGGCGGGATTACGCTGTTTGTTGGATCGCGCTGTGGGCGGGATGACGCTGTTTGTTGGATCGCGCTGTGGGCGGGGTCGCGCTGTTTGTTGGATCGCACTGTGGGCAGAATCGCGCTGTTTGTTGGATCGCGCTATGTGCGGGATCGCGCTCTTTGTTGGATCGCGCTGTGGGTGGGATCGCGCTGTGGGTGGGATCGCGCTGTGGGTGGGATCGTGCTGTTTGTTCGATCGCGTGTGGGCGGGATTGCGCTGTTAGTTGGATCGCACTATGTGCGGGATCGCACTATGTGTAGGATTGCGCTGTTTGTTGGATCGTGCTGTGGGTGGGATCGTGCTGTGTACGGGATTGCGCTGTTTGTTGGATCGCGCTGGGGGCGGGATTGCGCTGATTGTTGGATCGTGCTGTGGGCGGGATCGCGCTTATCGTTGGATCGCGTGTGGGCGGGATCGCGCTGTTTGTTGGATCGCGCTGTGGGCGGGATTACGCTGTTTGTTGGATCGCGCTGTGGGCGGAATCGCGCTGTTTGTTGGATCGCGCTGTGGGCGGAATCGCGCTGTTTGTTGGATTGCGCTGTGGGCGGGATCGTGCTGTTTGTTGGATTGCGCTGTGGGCGGGATTACGCTGTTTGTTGGATCGTGCTGTGGGCGGGATTACGCTGTTTGTTGGATCGCGCTGTGGGCGGGATGACGCTGTTTGTTGGATCGCGCTGTGGGCGGGGTCGCGCTGTTTGTTGGATCGCACTGTGGGCAGAATCGCGCTGTTTGTTGGATCGCGCTATGTGCGGGATCGCGCTCTTTGTTGGATCGCGCTGTGGGTGGGATCGCGCTGTGGGTGGGATCGCGCTGTGGGTGGGATCGTGCTGTTTGTTCGATCGCGTGTGGGCGGGATTGCGCTGTTAGTTGGATCGCACTATGTGCGGGATCGCACTATGTGTAGGATTGCGCTGTTTGTTGGATCGTGCTGTGGGTGGGATCGTGCTGTGTACGGGATTGCGCTGTTTGTTGGATCGCGCTGGGGGCGGGATTGCGCTGATTGTTGGATCGTGCTGTGGGCGGGATCGCGCTTATCGTTGGATCGCGTGTGGGCGGGATCGCGCTGTTTGTTGGATCGCGCTGTGGGCGGGATTACGCTGTTTGTTGGATCGCGCTGTGGGCGGAATCGCGCTGTTTGTTGGATCGCGCTGTGGGCGGAATCGCGCTGTTTGTTGGATTGCGCTGTGGGCGGGATCGTGCTGTTTGTTGGATTGCGCTGTGGGCGGGATCGTGCTGTTTGTTGGATTGCGCTGTGGGCGGGATTACGCTGTTTGTTGGATCGTGCTGTGGGCGGGATTACGCTGTTTGTTGGATCGCGCTGTGGGCGGGGTCGCGCTGTTTGTTGGATCGCGCTGTGGGCGGAATCGCGCTGTTTGTTGGATCGCGCTATGTGCGGGATCGCGCTCTTTGTTGGATCGCGCTGTGGGTGGGATCGCGCTGTGGGTGGGATCGTGCTGTTTGTTCGATCGCGTGTGGGCGGGATTGCGCTGTTAGTTGGATCGCACTATGTGCGGGATCGCACTGTTAGTTGGATCGCACTATGTGCGGGATCGCACTATGTGTAGGATTGCGCTGTTTGTTGGATCGTGCTGTGGGTGGGATCGTGCTGTGTACGGGATTGCGCTGTTTGTTGGATCGCGTGTGGGCGGGATCGCGCTGTTTGTTGCATCGCACTATGTGTGGGATCGCACTATGTGCAGGATCGCGCTGTGGACGGGATCGCGCTGTGGGCGGGATCGCGTGTGGGCGGGATCGCGTGTGGGCGGGATCGCACTGTTTGTTCGATCGCGTGTGGGCGGGATTGCGCTGTTAGTTGGATCGCTGGGGGCGGGATTGCGCTGATTGTTGGATCGCGTGTGGGCGGGATCGCGCTTATCGTTGGTTCGCGTGTGGGCGGGATCGCGCTGATCGTTGGATCGCATATGGGCGGGATCGCACTATGTGCAGGATTGCGCTGTTTGTTGGATCGCGCTGTGGGCGGAATCGCGCTGTTTGTTGGATCGCGCTGTGGGCGGAATCGCGCTGTTTGTTGGATCGCGCAGTGGGCGGAATCGTGCTGTTTGTTGGATCGCGCTGTGGGTGGGATCGTGCTGTTTGTTCGATCGCGTGTGGGCGGGATTGCGCTGTTAGTTGGATCGCACTATGTGCGGGATCGCACTATGTGCAGGATTGCGCTGTTTGTTGGATCGCGCTGTGGGCGGAATCGCGCTGTTTGTTGGATCGCGCTGTGGGCGGAATCGCGCTGTTTGTTGGATTGCGCTGTGGGCGGGATTGCGCTGTTTGTTGGATTGCGCTGTGGGCGGGATCGTGCTGTTTGTTGGATTGCGCAGTGGGCGGAATCGCGCTGTTTGTTGGATCGCGCTGTGGGCGGAATCGCGCTGTTTGTTGGATCGCGCTGTGGGTGGGATCGTGCTGTTTGTTGGATCGCGCTGTGGGTGGGATCGTGCTGTTTGTTGGATCGCGCTGTGGGCGGAATCGCGCTGTTTGTTGGATCGCGCTGTGGGCGGAATCGCGCTGTTTGTTGGATTGCGCTGTGGGCGGGATTGCGCTGTTTGTTGGATTGCGCTGTGGGCGGAATCGCGCTGTTTGTTGGATCGCGCTGTGGGCGGGATTGCGCTGTTTGTTGGATCGCGCTGTGGGCGGGATTGCGCTGTTTGTTGGATCGTGCTGTGGGCGGAATCGCGCTGTTTGTTGGATCGCGCTGTGGGCGGAATCGCGCTGTTTGTTGGATTGCGCTGTGGGCGGGATTACGCTGTTTGTTGGATCGCGCTGTGGGCGGGATCGTGCTGTTTGTTGGATTGCGCAGTGGGCGGGATCGTGCTGTTTGTTGGATTGCGCTCTGTGCGGGATCGCACTGTGTGTTGGATCGCGCTATGTGCGGGATCGCGCTCTTTGTTTGATCGCGCTGTGGGCGGGATCGTGCTGTTTGTTGGATCGCGCTGTGGGCGGGATCGTGCTGTTTGTTCGATCGCGTGTGGGCGGGATTGCGCTGTTAGTTGGATCGCACTATGTGCGGGATCGTGCTGTGTCCGGGATTGCGCTGTTTGTTGGATCGCATTTGGGCGGGATTGCGCTGTTAGTTGGATCGCACTATGTGCGGGATCGCGCTGTGGACGGGATCGTGCTGTGGGCGGGATCGCGTGTGGGCGGGATCGCGTGTGGGCGGGATCGCGTGTGGGCGGGATCGCACTGTTTGTTCGATCGCGTGTGGGCGGGATTGCGCTGTTAGTTGGATCGCACTATGTGCGGGATCGCACTATGTGCAGGATTGCGCTGTTTGTTGGATCGCGCTGGGGGCGGGATCGTGCTGTGTACGGGATTGCGCTGTTTGTTGGATCGCACTATGTGCAGGATTGCGCTGTTTGTTGGATCGCGCTGGGGGCGGGATTGCGCTGATTGTTGGATCGCGTGTGGGTGGAATCGTGCTGTTTGTTGGATTGCGCAGTGGGCGGAATCGCGCTGTTTGTTGGATCGCGCTGTGGGCGGAATCGCGCTGTTTGTTGGATCGCGCTGTGGGCGGAATCGTGCTGTTTGTTGGATTGCGCTGTGGGCGGGATTACGCTGTTTGTTGGATTGCGCTGTGGGCGGGATCGTGCTGTTTGTTGGATTGCGCAGTGGGCGGAATCGCGCTGTTTGTTGGATTGCGCTGTGGGCGGGATTACGCTGTTTGTTGGATTGCGCTGTGGGCGGAATCGCGCTGTTTGTTGGATCGCGCTGTGGGCGGGATTACGCTGTTTGTTGGATCGCGCTGTGGGCTGAATCGCGCTGTTTGTTGGATTGCGCTGTGGGCGGGATTACGCTGTTTGTTGGATTGCGCTGTGGGCGGGATCGTGCTGTTTGTTGGATTGCGCTCTGTGCGGGATCGCACTGTGTGTTGGATCACGCTGTGGGCGGGATCGTGCTGTTTGTTGGATCGCACTGTTTGTTCGATCGCGTGTGGGCGGGATTGCGCTGTTAGTTGGATCGCACTATGTGCGGGATCGCACTATGTGTAGGATTGCGCTGTTTGTTGGATCGTGCTGTGGGTGGGATCGTGCTGTGTCCGGGATTGCGCTGTTTGTTGGATCGCACTTGGGCGGGATCGCGCTGTTTGTTGCATCGCACTATGTGTGGGATCGCGCTGTGGACGGGATCGCGCTGTGGACGGGATCGCGTGTGGGCGGGATCGCGTGTGGGCGGGATCGCGTGTGGGCGGGATCGCGTGTGGGCGGGATCGCGTGTGGGCGGGATCGCGTGTGGGCGGGATCGCACTGTTTGTTCGATCGCGTTTGGGCGGGATTGCGCTGTTAGTTGGATCGCACTATGTGCAGGATTGCGCTGTTTCTTGGATCGCGCTGGGGGCGGGATCGTGCTGTGTACGAGATTGCGCTGTTTGTTGGATCGCACTATGTGCAGGATTGCGCTGTTTGTTGGATCGCGCTGGGGGCGGGATTGCGCTGATTGTTGGATCGCGTGTGGGCGGGATCGCGCTTATCGTTGGATCGCGTGTGGGCGGGATCGCGCTGATCGTTGGATCGCATATGAGCGGGATCGCACTATGTGCAGGATTGCGCTGTTTGTTGGATCGCGCTGTGGGCGGAATCGCGCTGTTTGTTGGATCGCGCTGTGGGCGGAATCGCGCTGTTTGTTGGATCGCGCAGTGGGCGGAATCGTGCTGTTTGTTGGATCGCGCTGTGGGTGGGATCGTGCTGTTTGTTCGATCGCGTGTGGGCGGGATTGCGCTGTTAGTTGGATCGCACTATGTGCGGGATCGCACTATGTGCAGGATTGCGCTGTTTGTTGGATCGCGCTGTGGGCGGAATCGCGCTGTTTGTTGGATCGCGCTGTGGGCGGAATCGCGCTGTTTGTTGGATTGCGCTGTGGGCGGGATTGCGCTGTTTGTTGGATTGCGCTGTGGGCGGGATCGTGCTGTTTGTTGGATTGCGCAGTGGGCGGAATCGCGCTGTTTGTTGGATCGCGCTGTGGGCGGAATCGCGCTGTTTGTTGGATCGCGCTGTGGGTGGGATCGTGCTGTTTGTTGGATCGCGCTGTGGGTGGGATCGTGCTGTTTGTTGGATCGCGCTGTGGGCGGAATCGCGCTGTTTGTTGGATCGCGCTGTGGGCGGAATCGCGCTGTTTGTTGGATTGCGCTGTGGGCGGGATTGCGCTGTTTGTTGGATTGCGCTGTGGGCGGAATCGCGCTGTTTGTTGGATCGCGCTGTGGGCGGGATTGCGCTGTTTGTTGGATCGCGCTGTGGGCGGGATTGCGCTGTTTGTTGGATCGTGCTGTGGGCGGAATCGCGCTGTTTGTTGGATCGCGCTGTGGGCGGAATCGCGCTGTTTGTTGGATTGCGCTGTGGGCGGGATTACGCTGTTTGTTGGATCGCGCTGTGGGCGGGATCGTGCTGTTTGTTGGATTGCGCAGTGGGCGGGATCGTGCTGTTTGTTGGATTGCGCTCTGTGCGGGATCGCACTGTGTGTTGGATCGCGCTATGTGCGGGATCGCGCTCTTTGTTTGATCGCGCTGTGGGCGGGATCGTGCTGTTTGTTGGATCGCGCTGTGGGCGGGATCGTGCTGTTTGTTCGATCGCGTGTGGGCGGGATTGCGCTGTTAGTTGGATCGCACTATGTGCGGGATCGTGCTGTGTCCGGGATTGCGCTGTTTGTTGGATCGCATTTGGGCGGGATTGCGCTGTTAGTTGGATCGCACTATGTGCGGGATCGCGCTGTGGACGGGATCGTGCTGTGGGCGGGATCGCGTGTGGGCGGGATCGCGTGTGGGCGGGATCGCGTGTGGGCGGGATCGCACTGTTTGTTCGATCGCGTGTGGGCGGGATTGCGCTGTTAGTTGGATCGCACTATGTGCGGGATCGCACTATGTGCAGGATTGCGCTGTTTGTTGGATCGCGCTGGGGGCGGGATCGTGCTGTGTACGGGATTGCGCTGTTTGTTGGATCGCACTATGTGCAGGATTGCGCTGTTTGTTGGATCGCGCTGGGGGCGGGATTGCGCTGATTGTTGGATCGCGTGTGGGTGGAATCGTGCTGTTTGTTGGATTGCGCAGTGGGCGGAATCGCGCTGTTTGTTGGATCGCGCTGTGGGCGGAATCGCGCTGTTTGTTGGATCGCGCTGTGGGCGGAATCGTGCTGTTTGTTGGATTGCGCTGTGGGCGGGATTACGCTGTTTGTTGGATTGCGCTGTGGGCGGGATCGTGCTGTTTGTTGGATTGCGCAGTGGGCGGAATCGCGCTGTTTGTTGGATTGCGCTGTGGGCGGGATTACGCTGTTTGTTGGATTGCGCTGTGGGCGGAATCGCGCTGTTTGTTGGATCGCGCTGTGGGCGGGATTACGCTGTTTGTTGGATCGCGCTGTGGGCTGAATCGCGCTGTTTGTTGGATTGCGCTGTGGGCGGGATTACGCTGTTTGTTGGATTGCGCTGTGGGCGGGATCGTGCTGTTTGTTGGATTGCGCTCTGTGCGGGATCGCACTGTGTGTTGGATCACGCTGTGGGCGGGATCGTGCTGTTTGTTGGATCGCACTGTTTGTTCGATCGCGTGTGGGCGGGATTGCGCTGTTAGTTGGATCGCACTATGTGCGGGATCGCACTATGTGTAGGATTGCGCTGTTTGTTGGATCGTGCTGTGGGTGGGATCGTGCTGTGTCCGGGATTGCGCTGTTTGTTGGATCGCACTTGGGCGGGATCGCGCTGTTTGTTGCATCGCACTATGTGTGGGATCGCGCTGTGGACGGGATCGCGCTGTGGACGGGATCGCGTGTGGGCGGGATCGCGTGTGGGCGGGATCGCGTGTGGGCGGGATCGCGTGTGGGCGGGATCGCGTGTGGGCGGGATCGCACTGTTTGTTCGATCGCGTTTGGGCGAGATTGCGCTGTTTGTTGGATCGCACTATGTGCAGGATTGCGCTGTTTGTTGGATCGCGCTGGGGGCGGGATTGCGCTGATTGTTGGATCGCGTGTGGGCGGGATCGCGCTTATCGTTGGATCGCGTGTGGGCGGGATCGCGCTGATCGTTGGATCGCATATGAGCGGGATCGCACTATGTGCAGGATTGCGCTGTTTGTTGGATCGCGCTGTGGGCGGAATCGCGCTGTTTGTTGGATCGCGCTGTGGGCGGAATCGCGCTGTTTGTTGGATCGCGCTGTGGGCGGAATCGCGCTGTTTGTTGGATCGCGCTGTGGGCGGAATCGTGCTGTTCGTTGGATCGCGCTGTGGGCGGGATTACGCTGTTTGTTGGATTGCGCTGTGGGCGGGATCGCGCTGTTTGTTGGATCGCGCTGTGGGCGGGATTACGCTGTTTGTTGGATTGCGCTGTGGGCGGGATCGCGCTGTTTGTTGGATCGCGCTGTGGGCGGGATTACGCTGTTTGTTGGATTGCGCTGTGGGCGGGATCGTGCTGTTTGTTGGATCGCGCTGTGGGCGGGATCGCGCTGTTTGTTGGATCGCGCTGTGGGCGGGATCGCGCTGTTTGTTGGATCGCGCTGTGGGCGGGATTACGCTGTTTGTTGGATTGCGCTGTGGGCGGGATCGTGCTGTTTGTTGGATTGCGCTGTGGGCGGGATCGCGCTGTTTGTTGGATCGCGCTGTGGGCGGGATCGCGCTGTTTGTTGGATCGCGCTGTGGGCGGGATTACGCTGTTTGTTGGATTGCGCTGTGGGCGGGATCGCACTGTGTGTTGGATCGCGCTATGTGCGGGATCGCGCTCTTTGTTGGATCGCGCTGTGGGCGGGATCGCGCTCTTTGTTGGATCGCGCTATGTGCGGGATCGCGCTCTTTGTTGGATCGCGCTGTGGGCGGGATCGCACTGTGTGTTGGATCGCGCTATGTGCGGGATCGCGCTCTTTGTTGGATCGCGCTGTGGGCGGGATCGTGCTGTTTGTTGGATTGCGCTGTGGGCGGGATTATGCTGTTTGTTGGATTGCGCTGTTTGTTGGATCGCGCTGTGGGCGGGATTGCGCTGTTTGTTGGATCGCGCTGTGGGCGGGATCGCACTGTGTGTTGGATCGCGCTATGTGCGGGATCGCGCTCTTTGTTGGATCGCGCTGTGGGCGGGATCGTGCTGTTTGTTGGATCACGCAGTGGGCGGGATCGTGCTGTTTGTTGGATCGCGCTCTGTGCGGGATCGCACTGTGTGTTGGATCGCGCTATATGCGGGATCGCGCTCTTTGTTGGATCGCGCTATGTGCGGGATCGTGCTGTGTGCAGGGTCGCGCTCTTTGTCAGATCGCGCTCTTTGTCGGATCGCGCTGTGTGCGGGGTCGTGCTGTGGGCGGGATTGCGCTGTTCGTTGGATCGCGCTATGTGCGAAGTAGCTGCTACATTTGCCTACATAACAACAATGACCATATTTCAATAAGTAATTCATCGGCTGTGAAGCCCTAATTTGAACACAGCACGATCCCACAAACAGCAATAAGATGAATGAGCAGTTAATCTGTCTCTTGGGGGTGTTGACTGTTTTCCAGTGCACCGGGGGTTCTCCCTGCTCGTCGTACAGTGCCGTGAGACCTTAAACCTTCACTGAATAATTAGCACTGGCTGGTGGGGCCCTGGGTTCGTCGCTCAGGCACGTCTATATTTTACAATAGTTAATGTTGAGAGCATAAGATTAGAAATTCAGAATTTTTGTGGAGAGACAGAGGGAGAGAGCAAGGAGAAAGGAAAGCACAGCAACAAAGAATTCAACCTTCGCCAATGGGCCCTTGAGTGAAGGCACAAACTGGAGAGTCCCAGGTTCACCCCTGGTCTGCACTGAGTAAAGCTGATTTTAGCCAAGGTGGCAGTCGGGCTAGAAAAGTGGAAAAATACAACAAAACACAAAGAATTCAATGTGCCAAAGGTGAGGCCAAAAAGAACATGTGGAAACAGTTAAACAAGTCTTGACTCAGAGTTCTGCTGCGACAGATAATAAAGCACAGACACGTAAGCAGCTTCTTCATCACAAAAGGACAAAAAATTAATCCAGCTGGGATTGGAAAAGAATTTTAAAAATGACGGCAGGCCATTAATTACAGACTTCTCAACTTTACATAAAGAGGTGAAAACCCAACAGATATTCCCCCCACCCCCAGGGGGCTGACTCCTGCAGAGGTATGGCTCGCGGCCAAACTCTTCTGCCGCACCCACGTGCCTGTTCGTCCCCCCTGTGACCGTGGACAGCGACTGAAGGCAGACCATTTGGAACCGAGCCCAAACCTGCCCCGGGCAGCAGGAGCTCCAGCTGGCCGTCCCTCCCTATCTCAGGGGGGCCGAGCTGGGTCTGCCAACTCAACATGGAGCAAGGATCAAACCTTGGGAGCTTCTGCCTGAATGATTCGGTACCACACCGTACAGCCGATATACCCACTGGGCAAACACAGCATAGGAACCAGGAAAGTTAACTTCCAAATTGAAGGGTTTTCAGGAAATTATTCAGACGAGTCTGTCATGCACACACAATAAAACATTTAACCTTTCCTCTAATCCAGATGGTAGCACAGTTATAATCAGGAGTGGAAGCTGAATTTTAGAAAGGTGAACACCCACTTAAATCTACAGGGTCAATTTGTAATAACAAGGTCTGAGTGTACAAGGGTGTTTAGAAAATTAACTCGGCTCATTGTCGGTTGGAGAATCTGTAATTACATCTTTCCTCCTGCGCCCTTCCAGGTTCTTATAACCCAGGCTTAGCATCACCTAAGCACTGTGTGCTGATTTGTCTCACTCTGGCCCGTGAGTTTCTCAACAATAGCTAGTCCAACTGACATGCACCGTTCGGTGCAGTGCTGAGCCACGCGGTGCCACGCGGTACCAGCCTCAGAACCCAGTCCGTGTTGAGCCCGGGCGTAGGATGCCCGCAACTGTCCCCAGTGCCAGTTTAAATTATCAGCCAGGGTTCCCCAATCCTGAACACCAGGCAGTGATTCCTGCTGGGAAACGGGAACAAGCTTATGGGCGTTGGGTAAGGAATGTTGGCTATTTCCTCCCCATGACCAAATAGCTCTACTGTCTAGGGCCACACATGAGCGATTGGCAATTTGGAGAGGTGATGGAGGGCCGGTGGCCTCCATGTACCTGCATCTCCAGCGCCTCCCAAACCCGCGACCTCCGCCGCTTTGAAGGATGAGGGCCGCAGGCGCATAGGAACACCATCCCCTCCGAGTCACATCGCATCCCGACTTGGAAATATATCGCCGTTCCTTCAAATCCTGGAATTCCCGACCTAACAGTGTTGTGGGAGCACCTTCATCACAAGGACTGCAGCGATTCAAGAAGAAATTAGAATATATTTCTACTGATAAAGACCAGCACCAACAGCAGGTTTATTGCTGTGTGTTGATGGATTTATCTGTGCATTGGCTGCCACTCCACAGTGCTGTGCTAGCCAGGACACATGCAGTGCCAATTGGCCTTTACATCTAGTTTATCTCCGAAAGTTGCACTGGCAAATGTATTAAATAAAAACTAAACGCATTTTAAGCACAACCACCTTGGGATCATGGTGATCTAACCCACAAGAACATATCGATGAGAAATCTCACTATCATCGCCAATTTGAAGCAAAAATCTAAAAAGCTTCCTTTATACTTGTGCTCATGGTTCATCACAAATAGCAAACGTCCCCATGGACTGTAATGTGGTCAACTATTGCTGTCAGAGGGGGAGGGGGAAAGATGGGGAAAAATATAAATCGTAGAATGATAGAGCACAGAAGGAGGCCATTCGGCCCATCGTGCCTGTGCCGGCTCTTTGGCAGAGCTATCCAATTAGTTCCACTCCCCTGCTCTTTCCTCAAAGCCCTGTAAATGTGTTCCCTTCAAGTATTTATCCAGTTCCCTTTTGAAAGTTACTGTTGAATCTGCTTCCACCGCCCTTTCAGGCTGTGCATTCCAGATCATAACAACTCAGTGATTACATTTTCTGCCCTTATGTCCTCATGTTCTTTTATCTGTGTCCTCTAGTTACCAACCCATCTGTCACTGGAACAGTTCCTCCTTATTTACTCTATCAAAACCCCCTTAACCTTCTCTGTTCTAAGGAGAACAATCCCAGCTTCTCCAGTCTCTCCACACAACTAAAGTCCCTCATCCCTGGTACCATTCTAGTAAATTTCTTCTGCACCCTCTCTAAGGCCTTGACATTCTCCCGAAAGTGTGGTGCCCAGAACTGGCCACAATACTCCAGTTGCGGCCTAACCAGTATTTTACAAAGGTTTAGTATAACTTCCTTGCTTTTGTACTCTATGCCTCTATTTATAAAGCCCAGGATCCCGTGTGCTTTTTTAACCGCTGTCTCAACCTGCCCTGCCACCTTCAACGATTTGTGCACATATACCCCCAGATCTCTCTGTTCCTGTACCCCTTTTAGAATTGTGTCCTCTAGTTTATATATTGCCTCTCTTCGTTCTTCCTACCAAAATGTATCACTTTGCATTTTTCTGCATTAAACTTCATCTGCCATGTGTCCGCCCATTCCACCAGCCTGACTATATCCTCTTGAAGTCTATCACTATCCTCCTCACTGTCATCTGCAAATTTTGAAATTGTGCCCTGTACACCCAAGTCCAAGTCATTAATATATTATCAAGAAAAGCAGTGGTCCCAGCACTGACCCCTGGGGAACACCACTGTACACCGCCCTCCAATCCTAAACAACCTTTCAACACTTCTCTTTACTTCCTGTTAGTTCACCAATTTTGTATCCACACTGCTACTGCCCCCTTTATTCCATGGGCTTCAATCTTGATAACAAGCCGATTATGTGGCACTTTATCAAACACCTTTTGGAAGTCCATATACACCACATCAACCGCATTGCCCTTATCTACCCTCTCTGTTACCTCATCAAAAAACCTCTATCAGGTTAGTTAAACACGATTTGCCTTTAACAAATCCGTGTTGGCTTTCCCTAATCAATCCACACTCGTCCAAGTGACTGTTAATTCTGTCCCGGATTATTGTTTCTAAAAGTTTCCCCACCACTGAGGTTAAACTGACCGGCCTGTAGTTACTGGGTTTATCCCTACACCCTTTTTTAAACAAGGGTGTAACATTTGCAGTTCTCCAGTCCTCTGGCACCACCCCCATCTCTGAGGATGATTGGAAGATTATGGCCAGTCCCTCCGCAATTTCCACCCTTACTTCCCTCAGCAACCTAGGATGCATCCCATCCAGACCAGGTGACTTATCTACTTTAAGTACAGCCAGCCTTTCTAGTACCTCCTCTTTATCAATTATTAGCCCATCCACTATCTCAACTACATCTTCCTTTACTAAGACTCTGGCAGCATCTTCCTCGTTGGTAAAGACAGATGCAAAGTACTCATTTCGTACCTCGTCAATCCCCTCTGCCTCCATGAGTAGATCTCCTTTTTGGTCCCTAATCAGCCCCACCCTCCTCTTACTTTCCGTTTACTGATTGCATGCCTGTAGAAGACTTTTGGATTCCCTTTTATGTTGGCCGCCAGTCTATTCTCATACTCTCTCTTTGCCCCTCTTATTTCCTTTTTCATTTCCTTTCTGAACTTTCGATGTTCAACCCGGTTCTCACTTGTGTTATCAAGCTGACATCTGTCATATGCCCCCTTTTTTCCATTTCGTCTTACTCTATCTCTTTTGTCATCCAGGGAGCTCTGGCTTTAACCTTTCCCCCTCGTGGGAATGTACCTGGACTGTACCCGAACCATCTCCTCCTTAAAGGCTGCCCACTGCTGAATTACAGTTTTGCCTGTCAATCTCTGATTCCAATTTCCCCGGGTCAGATCAGTTCTTATCCGAATGAAATTGGCCCTCCTCCAATTGAGTATTTTTACTTTAGAGTGGTCCGTGTCCTTTTCCATAGCTAATCTAAACCTTATGATATGATGATTGCTGTTCCCTAAATGTTCCCCCACTGACACTTGCTCCACTTGGCCCGTCTCATTCCACAGAACCAGATCCAGCAATGCCTCCTTCCTCGATGGGCCGGAAACATACAGATCAAGAAAGTTCACCTGAACACACTTCAAAAATTCCTCCCCCTCTTTGCACCTTATTTTATTACTATCCCAGTCTATATTAGGATAGTTGAAGTCTCCAGTTATCACTACTCTATGGCTTTTGCACCTCTCTGTAATTTCCCTGCAAATTTGCTCCTCTATATCCTTCCCACTAATTGGTGGCCTATAGAATACACCCAGTAGTGTAATGGCACCTCTATTTCTGTGTACAATGCCAAAGGTAAAAAGAGTAGGAGAGAAGAGTGACTGGGTGACACCAAGCCTGCAGACTGAGGGAGTGGTGGAACTCCAGAGATTTGAGATGATGCGATGATTCTTCATTGCAGCATGTTGAGGGGGGGGAGAGAGCGAACGTGTAGGACTGCGAATTAGAAGGGACAAGAGAGGAAACAAGAATGGAAAAGAAGTGAGTGAGGTGAGAAGAAGATGATTCAGAAGGCAGAGGGCTTTTTATTCAGTTAGGAGTTTATTCCTACCACGCAGTGGGGCTTTCTTCCAGTATCCATCCCGTACTTCCACATAATCGTACCAGCACAGACGGCTCCTGAACATATCCATGGCTGTGAAGTTTAAAATAATCTACAAGAAAAAAAGACCAGATAAAGGTGTCACTAAAATCGAAAAGAAAGGTTTAAAATTCATCGGAAATTCAAGGTTTAAAATTC
This sequence comes from Heptranchias perlo, assembly GCF_035084215.1. Classification (NCBI taxonomy): domain Eukaryota; kingdom Metazoa; phylum Chordata; class Chondrichthyes; order Hexanchiformes; family Hexanchidae; genus Heptranchias; species Heptranchias perlo. The sequence continues at coordinate 51,603,246 of NC_090344.1, read as the reverse complement.
ATCCACCGTTGACTTCAGTGGAAATAAAAATTGGGAGGGATGTAAAACGCACGGCCGATTCATTGGAGCACATTTTACACAATTGCACAAAGTCAAAAACTACCCTCAATATCCTTCTGCACACCTTGAGCCAGGACAGCACCTCACCCAAATGACCATTCTTCATGTTTCAGCCTGGACATAGAGTCTCAACAGGCTATTCCACCATGAGGAGTATCAGAGCGGTGTGCAATCAGGTCTTCCCCATTATCCACCCTCGGGCACATTGCAGGAAGTGTCACTGGTTTGTGATCAGGACCAGGAACTTTGGTGCTCCCTGTGCCAGCGACAGAGGTGAACTGTAGTATCTCACCATTCCCCTTTGAAATCAGCCAGCAGCGCAGACCAGGGCTCATGCCTGGGATCTAGCTGGCTCAGCACCACACCAGGTACACATCTTTTTTTTCCATTACCAGAGAGATTCTCGTCAACAAACTCAACTCATGTTGGACAGTCAGACAAGAACATAACAAATAGGAGCAGGAGTAGACCACATGACCCCTCGAGCCTGCTCCGCCATTCAATAAGATCATGGCTGATCTTCTACCTCAACTCCACTTTCCCGCCTTATCCCCTGATCCCTTGATTCCCTTAGTGTCCAAAAATCTACCGATCTCAGTCTTGAATATACTCAATGACCGAGCATCCACAGCCCTCTGGGGCAGAGAATTTCAAAGATTCACAACCCTCTGAGTGAAGAAATTTTTCCTCTGTCCTAAATGGCCGACCCCTTATCTTGAGACTATGACCTCTAGTTCTAGACTCTCCAGCCAGGGGAAACAGCCTCTCAGCATCTACTCTGTCAAGCCCTCTAAGATTTTATATGTTTCAATGAGATCACCTCTCATTCTTCTAAACTTCAGAGAATGTAGGCCCATTCTACTCAATCTCTCCTCATAGGACAATCCTCTCATCCCAGGAATCAATCTAGTGAACTTTCGATGCACCGCCTCTAAGGCAAGTATATCCTTCCTTAGATAAGGAGACCAAAACTGTACACAGTACTCCAGGTGAGGTCTCACCAGAGCCCTATATAATTGCAGCAATCTTACTTACTTTCTCACCTAGCTTTGTATCGTCAGCAAACTTGGATACATTACACTCGGTCCCTTCACCTAAGGCATTGATATAGATTGTAAATAGCTGAGGCCCAAGCACTGATCCTTACAGCACCCCACTAGTTACAATCTGCCAACCTGAAAATGACCCGTTTATTCCTACTCTTTGCAATGAAGGCTATCATACCATTTGCTTTCTTAATTGCTTGCTGTACCTGCATGTTAACTTTCTGTGATTCATGTACAAGGACAGCCAAATCTCTCTGACCACCAACCCTTCTTAGTGTCTCACCTTTTAAAAAATATTCTGTTTTTCTATTCTTCCTACCAAAGTGAATAACCTCACATTTCCCCACATTATACTCCATCAACCACCTTCTTTCCCACTCACTTAACCTGTCCACATCCCTTTGCAGAATCTTTGTGTCCTCCTCACAGCTTACTTTCCCACCTAGCTTTGTATCCTCAGCAAACTTGGATACATTACACTCGGTCCCTTCACCTAAGGCATTGATATAGATTGTAAATAGCTGAGGCCCAAGCACTGATCCTTACAGCACCCCGCTAGTTACAAACCTGCCAACCTGAAAATGACCCGTTTATTCCTACTCTTTAATTTCTGTCCGTTAACCAATCCTCAAGACACGCTAATACGTTACCCCCAATCCCATGAGTCCTAATCTTGTGTGAGAGATGAACAATAGACGCTCATCCTAGTAGCAGGGACAGCTGGATTCAGAGGTCCCAGAGGTGAGAGAGCAATGTGATCTCCCATTACACCAACCAGTCCCTGGTACTTCCCTTTTAAGCAGAAACCTTCGCTCATGAGATTGTCAAATAACCCGGAGTGTTATGAGGCAATATTCCCACAGATGACTTCATGAATGGGTGTGCTGTCCCAGCCTCGTCTCAAGAGTGAAATCCAAACATGACTCATTGGAGTGGATCTCCACAGGGATACTGGTGCTGGTGGATGGGAGGGGCTCCACTTCAATCCTGTTTATTAAACACAACTGGATTCACCCCTCCCCACAGATAAGGAGCCACATGATTAGGATTCAAATATAGAGCACTGTCTGTGTGAGTGGGGGGGGGAATGGTTTGGGGTTCGGAAATGGGTTTTGGGGTTACTATAGTCGAATAGTTTGGAGTTCGTGAATGGGTTTTGGGATTACTATGGTCATATAGTTTGGGGTTCGTGAATGGGTTTTGGGGTTACTATAGTCAAATGGTTTGGAGTTCGTGAATGGGTTTTGGGGTTACTATAGTCGAATCGTTTGGAGTTCGTGAATTGGTTTTGGGGTTACTATAGTCAAATGGTTTGGGGTTCGTGAATGGGTTTTGGGATTACTATAGTCAAATGGTTTGGGGTTCGTGAATGGGTTTTGGGGTTACTATAGTCGAATCGTTTGGAGTTCGTGAATTGGTTTTGGGGTTACTATAGTCGAATAGTTTGGAGTTCGTGAATGGGTTTTGGGGTTACTATAGTCGTATAGTTTAGAGTTCGTGAATGGGTTTTGGGATTACTATGGTCATATAGTTTGGGGTTCGTGAATGGGTTTTGGGGTTACTATAATCGAATGGTTTGGGGTTCGTGAATGGGTTTTGGGGTTACTATAGTCGAAAGATTTGGGGTTCGTGAATGGGTTTTGGGGTTACTATAGTCGAATAGTTTGGAGTTCGTGAATGGGTTTTGGGATTACTATGGTCATATAGTTTGGGGTTCGTGAATGGGTTTTGGGGTTACTATAGTCAAATGGTTTGGAGTTCGTGAATTGGTTTTGGGGTTACTATAGTCGAATAGTTTGGAGTTCGTGAATGGGTTTTGGGGTTACTATAGTCGTATAGTTTAGAGTTCGTGAATGGGTTTTGGGATTACTATGGTCATATAGTTTGGGGTTTGTGAATGGGTTTTGGGGTTACTATAGTTGAATGGTTTGGGGTTCGTGAATGGGTTTTGGGGTTACTATAGTCGAGTGGTTTGGGGTTCGTGAATGGGTTTTGGGGTTACTATAGTCGAATGGTTTGGAGTTCGTGAATGGGTTTTGGGGTTACTATAGTCGAATGGTTTGGGGTTCGTGAATGGGCTTTGGGGTTACTAAAGACGTATTGTTTGGGGTTCGTGAATGGGTTTTGGGGTTACTATTGTCATATAGTTTGGGGTTCGTGAATGGGTTTTAGGGTCACTACAGTCGTATAGTTTGGGGTTCACAAATGGGTTTTGGGGTTACTATGGTTGAATGGTTTGGGGTTCGTGAATGGGTTTTGGGGTCCCTATAGTCAAATTGTTTGGGGTTCATGAATGGGTCTTGGGGTTACTATAGTCTATAGTTTGGGGTTCGTGAATGGGTTTTGGGGTTACTAAAGTCGAATGGTTTGGGGTTCGTGACAAGGTCTTGGGGTTACTATAGTCATATAGTGTGGGTTTCATGAATGGTTTTGGGGTTACTAAAGTCGAATGGTTTGGGGTTACTATAGTCGTATAGTTTGGGGTTCATGAATGGGTTTTGGGGTAAGTGAATGGGTTTTGGGGTCACTATAGTCGAATAGTTTGGAGTTCGTGAATGGGTTTTGGGATTACTATGGTCATATAGTTTGGGGTTCGTGAATGGGTTTTGGGGTTACTATAGTCAAATGGTTTGGAGTTCGTGAATGGGTTTTGGGGTTACTATAGTCGAATCGTTTGGAGTTCGTGAATTGGTTTTGGGGTTACTATAGTCGAATAGTTTGGAGTTCGTGAATGGGTTTTGGGGTTACTATAGTCGTATAGTTTAGAGTTCGTGAATGGGTTTTGGGATTACTATGGTCATATAGTTTGGGGTTTGTGAATGGGTTTTGGGGTTACTATAATCGAATGGTTTGGGGTTCGTGAATGGGTTTTGGGGTTACTATAGTCGAATGGTTTGGGGTTCGTGAATGGGTTTTGGGGTTACTATAGTCGAGTGGTTTGGGGTTCGTGAATGGGTTTTGGGGTTACTATAGTCGAATGGTTTGGAGTTCGTGAATGGGTTTTGGGGTTACTATAATCGAATGGTTTGGGGTTCGTGAATGGGCTTTGGGGTTACTAAAGACGTATTGTTTGGGGTTCGTGAATGGGTTTTGGGGTTACTATTGTCATATAGTTTGGGGTTCGTGAATGGGTTTTAGGGTCACTACAGTCGTATAGTTTGGGGTTCACAAATGGGTTTTGGGGTTACTATGGTTGAATGGTTTGGGGTTCGTGAATGGGTTTTGGGGTCCCTATAGTCAAATTGTTTGGGGTTCATGAATGGGTCTTGGGGTTACTATAGTCTATAGTTTGGGGTTCGTGAATGGGTTTTGGGGTTACTAAAGTCGAATGGTTTGGGGTTCGTGACAAGGTCTTGGGGTTACTATAGTCATATAGTGTGGGTTTCATGAATGGTTTTGGGGTTACTAAAGTCGAATGGTTTGGGGTTACTATAGTCGTATAGTTTGGGGTTCATGAATGGGTTTTGGGGTAAGTGAATGGGTTTTGGGGTCACTATAGTCGAATAGTTTGGAGTTCGTGAATGGGTTTTGGGATTACTATAGTCGAATGGTTTGGGGTTCGTGAATGGGTTTTGGGGTTACTATAGTCGAGTGGTTTGGAGTTCGTGAATGGGTTTTGGGGTTACATAGTCGAGTGGTTTGGGGTTCGTGAATGGGTTTTGGGGTTACTATAGTCGAGTGGTTTGGGGTTCATGAATGGGTTTTGGGGTTACTATAGTCGAAAGATTTGGAGTAATGTGGCTGGACTTTATTTGTTCAACAAAACAAGGGTTGAAGACTCGCACCTTCTCTCCAGGAGTGACTGATACCCTCCACACACAGTGTGTAAAAGACGAATATCCGTTTGGGAATCCAGGAGAAGAAAAGTTTCCCAAGGAGTCTTGAAGAGTATCCCCACATGCTGTCGGAACACAATGAAAAGACATTCCATCATTCCTTGGCTTGGAGTAAATACCCATCTTACCAAACTATGACATTGTTTACAACTAGGGAGCACTATGTAGCAGTCAGGTCTGCCGTGCAAGAGTTTAACGACAGAGCGATTGGCTACACAACACTTTCTATATGCAGTAGAAACTTAACAACTGTATGCAACTTGCGTGTTTTACATCCTCCAAGTAAAAAGGAGTGACTTTATACAGTGCACATGTAGACTAGATTTCACAGGACATTAGTTATAGCCATGAATCACTCAACTGATCACATGAAGAACATCTCAACCGTAATACTGTGCAATTGAGGGGCTGCATTTTAACCGGGACCAAATCAGTCATTTTTTCCCAAATTTTGCATTGAATGTGTTTTTGAAGCCATTTTCCCACAGTCAGATCCCTGCCTGCCAGGAACACGGAACACTCCTCCACAAACACTGACTCACTGCCTATCGGGGAGTATCAGCTATCCTAATTATCAATCAGTAACCCCGGCTTGGTAGAGCTGGTGTCAGGGCATCAGGCAAGTTCAGGAGCAGACAAGATGGACATCAACAAATTTAAGTACTTCATTACGAGGTGGAAGGTAGATTTTGGTACTGAGGGAGTGCTGCACTGTCGGAGGTGTCGTCTTTTGGATGAGATGTTAAACCGAGGTCCTGTCTGCCCTCTCAGGTGGACCTAACAGATCCCAAGGCGCTATTTTGAAGAAGTGCAGGGGAGTTCTCCCAGTGTGCTGGCCAATATTTATCCCTTAGCCAGATTATCTGGTCATTATCACATTGCTGTTTGTGGGACCTTGCGGTGTGTAGTTTAGCTGCCGCATTTCCCACATTACAACAGTGACGACACTTTAAAAAGTACTTCATTGGCTGTCCCAATGTCGTGAAATGCGTTTATATAAATGCAAGTTTTTCATTTTTTTTTTCTTTCTTCCTTAATTTCTTTCCAACTTTATCAACAAACAAAAAACCCCAGCAATATATTTGCTGACACTTTCAGACTTTGCTTTTCTGCCGCAGGGCCTTATCAGAACTGCTTAGCTGCCTCACACAGTTTCAGTGCACTGAAAAGCTGGCTCTCGTTCTCTGGGACGGAACTTAACCCACACACTCTGACCCACACTTCTCAACCCAGTCATGTCTCGTCTGTTCATTGCAGCCTCAAATGATATCAGACTCAACAACACTTGGCTACACACACAGCCCAGTACAGTCCCAGACACCACATAGCCTTGCACTTATCAGCATATCAATGATTTCTTAATAGTCAACAAACATCCTGTTTTCTAATTTTTTTCTTATGCCTTTTTCCTCTTTCTTCCTGAAGACTCTGCCTTTTTAAAAATCCATTCTCGGGACGTGGGCATCGAATGCTTTTATTGCCCATCCCTAGTTGCCCTGAGGAGGTGGTGATACAACACAGTGGCTTGCTAGGCCACTTCAGAGGGCAGTTAAGAGTCAACCAAGTTGGTGTGGGACGAGAGTCACGTATAGGCCACACCAGGTAATGGGGGACAGATTTCCTTCCCTAAAGGACATGAGTGAACCAGTTGGGTTTTTACGACAATCCGACAGTTTCATGATCACATTTGTTGATGCCAGCTTTTTTTTTTCCAGATTTTTTTTAAACTGTATTCAAATTCTCAAACTGCCATGGTGGGATCTGAACGCGCGTTCTCTGGATTATCGTCCAGTAATATAATCACTACACTACTGTACCCAGGGGTAGTTATTATGTAGGGGTACAGTTCCACAGACCCTCTCACACCTCACCCAAATGGCCACTGTTCATGTGTGAGCCCAGACAACGAGTGTCGGCAAGCTGTTTAACCCTAGCGAGCACCACAACCATCTCCTTCCTAGGTTTCTTACCTCATAGTGTGTGATTTATAATAATAAAAACTAAGTAAGATGCAGAATAAGCCAGGCCACTCACAGAATGTGATAAACAGGTTAATGCAGGAGTGGTAAAAAGAGATCAACAACTAGAGAAAAAAAGGGGGGAAAAATGAAAGGAATTCACACCCCAACTTAATCTGTCCAGTTTGTGTGTTGCTGTTCTGCACAGTAGGAAATCTCTGAGCCCAGTGTCAGCTCCATGTAGGAATCTCAGGTGTTGATGGGGTTTGGGGAGAGACAGGAGCTTGCACATTGTGTTTTTTTTCCCCTTTTATCTCTATTGGACTCTGGACAGACTGAGCGAAGTTCCCAGTGTACCGGCTCTACTGCATGGCCTGCGTTGACATGAACCAGTTTTGGCCTCGCACTCATGCAGTGTGTGCAGTGTGATTCAGGCGTGGATTTGGCTGGATTGACCTCTGGCGGATGGTGTCAGACCAGCCGCAGGAGGTAAATCTACATCGCTTACTCTTCATCCTGGCTGCAAAGCCAACTTTAAAACCATCCCAGGAGCTCACATCTTTATGAATTCTCCTTTGTTAAACGGTTCAATGCTGTTCAGATACCTGTGAATACTGTGACGTACCATTCCTTCCAGGGGCAGTCCTGACCCACTGGCAAGAATCCTGTTCATGTTCAGCTGCTGCTAAATGCAGCGTCACTTCTGGAACAAGTTGTTCTCACTCAGTTTAGCTGGGCTGTGTGGAAGACATGCACAGTGCTGGGTGGGGGAGGAGGAGGCTTTTTGGGCAGGTCTTCAGGCAAGGGGAGCAGGAGACTGCTCCCGGGGACTCACCCTGGCCGCCCCTCCTCAGTACTCTTGACCTTTAGCACCGAGGCAGTACAACAGCAAAGCCATCCAGCAGAAACTCATCTGCCGAAAAGAACGGTTTTGTTCGCACCCGATGAAGCCCCTGTGAACAGCAGCAATGGAAGCAAGCCGTCCTTTTAAATATTCCTACTTATTTCATGCGACCAAACCAATCCTTCACCTTCAACACATCACACTCTTTGTGGGGAGTGCTGTTTCTGCAGGAAAATAAAGTATTTTTTCCAGTTTGGACTGGCTGGCTAAGTAAATAAACGCACTAGAGCAGGAAAGACGCTCGCACCTTGGGATGGAATGGTACTTTTTAAAAAAAAATCGACTTGAGAGCAAATATCATCGGCCACGCGGAGTGCCTGTGGGTCAGGACCATTATTCAGGCAAAGAAAACAATAGACCAAGCCTGACTTCGCATCTGATCAGTCATCGCAGTTAGAAAAAGAAAGGAGTGAAAGTGCTCAGATTGCAGTTTCCATGGAATTCTGCTCCCTCTGAAGAACGTGGAGGCAGCCAAATATTTGACAACCGACGGCTTCTGCCCATTATTGCCGAGCCAAGCATCTGGAGAGCACATGAGCAAACAGTTCACCCTGTCCCAGCAGCTGGGACGCTGCATTCCTGACTCCAGCATTGCGCTCCAAGGAATAATATGTGGGGATTTAGGGGATATTGAGTAAACAGAACCACACATTGTGGATGTAAATCACTATTTCTATTTTGTATATACTGATTTCCACAATTAATGGCAGGAGTTCACATATGCTTAGCTGATAAGGAGAGAAACACAAATGCTGGCAATCTGAAATTAATACAAAAAAATGTCAGAAATGCATCCCAGTTATCCCCGCTCCTCTCAAAAGTGCTGATTCTTGCTGGGGTTGATTCTTGCTGGGGTTGATTCTTGCTGGGGTTGATTCTTGCTGGGGTTGATTCTTGCCCTGGTACTCGCAGCACAAGTGACAACTCTTCAGCATGGTCTCCTGGACTAGGTTCGCTCGCCTAATGGGGTCGGAGAGGAAATTTCCCAGATTTCTTTTCCCCAAATTGGCCTGGGTTTTTTCTTTAAACCAGGTTTTCCGCCTCTCCCAGGAGATCACGTGGTTTCGGGTGAGGTGGGGAGTGTAGATACTGTGTTGCGTGGGACGGGCTGAATGGAGCAGAGGGTCTTTTCCTGTCCAGCGTTGTTCGTATACGCATGCCTAGACAGTGCGTGTTGGCCGGATATTTGAGCACGGAGGGCATCGCAGTTGAGCCCAATCCCCATCCTCACCCCACAGTGACACACATACAGTTTCCAAATGGAGATCGCGATAAAGAGCAGGAACGAGAGCTGATTTTTCCTCTTCTCGGCCCAAGGGTGCAGAGGACAATTGCAGCTGCCCTGCTACTTACGCCTGATTGCCTGAGCTATGTTGACTAACCCAGCACAGATCTGTAACGGAACCAGGTGATTTCTTGATCTGTGTGGCTCAGGAGCGTACCATACAGAGCATCTAACCAGTGAACCATGAGGGGTGGTGGAGAGAGTGTGGAACAGTTTTTTAAAAATAATGCCAATCACAGCACCATTCAAATGGAAAACATAATTCCTACTGCAATTATAACCCGTACACAAACTAATTTTTATATTTTATAATGCAATAAAACATTGACCACAAAAACAATATTAAAACTTCTGCTAACAACAAATTGAATATTGTGAATTAAGATTGAGAATTCCACTACCCACGTTAGATAATTGATTTCAGATCCGATACTTGGGGCTACACTGCTTCCAAACCACGAGGTACAGAGTCTTTCCAAGGGCTCCAGTAAGATCTATCAGACCCCTCCGATGATAGACTTCCTTCCCACCACAGTCTGAGCATTGGAAATGAAGTTGAAGCTTTCTGTTAGGAGTTTGCTCCCTCTGCCCACCAACGCAGAAAGGAAGCAGATGTGTACAGAGGCACCTTGTTCTTCAGTGGAATCTGGCTTTCTCCCCTCCTCTGCTCAAACCGCTCATTCACACTGCAGTAAACTTCGATGAGTGCCTGCACCCTCCAAGCACCACTTCCAAGCGATCGTGGTCCATGTGTGAGCCTGAGTAGTGAGTGTCAGCAGACTATTTGACTGTGGGGGCACCACAGTTGAGTAGGGTGCGGTCCTTTCCCCAATGTCCACACATGTGCCCCCTCCAGGAAGAGTCAATGACAATTCCTTTTCCCACACTTACCATCCTTGTCACCTCTGAACCAATTTGTGCTGAATTCTAGTCAGCTTTTTTTAAAAATTCTGGACCCAGGCTAACAAAGAACTAGTTTTAAAAGAGCCCAAACTCATTTCATGTTGAACCCTTCCAGCTGTTTGAAGCAGCCTAGATGACAGAGCATTTGTACATGATACTCGACATGCAACACTGGATTACTCCCACAAACACAGCCTTGCTCATTCTTCAAAATGTTCAACCTCAACATAAAATCAGAATCCGCCGTCATCCACAGCAACAAAAGTCACCTGTGTTTTGATCTGCTAAGTGAGAAACCCACCACCATACTGCAGTCTCTCTGAACCAAACACAGTTTCTGTTTGCTCCACAACGAGCGCACTCTCTCCCCATAAGGTCACATGTCCAGGAAAGGAATCACGTCCTTATTTTACGGAAGATTCCTCAAGAAACATGTTTCACTCAACACACAGGAGAATAGATGAGATCTTCCACAACTGCAGAACGAAGGCAAGTGCACATTCTGCTATTGACTGATTAGCAATTATATTGACCACAGACACTCTTTAATTTGGACAAAGGGCTGTTGTCAAGACCTACATTAAATAATGTGCATGTAAGTAGGAGGAAGGAATTCGGAGCCAGCCCCTCATTAGCACAACTTGGCACTTGGCTCATCCTGTTGCCCTGTGTAAAAGTTATAAACTTAATGAAGGGCAATTTTGTGGAGGGGGAGCAGTCAGTTGCTTATTAACCTCTCACTGAATAAACAATTCTAATAAGAAATCGAGGTCAATGTCAGCCTGCTGCTGCCTGGGGACATTCATTGCTGACTTGGCTGAATGGGATATGGTAATGGAAAACATATTGGGAATACCAAACGCTCCTTCCAGTCAATGACCCTTGCAGGGTTTCATCACAGGACAGCAGAAAATACAGATAGGAGATAAGTTGTGGGACGTTACCTTCCCTTTTTATGTACTTTGGCTGTCTTTGTGGGATGGGGAAAGAGGCCTGATTATACCAACTGTACTTAAAGTTTCAGTTTGGACCAGTTGATGTGAAGGATTGGTTTGAATGGGTGGAGAGAAAGATGTCCAACAGCCCTTCATCTCAAGATCACTGCTTGCAAGACATAATGTAAAGAATACAACTTAATACTTTTAAAACCATAAGGGGCCATGGCTGCTTTTTTAAATTGTAAACAATTTTACAACACCAAATTATAGTCCAACGATTTTTATTTGAAATCTACAAGCTTTCGGAGGCTTCCTCCTTCCTCACAATTACCTGAGGAAGGAGGAAGCCTCCGAAAGCTTGTAGATTTCAAATAAAAATCGTTGGACTATAACTTGGTGTTGTAAAATTGTTTACAATTGTCAACCCCAGTCCATCACCGGCATCTCCACATCATGCTTTTTTAAAGGCAGTTTAAAATCTAAAAAGTTTGGCTCGTCCCCACAATGGTAAATGGATGGATAATCCAGGCACTGATGTCCCATGGGATGCACACAAACACACACACAAACACACACACACACAAACACACACAAACACACACACACACACACAAACACAAACACACACAAACACACAGTGGAAAGATGAACAGCAGTACACAGCTCATATGGGAGTTCCTCAGGACACCTATTGATGGTCTTTTGATGTGAAAAGCAAAAATTTGAAAAGCATTTATAGAATCATAGAACCTTATAGCACAGAAGGAGACCATTCTGCCCATCGTGCCTGTGCCGGCTCCTTGAAAGAGCTATCCAATTAGTCCCACTCCCTGCTCTTTCTCCATAGCCCTGGAAATTTTTCCTTTACAAGTATTTATCCAATTCCCTTTTGAAAGTTATTATTGAATCTGTTTCCACCGCCCTTTCAGGCAGTGCATTCCAGATCATAACAACTCGCTGCGTAAAAAAAAATTTCTCGTCATCTCCTTACACTGTACTTCTCCTTATATCACTGAGTCCCATTGCTAACTAAATGTTCAGCCAGCTGTTAATGCAGACAGCAAATGCTTTGGTTGCTTTTTTCTGTATGTACCTGCCTGGGCCTCTACGTGACTTGTATTGTCCAGTCTCGGTTTACGTACTTGCTTGCAATTTTTTGATTCGTATTGCCGCTTGGTATTTCTAATACTGGTTGAAAATTAAATAAAATAAAACACACTAAACTACTTGGAAGAGACAACGAGGTAATCACTCACTACTGAACACTACCAGCTCCTTAAATCTGGAATGCTCTGCTCTTAGTTCAGCTTTTACAAAGCACATTGGATGGAAATCAATGCACAAACTAAACTTAATTTCAACCCCATGTTGCACAGCATTCCTTATACAAAGTAAACTGTGTCCTTATGAAGAATTTGTGATATTCTTTTTACAAATAGAACGATCAGTAGTTGGAATGGATTAGGTGATATACTTGCAGCATTTGGACCCCATTAACCCAACAGTTCAAGCCAGCAGAGAGACGTAGACTCGTGCTGGCAACTTTACAGGCAGCGAACTCTCATCTTTCTCTCTGCCGTCACTGAGAAGCACTGATTGCAAGTCAGATGCTTCCCCAGAGTAAAGGGAGAGACGTTGGAGCAGCTCTTGTGCACCCCTCCCCCATAATGAGTGCCTCATGAACATTGCTGTCTGGCAAGGGTTTGCCTGCTGACCCCCTTGACTAGAATGGCACATGTAAGAGGAGACCTAGCAAGGGGGAAAGACGATAAAGCAGGACAAAATAAAAATGATCAATGTTTTCTTAATGATTTAGAATGACATTTGGATTTGAAAAGGAACGTGCATGTAAATTAAATGCAGCAGTTGGGCACCAGTCCCAAATGTAATTGCAGTCTGCAGTGTTTCGGTTAACTCTCCCACACACAGCCATATGTTGAGTTGTTTTCCCCTCTCTAGTAATTTCAAAGCATTGCAAAGTCAACTTGAATAATAGAATCCTAGAATTTTACAGCGCAGAAGAAGTCAGTTCAGCCCATCATGGGTAATGTAGGTGTAAGCAGATTATTTAACTAAAAGTGGAGGACATGAGTATGAAATTGGCAAGAATAGAGATTAGAAGAAGCCTATTCCCCCCCCATCAAATAACAAATATGTTGAATAGACTCCCAGCCACAGCAGTAGATCATATCCTTCGAAAATGAGGTGACTGAGTGGCTTCTTCGGAATGGGGTTGACGGTGAAAATAATAAGTGTAGAAAGGTTGATAAAGTGCTTCATGTAACTCAGGTGGGGAGTGCATCGTTTTAGTGAGAATGTTCATGTTCCCATTTTGTACTCACACAGTTACGTTTATGGACAGGAGGAGTTTCAGCCTCACAATGTCGTCTTCACGTTGGGAATGATGGGAGTGTCATCCGGAGAATGCGATGGAACAGGCTCGAATTTAGGCTATGATGGTGCATTGATATCTGCAGTTTTATCTTTGATCCTCATAGTTTAATCTTCTGGATAGTCAGTAAACAAAAATGAATTGGGGAGAGCGTCGGCAATGCAAACTGGACGTGGTCTGTGGGAAGAAGCCATGTGTACCTGGCATCTCCTGATTCTGGGCTATTTTTTACAGTCTTCTCCACCCCACTATCTGACGCATGTCTCTCCTCTTCAAGCATCATTTCCTCAATTCATATTCATTTCTTTGATAAGTATAAAGGTAATTGAGCCTTGGCTTTTTTTTCAACTCACACTCGCCAAAAGGGAAGCAACATACCAAACACGCTGCCAACTTGATTTCAGCCAAGAAGATTAAGTGATTTGAGACTTTGAAACGCATAACTTCTTTCTGAATCCTCTCAATGACACCAAGTTAATGTCTCCTCAAGACTGCTTCAATCTCCTAATGACTGATCAGATGAATGCTGGAGCCACATTTAATCTGTCTTGCATTAAAGTGCAGGAGAGATGAATGGTTCTGTTTTCTGCGACAGATGATTGGAACACAATCACGTTCTAAAGCAGAAGGATGTGCAAGACTTTATCTCAAATGTTGCTGTCCTCACATCTCACAAAGGAAATGTCAACTGTTTGCAGAAATATTTTGGTTTAGAAAAGTTTAGTAAACCTTTTATATTTTAAAAATGAGTGTTGTGAAATGTCACCCACTTAAGTTTCAGTTTCCCTTCCACCAGGCCCGTTGGGTGATGAACGTTTCCCGTACACAATGGGAGTGTTTCACCGGTCTCTGGGTGCAACTAAAGGCTAAACCTGCGCACAGTAATCGTCCTCCGAGGTGGGAATCTTCCGTGAAACCAGCAACGTGCATCTTCCATACAAACACAAGTGACAGATAACAGAACTCAAGGGTCCAACAATAACAATAAGGGTGAGCTGAGAGAAGCTTTCAGGTTTTAAAAGACGGACAAGAAACAGATCACTCAAAACAAATAACCTTTCTTCAACAAAGGAATTTTTGGGAGTGGGAATAATGGATAGTAAGAGTGGTTAATGGGAGGTACAGTACTTGTTAACAATGGATGTGTCAATTAAAAGGATGAGGTTCTTCTTGCCTCAAACTGCTGTTATTGGTAACGATATATGGAAAATCAATAAAATGTTATTTCAAAATTACGCCCTCACCCCCCCGAAAAGCTATTAAAATGGAAGATGCTGGAAATCACTCACAACACAATCAAAATATATCAGGCGTAGGAAGCACATCTCATGAAGTTAAAGGACCTGATTTTAATCTTATTGCGACAAACATGTTTTACTGTTATCTTTTGTTGTGTAAAATACACATCATCTCCTGCACAACAACTTGCACTTATTAGGCGCCTTTAACACAGAGAGACGTCAGGAGGTGTTTCACAGTGGCGTGAGGAAGGGACACGTATTTCCGTGTCAGGACTGCGATCTTTCTCACCAACCAAAATGAGCCCCTAAAACCCAAACTCCTCACTAATGTGGCCGACGGATTAGAGGACAAAAGCCTGAAAAATCCAAGCCATTGGTATGTCCTGAAAGCAGCCTCTAACCAAACCCTAACTCCCGCTGTCTGTGGCTATTTCCACA
The DNA here is from genome assembly GCF_035084215.1 of Heptranchias perlo. Classification (NCBI taxonomy): domain Eukaryota; kingdom Metazoa; phylum Chordata; class Chondrichthyes; order Hexanchiformes; family Hexanchidae; genus Heptranchias; species Heptranchias perlo. The sequence goes on along the minus strand of NC_090344.1, from coordinate 51,588,245 downwards.
GCAGACTCCAGATGATGAATGATTGGCCCCTCAAATGAAAAACAAAATATGGCAGCTTTATTAAACAGCGCAGAGATGGTGATTACATTGCCTGTGATCCCTCAGTGCTTGTCAGTGAAACATGAGTTGCACTTTTACTGTACTCACAACAGCAACACAATGAGAAATATGTGATTGAGAGACTCAATTTGTTATAATGTCATGTTAAGTACTGGATTTCTGCCAGACATAATATTAGATGTCTCTCCCGATACTTGCTCTTTCAGGAATCTGAGCATAGATCCCTCTCGTTTGGGATTAGCATTTTTCGTTTTGAAGGGAAGAGGCAGGTTTTTACTTCAGGGGCCCTACTGTAGAAATGAAGCACAGACTAAATTTCATACTTATGTGTGTGTAAACTCCACCTTCATTACAAACTTTCTTTCTATTTTATTGAATGGTCTCTGCTCCTCTGAACACTCCTCTCTAGCTCTGCTTAAGCTTCAAATATGATGAGCAGATGCTAACCTTCGTCCTTGTATCCTCACTGTGCTGAAATCAAGACTCTTCACTGTACAGGCCAGAAGGAGCAGGAATGCTTCCCCCTGGCCCCTCAAGCAAATCTTCTGCGGCGATCGGACGCCCCCCACCCCCCCGGCCTCCAAACCCCACTGAGCCCCCACCCTCCCAATCTGACCCTTCCCCACCCCCCACCAACCCGTGATGTTTCAAGGTCCCTGGCTGCGGCCTTCTACCAGTTTGATCCAGCTTGTCAGCCAACACAACACAATACACAACACACAACACATATATATGCTGCTTCGTAACCGTCTCACAACAACTGGAAATGTTTGCAGGACATCCTAAGCTAGATTCACCTCAAACATGAACTACCAACAGTAAACCTAGAGACTCTGACAACTGATGATCTATGTTCAGAGATCTAAAATCAACGGTCACATTCCTGGACTGTTCCAGGAACGATATCGGATCCTGGCTCTCAGCCACCCTCCTTGCATTATCCGTTCAACACACAACGCCTCCAACCAACAGTTCATACGAAAATAGGAGAGCATCTTGTCCGACGGTTTCACAGAGACATACACAGGTTATACCGACCGAGGAAACTCCAGCTTTGATTGCTGGTCTGTGCTGAATTAGCCGATGTCAGCAGTGGCAGCAGCTCCAATGCTTTAATTGGTTTTGACACCCCTGGACTAGACAGGGAATAGAAGAACCAGGCAGGGCTTTCTCTCCTGCTCACGACTGTATGGGCCGTGCTCTTTAGAGGAGGGCAAAATTGGGATGGGCTGTGATGCCTCCCGTAGATGTATGGTTTACTGTCTAGGTTCACGCGTGAGCAATGGCTGCTGAGGACATGGAATTGTAACACTGCAGGAGAAGGGGGGGATACACCAAACATATTAAAATACAGAGTGCAGATTTCAAACCTTGAACTTTTCAAACCCACTTTAAATATCGGGATTGGATTTGATGTCAGGGGTTTAGGTTGCTTATTTTGTTATGGCAGTGGTTTTCTTCAGATAGAAGTCTTGCAGTACCTGCCTGTTTTGGCGAGTATCAGACTGCCACCGAAATAACTTGGGGAAATGCAAGTTTCCAGCTCCTGAGTACCATTTCCGCTCAGTCACCAGAACGAAGTGTTAGAACCTTCAGTTACATTCAGCGCACCAGGAAGTTGCAGATTTTCCTCTCTCTGCTTTGCCATTACAGTCTGCTGCTTGTGGCATTTTTTAAAATTAAGAATATTCCGCAGCAATCACATTTGCTGGTCAGACAACAATCCAGATTTAGATTGTCATTCATAACAAAAAAAAACACCATAAAGCCCCGCAATTGTGCAGCAGGTCAGTGTCCCAGAGAGAAAGGACAAGTTCACACCAGCCCGATCACTTATCACAAAACACTCACTCTTTCAGATACCAACAGACTCATTGTGAACTTCAGCATTTCCAGCCTTTCTTTTTATCCCCATTCATAACAAGAGTCAGCTGGTCTTCCTCCTGTTTCTGCAACATGAGTGTTTGGGAATGTACCAAGAGACTGCAGGCAGCGCTGTAAAGGACACAACAGCTACATATACCCCATTTTATACATATAGGTGTCTGCATGTGTACATTTTTATGTACATATGTACATGTCTCTGTGTGTATATGCACATATCTATGTCTGCTACACCAGCTTCATTTCCTTAATGAATATATAATACTTATCTCTATTTTAGATTGAACCACAAACTACAAAATGAAACAATCAGCGATATAAACGCTGGCCAACATCCATCCCAACGTGACGGGCCATTCAGTGCCACAAATCACATTACAAAGGTTAAATCAAAACCCCTACACTCTCCGCTCCAAATAATCCAACAAGCAGGAGAGAAAGCACCATCCCTCGATGGGTCCAACGCCCCCCACCATCCACTGTATCATTTCGGAGCCTGCCTCCCTCACAGGGGCAGGGTGGGGGGAATACACCAAACATATTAAAATGCAGGCTGCAGATTTCAAACCTTGAACTTTTCAAACCCACTTTAAATATCAGGACTGGATTTGCTGTCAGGAGTTTAGGTTGCTTATTTCTCCTGCAGTGTTACAATTCCATGTCCTCAGCAGCCATTCCTCACGCGTGAACCTAGACAGTAAACCATACATCTACGGGAGGCATCACAGCCCATCCCAATTTTGCCCTCCTCTAAAGAGCACGGCCCATACAGTCGTGAGCAGGAGAGAAAGCCCTGCCTGGTTCTTCTATTCCCTGTCTAGTCCAGGGGTGTCAAAACCAATTAAAGCATTGGAGCTGCTGCAGTGGGACTGTATTCTACCAGTTAGTGTCTATGCCTTGGGAGTCCACACTAAACAAGTAGTTACTTTGTAATAAAGCATCAATCAGTTCTCACCTTCCTATCCTCCGTAAGACATTGGGACTGACCCCTCTATTAATCTTCTTTGGACAAACCTCCAGAACTGTATTCTTTCACATCAGGGACCAATTTTCACAAAGGTTTTTTAACCGGACTTTCAGAAGCTGAGTTATGACGATGTCTTTTTTTACAAATGGAGTTACAAGGGTTTGCAGTGCCTGTGCATTCTCATTTCTTGAGTCCGTCATGTATCAGTGGGGTCTGTAATGTCGTGCAGGAACTAAAACTTCACTTGTAACCACGAGTAATTCCTTTCCAGGCCTCACTGGGATCTACTTTGGAGTTTCTCAGATGCTGAATATTATAATCACAAGCAAATGGTGCAAAAGCTCTGGAACATGCAAGCTGGTAACGATTGTTTTATTTTTTTCCTTCTACATGGAAAGAAAGAACTTACATTTCTATGCGCCTTTCGTGATCTCATTACGTCCCAAAGTACTTTACAGCCAATTAAGTCCTTGTTGAAGTGTAGTCACTGTTGTAATGTAGGAAAAGCGGCAGCCAATTTGTACACAAACAGCTATGTGATAATGACCAGATCATCTGTTTTAGTGATGTTGGTTGAGGGATAAATATTGGCCAGGATGCTGGGGAGAACTCCCCTGCTCTTTTACGTCCACCTGAGAGAGCAGATGGAGCCTCGGTTTAACGTCTCACTCCGACAGCGCAGCACTCCCCCAGTACTAGCACTGGAATTCGTAGCCGAGACCTTGTGCTCAAGTCTTTGGAGTGGGGCTGGAAAAATGAGCAGAACTCCAAGGTAAGTCACTAGGCCTTGGTGACACGCACCCTGGACTACTGAAGAAAGTCAGAGAGGAGATAGCCGAGGTTATGACCAGCGGTCTCACCAAAACGAGCCTCCTTATCTCACTCAAAAGTCTGGCTATAAATGGTACCATCTGAATGATCAGCTCGTACCTTTTGCCCAGAGACTGACACCACTGTGCTGCCTCACTACCTCACCTGCCCTTACACACCCTTTAATATCCAGCACACCAGTGACGGTGATTGCTGAACTCTGTCTCCCCTTTAGGTCTCCTTCAGCCACCTGACAAGAAGGAACCCCAACCCAGTTCACGCACAGCACTGCCTGACAGTACATGGCCATCCATATCCCCTTCTTAGAAATAATAAGACTTGCATTTAGATGGTGCCTTACCACAGCAAAATATCTTGTAGGGCTTAGCGTAACAAATTACTTTTGGATTGCTGCTGTTGGCACACACAGCGGTAATTTGGTGCCAGCAACAACCTAAAGACAGTGATGAGATAAATAACCAGTTAACCTGTCTTTAGTGGTGAAAGTTGAGTGAGGAATGTTGGCCAGGATACCGGGTAAACAACCTGCTCTTCTTCAACGACTGCCATTTAAACAGGCAAATGGTTCCTCAGTTCAATGTCTAATCAGAAGGACGGCAGTTCTGACAACGTAACACTCCCTCAGTACTTCACTGAAGTGTCAGCAGAGGGTATGTGCTCATGTCCTGAGTGGGGCATGAACCCATCGTCTTTTAACCCCAAGGTAATCCAAGCTGAGACACAGATTCTATTTTTGAAAGGTGCAACCTTCTACAGTTTAACCCGGATGTGTAACTGTATGTATATGAGAGTGTTGTGTGACCTTATTTGTATCATGATCCATCTGGGTATCTGGAAGAAAAAATTTAACAACAATGAGTTTTGAAGCCACTCTATAAAAGGGAAGAGGTGCAGAGTTTGAAAGTCGAAAGAATCCTTGTGTCAAAAAACGAAAACATTCTCAGCAAGCACCCATCGTCTAACCCTTTGAGCATTGAGTTTCTTTCTAGGATGTCAGGACACAGCTGTTTTCCATCATGAAACATCTGGATGCAGGATCTCGTGCAATAAGGCTCTGGTAAAAGACGCTCAGTCTGTCACCTGAAGATGCCTCACCAATGCTATAGTGCAGAGGAGTTGAGCTCACGGTTCTATAATGGGTGAGGGGACTGAGGGGCTGTGCTGTCAGGTAGGGAGAGAACCCTCTTTATTTCAGCTCTTCATTTCACTTCCCTACTAACTCTTCCTTTAGAAATGAATATCTCGCTCCTCACGGTCTAGTGGGTAAAGACACCAACCAATGCAGTGCTGAGCGACATAGACCAGAGGGTCCCAAATTTAATTACCAGCCTATGCTGAGCTAGCTGATATCAGTCAGGATGGCTGCAGAATTGACCTCAGTACCCCTGAATTAGGATGGCAAATAATCATCCGGGCCACTGGCAGCTGATCACTGGTCAACGTTCCTTGCTGGAGAGTGTCGAAGTCGGGTTAGGACAGGATAGGGCTTAACTGTGATACCCCTTAAGTTGTACACTTTGTCAACATTCGCTATCCAGACTCACACAGGAAGGGCAGATACCTCGGGCAAAGCAATGGAGGGAGGCCTGCAACTGTGGCAAAAGTTAGTGTTTCCAGGAGAGGAGAGACAACTGGCAAAAAGAAGTTCAAAATGAGGTGAGGAGAATGAAGATATTTTCTCTGCTGATTTGAAGCTCCTCCATTGCTTCAGCAAAACACAGATCTGTAACTAGATGTCACCATACCCAGATTGCGAATGTTCTTTGCAGACTGTTATTTAGTTTGTGATTTACTGCAGCAATCAAGGGTTAAGTGAGCGATGTAAGTTAAGTGAGCTGAGCTCAGATGACTGCTGATCTGCGGTGAGCCACTTCCCATGTGTGCCAACGGCAGTGCAGACTGCAGGCCAACCTTCCAATGGTGCTCTACAGTGGTCAACAACTGCCTCACCCTGATGACAGCCTTTGAAAGCAATCCATTAAAGTCATCGGTCACTCAGCTTCCATCGAAGCAGCTATAATTATCCAGCAATGCTCTTTTGAAAGTAAGGAAGGCACACTTGCATATTTACTCCATCTCTCGGAGACATCTAAAGGACTTTGCGGACAGCAGATCGTCCTGATGGGAGTTCACTGTTGTTCTGTAGGCAGACGTGGCAGCAACTTTGCACGTGGCGTGATCCCACAAAAAACAATGAGATATACAATCACAGAATGTTCCAGCACACAAGCAGACCATTTGGCCCATTGAGTCTGTACCAATGTTTCGATACACACAAGCAGCCGAACCCAGACTTCTGCTGACTCCCCGTGCCCTTTCAATATTCCTCTTTCACAAACAATTATCTAATCCCCTTTTTAAAAGAATTTATGGGCTCTGCTTCCACAATGGTTCTGCAACAGATCATTCCACGTTCTGACCGATCTTACCTGGACACCTGTACAACTTGCGGGCCTGGCTGATGTCGCCCTTGCTCAGTCGTGTCCGCTGTCCGATAGGGGGTCGGACGCCATTCTCATCATATCGAGGAAGGATGGTGTCGAGGAAAATCCCCCTAAATGGAAAAGCATCTGTCAGTCAATACAACCATCTACATGGAGCTCAGTCCCCCGGAGTCAGCCTTATGCTCATGCAACGTTAGCAGACAGAATGAGGAGGGGTCACTGCACCCAGCCAGACTGGATCGGTCAGACCAACAATCGCTGATGGACCACAGCAGAATGTTGGAAGCACAAATAGCTCTAGAGCACCTCTCTGAATGGGAGTCGGAGGGGGAGATACCGACGGGCGGGAGTCGGAGGGGGGTGATACCGACGGGCTGGCGTCGGAGGGGGAGATACAGACGGGCGGGCGTCGGAGGGGGAGATACAGACGGGCGGGAGTCGGAGGGGGAGATACCGATGGGCGGGAGTCGGAGGGGGGTGATACCGACGGGCGGGCGTCGGAGGGGGGTGATACCGACGGGCGGGCGTCGGAGGGGGGTGATACCGACGGGCGGGAGTCAGAGGGGGAGATACAGACGGGCGGGAGTCGGAGGGGGGTGATACCGACGGGCGGGCGTCGGAGGGGGGTGATACCGACGGGCTGGCGTCGGAGGGGGAGATACAGACGGACGGGAGTCAGAGGGGGGTGATACCGACGGGCGGGAGTCGGAGGGGGAGATACCGACGGACGGGAGTCGGAGGGGGAGATACCGACGGGCGGGCGTCGGAGGGGGAGATACCGACGGGCGGGCGTCGGAGGGGGAGATACCGACGGGCGGGCGTCGGAGGGGGAGATACCGACGGACGGGAGTCGGAGGGGGTGATACCGACGGACGGGAGTCGGAGGGGGAGATACCGACGGGCGGGAGTCGGAGGGGGAGATACCGACGGGCGGGCGTCGGAGGGGGAGATACCGACGGACGGGAGTCGGAGGGGGGTGATACCAACGGGCTGGCGTCGGAGGGGGAGATACAGTCGGACGGGAGTCGGAGGGGGAGATACCAACGGACGGGAGTCGGAGGGGGAGATACAGACGGACGGGAGTCGGAGGGGGTGATACAGACGGACGGGAGTCGGAGGGGGTGATACAGACGGACGGGAGTCGGAGGGGGTGATACAGACGGACGGGAGTCGGAGGGGGTGATACAGACGGACGGGAGTCGGAGGGGGAGATACAGACGGACGGGAGTCGGAGGGGGTGATACAGACGGACGGGAGTCGGAGGGGGTGATACAGACGGACGGGAGCCGGAGGGGGGGATACCGACGGGCGGGAGCCGGAGGGGGAGATACCGACGGGCGGGAGCCGGAGGGGGAGATACCGACGGGCGGGAGCCGGAGGGGGAGATACCGACGGGCGGGAGCCGGAGGGGGAGATACCGACGGGCGGGAGCCGGAGGGGGAGATACCGACGGGCGGGAGCCGGAGGGGGAGATACCGACGGGCGGGAGCCGGAGGGGGAGATACCGACGGGCGGGAGTTGGAGGGGGGGATACCGACGGGCGGGAGCCGCAGGGGGGGATACCGACAGATGGGAGTCGGAGGGGGAGATACCGACAGGCGGGAGCCGGAGGGAGGGATACCGACGGGCGGGAGCCGGAGGGGGAGATACCGACGGGCGGGAGCCGGATGGGGAGATACCGACGGGCGGGAGCCGGAGGGGGAGATACCGACGGGCAGGAGCCGGAGGGAGAGGGACTGATGGACGGGAATTGGAGGGAGGGATAATGACGGACGGGAGATGGAGGGAGGGATAATGACGGACAGGAGTTGGAGGGAGGGATAATGACAGATGGGAGTTGGAGGGAGGGATAATGACGGACGGGAGATGGAGGGAGGGATAATGACGGATGGGTGTTGGAGGGCGAGAGACTGACGGACGGGGATTGGAGGGAGGGATAATGACAGATGGGAGTTGGAGGGAGGGATAATGACAGACGGGTGTTGGAGGGAGAGAGACTGACGGACAGCAGTTGGAAGGAGGAATAATGACGGACAGCAGTTGGAGGGAGGGATAATGACGGATGGGAGTTGGAGGGAGGGAGACTGACGGACGGCAGTTGGAGGGAGGGAGACTGACGGACGGCAGTTGGAGGGGGAGAGACTGACGGACGGGGATTGGAGGGAGGGATAATGACGGATGGGAGTTGGAGGGAGGGATAATGACGGATGGGAGTTGGAGGGAGGGATAATGACGGATGGGTGTTGGAGGGAGGGATAATGACGGACAGCAGTTGGAGGGAGGGATAATGACGGATGGGAGTTGGAGGGAGGGAGACTGACGGACGGCAGTTGGAGGGGGAGAGACTGACGGACGGGGATTGGAGGGAGGGATAATGACGGATGGGAGTTGGAGGGAGGGATAATGATGGATGGGAGTTGGAGGGAGGGATAATGACGGACGGGTGTTGGAGGGAGCGAGACTGACGGACGGGTGTTGGAGGGGGAGAGACTGACGGACGGGGATTGGAGGGAGGGATAATGACGGATGGGAGTTGGAGGGAGGGATAATGATGGATGGGAGTTGGAGGGAGGGATAATGACGGACGGGTGTTGGAGGGAGGGATACTGACGGACGGGTGTTGGAGGGAGGGATAATGACGGATGGGAGTTGGAGGGAGGGATAATGATGGATGGGAGTTGGAGGGAGGGATAATGACGGACGGGTGTTGGAGGGAGGGATACTGACGGACGGGTGTTGGAGGGAGGGATACTGACGGACGGGTGTTGGAGGGAGCGAGACTGACGGACGGGTGTTGGAGGGAGCAAGACTGACGGACGGGTGTTGGAGGGAGGGATACTGACGGACGGGTGTTGGAGGGAGCGAGACTGATGGACGGGTGTTGGAGGGAGGGATACTGACGGACGGGTGTTGGAGGGAGGGATACTGACGGACGGGTGTTGGAGGGAGCGAGACTGACGGACGGGTGTTGGAGGGAGCAAGACTGACGGACGGGTGTTGGAGGGAGGGATACTGACGGACGGGTGTTGGAGGGAGCGAGACTGATGGACGGGTGTTGGAGGGAGGGATACTGACGGACGGGTGTTGGAGGGAGGGAGACTGACGGACGGGTGTTGGAGGGAGGGAGACTGACGGACGGGTGTTGGAGGGAGGGATACTGACGGACGGGTGTTGGAGGGAGGGATACTGACGGACGGGTGTTGGAGGGAGCGAGACTGACGGACGGGTGTTGGAGGGAGCGAGACTGACGGACGGGTGTTGGAGGGAGCGAGACTGACGGACGGGTGTTGGAGGGAGCGAGACTGACGGACGGGTGTTGGAGGGAGGGATACTGACGGACGGGTGTTGGAGGGAGGGATACTGACGGACGGGCGCTGGAGGTGATATACACAGTTACTGTGATTTGCTTTGTGCTTCATCCTGGCCAAGGCTGGAAAGTAACTGGGATGGCACATTTGTGAGTGTATGCTTCCAGTGCTGCCTTAACAGTTAATGAGAATTCTTTTCAGCAGTTAGATTTTAAGAAGGGGCACTGAGGGGGAAACTGGTTCCTTGAAACTTTCTGTTGCACGCTACATCTGTGCATTCCGGCAACTGATGTTCTTCGACCAGATCAAAAGTGGTGAATAATTAAAACCACAAATTGAAAAGCTGCAAAATATAAACGTCCACTGTCTGTTAGGTGCTATCACGCCAATCGTCAGTTCACGATGTGAAACCTGCATTTATAATTCCACAAAGGAATGCTCTGTTCAGGTTCTGAAACCCCTTCGGTGTTGTGGTACCGAGCCACATGGAGCAGGATTCTCCCAGGTTCAACCCCCTAAAACCCCCCCTAGTCTGTGATGAGTTAATGTCTCTCAGCTGGGGCAGTGGCAAGGGCTGTCCAGTCATCCTCAGCATTCTCGGGCTATAGAAGGCGAGGGAACAAAAAACCAGCCAGGCCTCCTGCTCTTGATCACCGTGCAGTGACCCCTATAGGTACCTGTGTGCTTCTGTACACTGGGTGAGAACTGGGCCAAGCTCAGCAATGACCACACCTAGGAGTGAATATCCTGTCAATGTTCGTGGGGATTTGCAGATCCTTAACAACCTGGTCTTTAACAATATCTTCTTCTGGATACTGAACAAATGACGAGGCTATACTGTTCCAATGGAGTCCCATCTCTCCATTAAAAGAAGCTCCTGTAGTTAAAATGATCTGCACAGAAGGGTGAAAATCTGTAGTTTGTTGTTTCATTGTCGAGGGTTACCTGTGGAACTGTATGCAAGGGTAGCTTAGTGCCTTCTGGAGAGGAGGAGAAAATCCAAAGAACACAAACTTATCCAGGATATACCCAGCAGAGGTTGATTTAATCCTGTGTTTCTCTACTCCTGGTATACCCATCTAATCAAGGTGTTAGCCGTGGCTCAGTGGGTAGCACTCTCGCCTCTGAGGCAGAAGGTTGTGGGTTCAAGTCCCACTGGAGAGACTTGAGCACAAAATCTAGGCTGACACTCCCAGTGCCAGTACTGAGGGAGTGCTGCACTGTCGGAGGTGCCGTCTTTCGGGTGAGACGTTAAACCAAGGCCCCGTCTACCCACTCAGGTGGGTGTAAAAGATCCCATGGGACTATTTCGAAGAAGAGTTGGGAAGTTCTCCCCAGTGTCCTGGCCAATATTTATCCCTCAACCAACACCTTAAACAGATTATCTGGTCATTGCTGTTTGTGGGACCTTGCTGTGCACAAATTGGCTGCTGCATTTCCCTACATTACAACAGTGACTTGGCTGTAAAGCGCTTTGGGACGTCCTGAGGTGGTGAAAGACGATGTAGAAATGCAAGTCTTTTTTTAAACTCCTTCGTACTTGCACTCATGGATAGGTAACCTCAGCTTCTGCTTCACTCAATGTGACAGCCCTGGTTTAAAAGAGAAGTTTAAAACTGTTTTGATATATTCTATGGGCAATACACCAAGAAGAGGTACCAACAGAAAACTTGGCACATGGAAGCAGTGTATTGAGCCCAGTGTTGTTTGCTGTATTAATAACCCGAACCTCCTCCATGGTCTAGCTGTCCTGTTTAACGGTCTGTGCTACAGCTCAGTCAGGGAGTTAAGAGCTGCTTATTCCCCACATCCAGGGATTGTTGACATTTTAGCAGAGTCGTCAACGGTGTTGGTACCAAAGCATTTTCGGAAACATCGCACTTAAACCAATACACTTAAGGTTGAACTTTTTCTGGCGGCTGGTATAAAATACCTTACGAGGTCATTTTAACACGGCCAATAGCCTGTTTATTTAAAATGGGTGAACGATTTCAATGCTGAGCCAATACACTCCTCTGTGATACTCCTGGTTGAATATTTGAAACTGCTCCCACCTCCAGTGACAGTCTCGCACCCACCACTACTTCACCCCAGTGTTATACAGCAAGTTCCACATTCTCACCACTCTCTGGGTAAAGGAGTTTCTCCTGAATTCTTTATTGGGTTTATTAGTGATTATCTTATATTTATGGCCCCTAGTTCTGGTCTCCCCCACAAGTGGAAACATCTTCTCCACATCTACCCCATCAAACCCCTCCATAATTTTAAAGATTTCCATCAGGTCACCCCTCAGCTTTCTCTTTTCTAGAGAAAGAGCCCCAGCCTGTTTAGTCTTTCCGAATAGTTATAATCTCTCAGTTCTGGTATCGCACTTGTAAATTTTTTTGCACCTTCTCCAGTGCCTCTATATCCATTTTATGTCGAGACCAGAACTGTGCACAGTGCTGTCAGTGTGATCTAACCAAGGTTCGATACAAGTTTAACGTAACTTCTCTGCTTTTCATTCTATCCCTCTAGAAATGAACCCCAGTGCTTTGTTTGCATCTGTGCCATGAGCGGGGCATGTGTGCAGTATGGCTGTGATGGACTGGGTCGCACCTAAATACAAAGTGAGAATAGGCAGACAGCTGTGGGAGCTGGCAGAGGGGAGAGTGTGATGGGGAGGTCTTGTGGGGTCAGTGGCCAGCCTGGTTACCAGAACTGAGCCATGCAATCCAAGCATTTTCCCCTCTGAAATCAGCCAGGGCTGAAATGGTCTCTGATATGTTACCAAGTTCCAGCTCTGCATAATACGGAATAATGTTGCAGGACCAGCAGCATGATAACAACAGATTGAACCAATCCAACACAGCGCAATTCAAATTAATCACCGTAATCAGTCAACTTGGACACAACGAGGGTCAAAGGTTGAACAGAGGTGGCAATCAAGTAGAACAGAGGCAATGGATTGAGTTGTTGTGTCACAGTAAAAATAAAATACATCTGATTAGTTGAAGTGGTGAGAGGGAAAGGACATCGACTGAGCGTAATAGAGTAGGGCTCATTCCTGGCTCAGCTGAAATATACAAAGAAGAAATGAAGGAGGCTTGTTAAGCGCCCTGACTGAACGTCAGCCAGATACACAAAGTGCTCTCTCAGCAGCAAGCTGACACGTGCCACAGCTAGTAGGAACGCAGATCTCCCATGGAATCTTTAAACTCTGCATTATCCTTCAAATCATAAAATGTCAAACTGACCTTCATCTCGAGCTGAAAACAAACTGCAGCACAGGAACAGGAGTAGGCCATTCAGCCCCTCGTGCCTGCTCCGCCATTTGATAAGATCATGGCTGATCTGTGATCTAACTCCATATACCTGCCTTTGGCCCATATCCCTTAATGTGACCCTCTTCACCTGTGTTCTCTAACGTCTGCCTTCCCAGGCTGAACTGTGTGTGAAATTGCCCATGTACAAACACCGGTCGGCATAGGGTACACAAGTGATGGACATCATCTGTACAGGAGACATACTCCGTCTGTGACTATTTGCACACGAGGAATGTCACAGCGGAGCGGAGTCCATTTTCCTGCAGGATGGGATTAACATCATCTCTAAAGGAAAGAAACAGCACACTATTTGGAATGATCCATCAAGCAAGGTAATAACCTGATGCTATAATGGGACAGTTAATGCACAATAGGGATGAGCTTCAGTGAGACTGTAGGAATATAGGAAGAGGAGCAGGCCATTCAGCCCCTCGAGCCTATTCTGCCATTCAAACAGATCATGGCTTTTCTCATCTCTGACTGCCATTGAGTCCCAATCCCTTCTCCTGTAAATACCATAGAACAAACCACACCATAACGTCACTAAATATATACATACTTACTCCTGCATTAAAATAACAGAAAGCATAGAGGAGCTGACACAAACATGAGCCATGCAGTACACTGCGAAGGAACTACCAGCCATTGGCACTGAATACTGAGCCGCCACAGGGGTTCTGACCGACAGGCATGAGCCACACAGGACCACAACTAGACAGAGACCACATTTTCTTTTATCTGGTGTGTACTGCATTGTCAGCCAGCAAGTTATTTCAAAGAGGAGAAAAAAAAAGAGCAAGTTAAACTAAAGCTCACTGGAAATTTCATGTTCCAAATTGATTGATCTACTTTGCATTCAATTCGCCCGTCCAAAAGATAGCATAATACGTGTTGTGTGATAGACTGAACAGGTGAGGTAGCAGAGAGGTGGGTGGTATAGTTTCACCGTGCCAAGGGGTGGGATTGTGCAAGCACAGACAGAGCCACGGTCAAAGTCTTCGATAAAGGAAGGAGCCCCATATGCTCATTTATTTTTATTACCGAAAACCCAGAGGCGAGAGTGCTACCAACTGAGCCACGGCTGAGAGGGTTAAGCCCTTCACTATGACTGCTGCAACAAACAGAATGGAAAGGAACCAATCTTGGACACTGGTCAAAATACTGCAGTTTGACCCCACTGACGTGAGGCCATTAATGAGGAGCAGAAACCAACAATGAGAGAGACTGCAACAGCTCCCTGCCCCCATCACAGACAGATATACACCCACCAAGTAGAACAGAAACAAAATATTCTGACAATCCTGACATAAGCCGAATGTCTCCACACTCCATTAATAGTTCGAGCTCAATGTCCAACTGGCAGTTTTTGACAATGTCGTGACCATCACCAAGTTTACAACCACAAGTCTCTGATGACAGGGCCTCTCTCCAACATTTCCATCTGCACTGGCTCAACAAAGTTGGTGATAAATTAAGGTTCTTGGACAACTCATTCAAATGACGTTTTCAACATCTATTGTGACAGGAAAAGTCCAAAGTCAGTTTGTTTTGGCTGGTTGCTCTTCCCTACTCTTTAAATGAAGAAAAATATATCCAAGTAAACGCTCAGCAACCAAGTAATGAATGGTCAGCTGCAAGCGGCAATTAACTGTTCGAAACACAGAAACTCCTCCAGGTCTCCCATCAAAACGGAACCAGGGCCACTCCTTCACTCTGGTTGTTGTGATGTCACCTGTTGCCCAGAAAGATTGTGATTTCTTCGACATTGCTGACTCAGCAAGGTTGTGTGTTTTATTTTTAAAAAGGGGGGGTTGAAGTGGAGGGAAAGGGATCACAGAGTGTCGAGGGGGCAAAGGAATTGCTTCACAGTGGATATTAAGCCAAGGTGGACAAGACACACTTAGCACTTGAGAATGACCAAGCAAGTCAGACTCATTGGACCTGGGCCCACAGGCTTTGAGACTCTCCTTCAATTAATTAATCTAGTTAGGTGAATAATCGGACGGGTAGGTGTTGTCAAATTAACTCAGTATTTCCGGAAAAGCCCGCCTTTCCCAGGACCCTTAGTGCAAATTTGGATATATAAGTTGCAAACTCACTCTGTTACTCCAATTAAATAATCTTCAAAAAAAATCACTCAGCATATCTGGGTGGGTTGGGATTGGGGGGTGGGGATTAATCAGCCGGGTCCATGTCCTGATATCTATCCAGTGACTCCTGCTCTCCAGTGTGAGTGTGTGGATGGTGGTTATGGGAATTGGGTTCTGTTGTGTTGTCTTCCACAATCGAACAGCCTGCGGATATTTGGGGCGTGAGTTTCCATGGTGGGGGGGGGGGGTCTAAAGAGCCGCGAAAACCAAAAAAAAACAGCTCAACGTTGTTTACACCATTTTTCCAGGATTTCCGCGACTCTGATGCTAAAGTTTAGGCAGACGTGCGGGAGACCCAGCGTAATCGGGTCCCATACCAGCGTCGAGAAGGCCAAACAAATTCAACCCCCTTATCTCCACGCAGAACCTCAAATGCCAGTTGCAATGAATTCTGATTTACTGTCATCACATGCCAGAGAACAGCACAGATGAACTCATGTTAGAGAACTGCCCTGGGGCCAGTACCAGGCTACTCCCACCCAATAAACAGTGGATAACGAGCAGATGGTAACAGAGATTCTGATAACATCATTCAATATCAGCCTTCAACATACTGCCAGCTGTTCAATATTCTTTAATGGACAAGTGGGATACCATTCAATGCAGTATGGCGATGGTGATGTAAGTAAAAGAACTGGACAGGGTCGATAAACTGGAATGTATTTGCTTCCAGAGGTCTCGATTTATCCGTGTGAGGGACTGATCCCTAAGGAATGCGATAAGTCCCAGGTTTTGGCCCATGTGTGTGCTGACAGCTGACCTCAGCAGGGGAGGTGACAATTGGCCCCAGCGTTCCTGGGCTGTGCTTTCATGTTCTTTTGATGTTATCGGAGGTGCTCGGCTGGACTGTGCTTCGACACTCTCAGTCACCCATCCGTAATCTCACAGGGGGACAGGACATGAGGGAGCACTCCTACATTGGTGGAGTAACCGTTCACACAAATGGTGAAGAGCAATCAATCCAAGTGCTGCACATGACATGCTCGAGTGCATTCAACAGAGAATTAAATTCCTCAGAGACCATTCCATGAGTTGCTCATGACCAGACTGGCCCACAGGTTACTCCTTCACATGGTCCCCCTCTCAGGGTCCACATCTGTCTGCCCCTCATCATCCTTCCATTCAGTGTTCCTGTCTAATGTACACTTACAATCACCTGATGAGCTAAACAATCGGCAGACAGAGATCACAGTCTGCTGCAAGAAAGCATTCGACTCAATTCATTCTTTTGATTCGTTCATGGGATGTGGGCGTCGCTGGCGAGGCCGGCATTTATTGCCCATCCCTAATTGACCTTGAGAAGGTGGTGGTGAGCCGCCTTCTTGAACCGCTGCAGTCCGTGTGGTGACGGTTCTCCCACAGTGCTGTTAGGAAGGGAGTTCCAGGATTTTGACCCAGCGACGATGAAGGAACAGCGATATATTTCCAAGTCGGGATGGTGTGTGACTTGGAGGGGAAATTGGTGGTGTTGTTCCCATGTACCTGTTGCCCTTGTCCTTCTAGGTGGTAGAGGTCGTGGGTTTGGAAGTGCTGTCGAAGAAGCCTTGCTGCAGTGCATCCTGTGGATGGTACACACTGCAGCCACTGTGCGCCGTTGATGAAGGGAGTGAATGTTTAGGGTGGTGGATGGGGTGCCAATCAAGCGGGCTGCTTTGTCCTGGATGGTGTCGAGTGTTGTTGGAGCTGCACTCATCCAGGCAAGTGGAGAGTATTCCATCACACTCCTGACTTGTGCCTTGTAGATGGTGGAACGGCTTTGGGGAGTCAGGAGGTGAGTCACTTTCCACAGAATACCCAGCCTCTGACCTGCTCTTGTAGCCACAGTATTTATATGGCTGGTCCAGTTAAGTTTCTGGTCAATGGTGACCCCCAGGATGTTGATGGTGGGGGATTCGGCGATGGTAATGCCATTGAATGTCAAGGGGAGGTGGTTAGACTCTCTCTTGTTGGAGATGGTCATTGCCTGGCACTTGTCTGGCGTGAATGTTTCTTGCCACTTATCAGCCCAAGCCTGGATGTTGTCCAGGTCTTGCTGCATGCAGGCACAGACTGCTTCATTATCTGAGGGGTTGCGAATGGAACTGAACACTGTGCAATCATCAGCGAACATCCCCATTTCTGACCTTATGATGGAGGGAAGGTCATTGATGAAGCAGCTGAAGATGGTTGAGCCTAGGACACTGCCCTGAGGAACTCCTGCAGCAATGCCCTGGGGCTCAGATGATTGGCCTCCAACAACCACTACCATCTTCCTTTGTGCTAGGTATGACTCCAGCCACTGGAGAGTTTCCCCTGATTCCCATTGGCTTCAATTTTACTAGAGCTCCTTGGTGCCACACTCGGTCAAATGCTGCCTTGATGTCAAGGGCAGTCACTCTCACCTCACCTCTGAAATTCAGCTCTTTTGTCCATGTTTGGACCAAGGCTGTAATGAGGTCTGGAGCCGAGTGGTCCTGGCGGAACCCAAACTGAGCATCGGTGAGCAGGTTATTGGTGAGTAAGTGCCGCTTGATAGCACTGTCGACGACACCTTCCATCACTTTGCTGATGATTGAGAGTAGACTGATGAGGCGGTAATTGGCCGGATTGGATTTGTCCTGCTTTTTGTGGACAGGACATACCTGGACAATTTTCCACATTGTCGGGTAGATGCCAGTGTTGTAGCTGTACTAGAACAGTTTGGCTGGAGGCGCAGCTAGTTCTGCAGCACAAGGCTTCAGCACTACAGCCGGGATGTTGTCGGGACCCATAGCCTTTGTTGTATCCAGTGACTGTATTGAGTAGACCTCATGACTGTGTTAAATGGGGACATCATTTTCATACGGTACATTTTTTAAAAATTAAAGTCACTAAGGTGACATTAGAGTAGGAAAGTGTCTGTTCCCCACACGTACCTTCCTCTTTAAAGTGACATTGTTGTCCAGTAAAAGGCCAGGGCGTCACTTGACCTGATTTACATCGGTGGGAATGCACAGAGATGTAAATGTACATCACTGATTGTCTCTGCTGCTAAATGTTATATCAAGCTTCAGGAAAAAAAGTGACAAAAACATGAAAGTGTACTGCAAAGGTTTAAAATGCAGCAGGTCCAAAACTAGCTGCAGAAGTGAACAGAGCGGGGACTAAGGACAGAGTGTCAGGACCTCAGGTTACCAACGTTGGGACAGCATCCCTTGAATCTCGAGCCTTTATAAAATGTTGATGTTTCGCCCTCGCATTCAAAGAGATCATCCCCACCCTCAGGTGAAAAAAAGCTCCTCACTGCGATCCAGCGATCTGCATATCAGTGGTACTCAATGATTCATTTCCTTCAGACAACTCTCCATTCCCACATCACCATCCTCCACCTCCAGATGTCCAGTCATGGTCAGCGTGACTAGGAATCCATGAATGGACTGTCTCAAGGACTCTGTTCAACCTCACACATTGTGATTATCTACCCAACGAGCCTAAAGCCAATGATACTATAAAACGAGACATTTTTGTGGCACAATTAATTCCCACATGAGAACCTGTGAGGGAGAGGAATTGCACTCTGGCTTCCTGCTAAATCAGGCTGCTTCTAAACAATGGATTTCTGATAAAAGCTTGCTCCACTGTGAGGGAGCATTAAAGAAAGAAAAGAACTTGCATTTATATAGAGGTGGAGGAAGCGTGAGGGGAGGGGGCACGGAGGGGAGGGGGCACGGAGGGGAGGGGAGGGGGTACGGAGGGGAGGGGGCACGGAGGGGAGGGGAGGGGGTACGGAGGGGAGGGGGCACGGAGGGGAGGGGGCACGGAGGGGAGGGGGCACGAAGGGGAGGGGAGGGGGCACGAAGGGGAGGGGAGGGGGCACAAAGGAGAGGGGAGGGGGCACAAAGGGGAGGGGGCACAAAGGGGAGGGGGCACAAAGGGGAGGGGGCACAAAGGGGAGTGGGCACAAAGGGGAGGGGGCACAAAGGGGAGGGGGCACAAAGGGGAGGGGGCACAAAGGGGAGGGGGCACAAAGGGGAGGGGGCACAAAGGGGAGGGGAGGGGGCACGGAGGGGAGGGGGCACGGAGGGGAGGGGGCACGGAGGGGAGGGGGCACGGAGGGGAGGGGGCACGGAGGGGAGGGGGCACGGAGGGGAGGGGGCACGGAGGGGAGGGGGCACGGAGGGGAGGGGGCACGGAGGGGAGGGGGCACAGAGGGGAGGGGGCACAGAGGGGAGGGGGCACAGAGGGGAGGGGGCACAGAGGGGAGGGGAGGGGGCACGGAGGGGAGGGGAGGGGGCACGGAGGGGAGGGGAGGGGGCACGGAGGGGGCACGGAGGGGAGGGGAGGGGGCACGAAGGGGAGGGGAGGGGGCACGAAGGGGAGGGGAGGGGGCACAAAGGGGAGGGGAGGGGGCACAAAGGGGAGGGGAGGGGGCACAAAGGGGAGGGTGGGGAGGGGAGGGGCACGAAGGAGAGGGGGCACGATGGGGAGGGGGCACGATGGGGAGGGGGCACGATGGGGAGGGGGCACGATGGGGAGGGGGCACGATGGGGAGGGGGCACGATGGGGAGGGGGCACGATGGGGAGGGGAGGGGTATGAAGGGGAGGGGTCACGAAGGGGAGGGGAGGAGGCACGAAGGGGAGGGGGTATGAAGGGGAGGGGGCACGATGGGGAGGGGGCACGATGGGGAGGGGGCACGATGGGGAGGGGGCACGATGGGGAGGGGGCACGATGGGGAGGGGGCACGATGGGGAGGGGAGGGGTATGAAGGGGAGGGGGCACGAAGGGGAGGGGCTATGAAGGGGAGGGGGTATGAAGGGGAGGGGAGGGGGCACGAAGGGGAGGGGAGGGGGCACGAAGGGGAGGGGAGGGGGCACGAAGGGGAGGGGAGGGGGCACGAAGGGGAGGGGGTATGAAGGGGAGGGGAGGAAGCACGAAGGGGAGGGGAGGGGGCACGAAGGGGAGGGGAGGGGGCACGAAGGGGAGGGGAGGAAGCACGAAGGGGAGGGGAGGGGGCACGAAGGGGAGGGGAGGGGGCACGAAGGGGAGGGGAGGGGGCACGAAGGGGAGGGGAGGGGGCACGAAGGGGAGGGGGTATGAAGGGGAGGGGAGGAAGCACGAAGGGGAGGGGGTATGAAGGGGAGGGGGTATGAAGGGGAGGGGAGGGGGCACGAAGGGGAGGGGGTATGAAGGGGAGGGGAGGAAGCACGAAGGGGAGGGGGCACGAAGGGGAGGGGGTATGAAGGGGAGGGGAGGGGGCACGAAGGGGAGGGGGTATGAAGGGGCGGAGCAACCGTCTGGAATCCGATGAAATGGTCCAATCATTTTTCACACGGTTCGTAGTTTTCATCGATTTGCCCCCCACCACATTCCCTCTCCCCAAGTCTTGGCAGCCTATTCGACTACAGAAAGCATCACAGGGTAGCCTGATCCTGACCTCAACACACATGCACTTTCTGGCAGAGCCTGCTGGATCAGCAGCAAGAACCCTGTGTGGAGATCCCCATCCAAGTCCAGGGGCACGGCGGCCAGCACCAGCACCCCACTCCTGTTCCCTCGTCTTCTCCTCTCAATTCAAAGTTGTTTCGTTCAAATTATTTATCAATTGTGATTTTTTTTCGAGCACAAAACGCCTCCTGTGCTGCTTTATTTATGATGCTTAATTTGAATTATAGGATAAATTTTAATTTTCTTCCAAGCAAAAAAGTGAGTTTGAACAGCAGTAGGGCCGTATTCTGTTCCATCCTCTCCCCCACCCCACCCAGGCAGGGGCTGAGATCTGTACTAAGTACCCCTTTCATCACAGGCCAGGGTCACTGAAGCCAACACTGGGTAGAAAGTTGGGACAAAAGCCAACAAGATCCCTTACCTTTCTCAGCACATATACATCCGTGAAAATAAAATCAAAATAACGAGGGGGGGGGGCGGGGGAGAGAAGGCCTCCAGCTCATCAGAAATATGACAATGAAGTACCAGATGCTTGGATTCGAACCTTGAGAAAGTGTTCCTGGCGTAGTGCATGATGCTGTCAAAGTCGTACATTTCCCCCAGCGAGTCCACCTCTTCTGGTTCCATCTTCAGGAAGTTGTACTCCTGCCCTGTGAAGGGTTTCCAATAAGCGTGAGTGTCCCAACATTCAGAGGAAAGAGGGACAGCTTTACACAGTGAGGGACGCCGAGAGGGGGGAGGGAGGAACATTCAGAGGAAAGAGGCACAGCTTTACACAGTGAGGGACGCCGAGAGGGGGGGAGGGAGGATTGAGCGCATGAGGCTGCGTGTTCCCACGTACACGGAACAGCGTGTCTGTCTGTGGGGAGGACGTGCGTCTGTGGGGGCTGTGTGCGTGTCACACGCAGGCCAGTCACGTGCACGTGTATGCAGGGTAGGGGGAGGTTCTGCGTGCCTCGTATGCACGTGTGGGCGGTGCAGCTGCACGTGTGACCGAGGCATTAGCTGGAACATTCCAGACACAGATCTGATGAAAATCTCTTCTCTCAAATAGTTGTTCAAATTCCTATATATAAGCTGGTATTCCCATGAATATAGAAGATTAAGGGGTGGTATAATTGAGGTGTTTAAGATGATTAAAGGATTTGATCGAGAGAAACTATTTCCTCTGGTGGGGGGAGTCCAGAACAAGGGGGCCAGAATCTTAAAATCAGAGCTCGGCCGTTCAGGGATGATGTCAGGAAGAACTTCTTCACACCAAGGGGAGTGAAAATCTGAAACCGTCTCCCCCAAAAAACTGTTGAGGCTGGGGGTCAATTGAAAATTTCAAAACTGACATCGGTAGACTTTCATTAGATAAGAGCATTAAGGGACACAGAACCAATGGGGGGCAAATGGAGTTAAGATACATAGGAACAGGACGAGGCCATTCAGTCCCTCGAGCCTGTTCCACCATTCAATTAGATCCTGGCTGATCTGCATCTTAACTTTATCTACCCACCATGGCTCAAATTTGGTTGTAATTGAGCCTTGGAGTTCCAGACTGAGGAATTGTCAGGGCAAAGTAGGGAAACTCTGAACAGGCCACGCTTCAGTTTGATAAAGACGAAAGGCACAAACTCCTCAGGGTAACAGTGAGAAAGGCATGCAGATACCAGAGCCACCCTTACCTGGCTGTATGTTTTCTCTTACGATGGTCACATGATCATCTCGGTCAGGCCGTGTGTGCTCGTGCCAGAATCCAATGACGTGGCCCAGCTCATGGACGACAATGCCAAATTTGTCGCAGTTCTTCCCTATGGATATTGCCTGTGGTCCTCCCCCTCTCCGGCCCACGTAAGAGCAGCATCTGGACACAGAAGCAAACCATACTCAGCAGCCTCATCAGGAGGGAAGAGTTTTTAGGAACAGGAAAAGGTCATTTGGGCCATCAAGCCCGTCCCATTTCGGATGATCCGTGCCCGAACTGCTCTCAAACCACATCACTCAACCCCAGCTGCCTGGGGGGATTGGTGACTTTAAGCAAATGGACAATATCAGATCAGCTGCCCCGAATACATCTCTCCCGATTGATTGACTTCAATGGAAGCCGGGAGAGATGTATCGCGGGGGTTTGAATCGATATCGCCCAAACTTAAAATTACCCCACCTCCACCTCTAGAAATTCATCCAATTGTCTCTTTCAAACTATTAAAGCTCTCTGTTCCATGGTCACATTTCGGATGAGAACCTGAGCACCATCAAATCCCTCTGCTCCAACTCTACCCAACATGAATATGTGGAATAGACTCCCTGCTAAAGAAGCCAATACTGTGTCAATTAATACCTCTTAAAGTTAAAGCTGGATGAGTATCTGACTAACAATGGGATTGAGGGTTGAAGGAGGGGGTTGTGGTGCGAGAGTGTAAGCCTGAGAGTGAGTGAGCATGCGTGCGTGGGAAAGAGTCAGTGAACGTGAGCGAGCGAAAGAGGGAGAGAGAGATGACCGAATGACATGTGGAACGGGATATTTCTAAGGACCTAGACATGTCAATTTAAGGAAGGCAATTGGCCGAGGATGTATAATAAACCTACATAGGCCTGCCAATTTGTCCAAATACCTCCCTCTATGTTACAGAACCTTCTAATAGAAGCCATTGCAATATTCCCAACTGACTGCAAAAGTGGTGTCAGATAGTTTGTTATTTACAGGCATGGGAAATGCTATATCATCTTTTCAGATATCCTTTCCCCCAATACAATGAGAGATCAGGAAGTGTGCTGTGCTAAGACACAGAGTGACAGGATTAGGGGCCATCCCTCAAAGCTCTGCAACTCCTTCCCTCCCTCAATCTTCCCTTCCTCCCACAGCGTCACATGACCACCACTTCCTCATTTACCTCATCGTCTCTCCTACTCTTTCCAACCTTGGTGGCATCCAGTCCTGCCTCAGCCCTTCACCTAGGTTTCCCAATTTAAAAACACTGGTCGGCAGCTCATTCCAAAAGAGAGGAAGGGGAAAAAACAAAATCAAACAACAGTTTCCGAGGTCCCCTTGTCACCCAACAACCATTTCTGAGATTGATAGATTTTAGATCGGTAAGGGTGTTAAGGGATATGGAACCAAGCCGGGTAAATGGAGTTAAGATACAGATCAGCCATGATCTAATTGAATGGCGGAACAGGCTTGATGGGTTGAATGGCCTCCTCCTTTTCCTATGTTCCATATTCATAGAGGCTTCTCCACCTCTCATTCACACCTGGTCTGTATTTACTTGTCAGCAGCTGTGAAGTCCAGCAGTTTCAAGGTTTCATCCAGCTTAAGTTGCAGTGTAATAAATCAGAGCACACACCACATGAAGATGTTGGTGTTTTTCCAACACAAGGAGTGCGTTAGCCCTTCACTCTGGACATCTCAGTGACAAGCCATGAAGTTCTGTTGACACCATCGAAAAGCACAAATCTACAAAACAGTCCACATCTGTTTCTTACGGAAACTGTTAACTCCCCTCTGTCGAAGCTATTTGTTCAACTGCTGGGTCCCGTGGGGAAATAGTTCATGTTTACAATTGAAACACTTTGACCCACGTATCCATGACTTCATTTGACACCTTTATGTAAGTGTTTGACAGGCCTTGCTGCCCCCAGTGAGGCTGTTTTCACATGGACTGAGATCCGCCATCGCCCCTGCCTCCCAGAAGCACAGACCTTGTGTAGCCAGCTGGAAGTTGAACATAAAACAGCTGAGACACGCTAAAGCTGGCAGCCAGAAGGACATGCCTCTCTTTAGCAGATCCGACAGGCCGCAGGTATTAATGAACCCTGGCAGTTTTACTTTCGGCTTGTAGCCAGCTGCACAAAGCACTGCACCTCTGGGAACCAGCGGCACCAGGGCAGGACCCGTGCAATGTAACAACACTTCAGAGTTTGAGATCTATGATCAGGACTGGAGCCTGGAGCAGCTGCAGTGGATTACACTCGGGTACAGCCTCGCTACAACTGCTGCAGTGGATTACACGCGGGTACAGCCTCACTACAACTGCTGCAGTGGATTACACGCGGGTACAGCCTCGCTACAACTGCTGCAGTGGATTACTAGGTACAGCATCGCTACAACTGCCGCAGTGGATTACACCCGGGTACAGCCTCGCTACAACTGCTGCAGTGGTTGACACCAGGGTACAGCCTCACTACAACTGTTGCAGTGGATTACACCCGGGTACAGCCTCACTACAACTGCTGCAGTGGATTATACCCGGGTACAGCCTCACTACAACTGCTGCAGTGGATTATACCCGGGTACAGCCTCACTACAACTGCTGCAGTGGATTATACCCGGGTACAGCCTCACTACAACTGCTGCAGTGGATTACACCCGGGTACAGCCTCACTACAACTGCTGCAGTGGATTATACCCGGGTACAGCCTCACTACAAGTGCTGCAGTGGATTACACCAGGGTACAGCCTCACTACAAGTGCTGCAGTGGATTACACCAGGGTACAGCCTCACTACAACTGCTGCAGTGGATTATACCCAAGTACAGCCTCACTACAACTGCTGCAGTGGATTACACCAGGGTACAGCCTCACTACAACTGCCGCAGTGGATTACACCAGGGTACAGCCTCACTCCAACTGCTGCAGTGGTTTACACCAGGGTACAGCCTCACTCCAACTGCTGCAGTGGATTACACCCGGGTACAGCCTCACTACAACTGCTGCAGTGGATTACACCCGGGTACAGCCTCACTACAACTGCTGCAGTGGATTATACCCGGGTACAGCCTCACTACAACTGCTGCAGTGGATTATACCCGGGTACAGCCTCACTACAACTGCTGCAGTGGATTACACCCGGGTACAGCCTCACTACAACTGCTGCAGTGGATTATACCCGGGTACAGCCTCACTACAACTGCTGCAGTGGATTATACCCGGGTACAGCCTCACTACAACTGCTGCAGTGGATTATACCCGGGTACAGCCTCACTACAACTGCTGCAGTGGATTACACCCGGGTACAGCCTCACTACAACTGCTGCAGTGGATTATACCCGGGTACAGCCTCACTACAAGTGCTGCAGTGGATTACACCAGGGTACAGCCTCACTACAAGTGCTGCAGTGGATTACACCAGGGTACAGCCTCACTACAACTGCTGCAGTGGATTACACCAGGGTACAGCCTCACTACAACTGCTGCAGTGGATTACACCAGGGTACAGCCTCACTACAACTGCTGCAGTGGTTTACACCAGGGTACAGCCTCACTCCAACTGCTGCAGTGGATTACACCCGGGTACAGCCTCACTACAACTGCTGCAGTGGATTACACCCGGGTACAGCCTCACTACAACTGCTGCAGTGGATTATACCCGGGTACAGCCTCACTACAACTGCTGCAGTGGATTATACCCGGGTACAGCCTCACTACAACTGCTGCAGTGGATTATACCCGGGTACAGCCTCACTACAACTGCTGCAGTGGATTATACCCGGGTACAGCCTCACTACAACTGCTGCAGTGGATTATACCCGGGTACAGCCTCACTACAAGTGCTGCAGTGGATTACACCAGGGTACAGCCTCACTACAAGTGCTGCAGTGGATTACACCAGGGTACAGCCTCACTACAACTGCTGCAGTGGATTATACCCAAGTACAGCCTCACTACAACTGCTGCACTGGATTACACCAGGGTACAGCCTCACTACAACTGCCGCAGTGGATTACACCAGGGTACAGCCTTACTACAACTGCTGCAGTGGATTACACCAGGGTACAGCCTTACTACAACTGCTGCAGTGGATTACACCCGGGTACAGCCTTACTACAACTGCTGCAGTGGATTACACCAGGGTACAGCATCGCTACAACTGCTGCAGTGGTTTACACCCAGGTACAGCATCACTACAACTGCTGCAGTGGTTTACACCAGGGTACAGCATCACTACAACTGCTGCAGTGGTTTACACCCAGGTACAGCCTCACTACAACTGCTGCAGTGGATTACTAGGTACAGCATCGCTACAACTGCTGCAGTGGTTTACACCCAGGTACAGCCTCACTACAACTGCTGCAGTGGATTACACCAGGGTACAGCCTTACTACAACTGCTGCAGTGGATTACACCCGGGTACAGCCTCACTACAACTGCTGCAGTGGTTTACACCCAGGTACAGCCTCACTACAACTGCTGCAGTGGATTACACCAGGGTACAGCCTTACTACAACTGCTGCAGTGGATTACACCAGGGTACAGCCTTACTACAACTGCTGCAGTGGATTACACCCGGGTACAGCCTCACTACTTTGCCAATCTCAGTCCAGTGCCGAGTGGTCGTGGACCCTTAGCATAAACCTGCCTTTCATTGGGTACTGTCAATCTCATCCCAATCCAACACAGGATGTGTACTGTGGGTAATAAAATAATCGAAGGGTTGGATTGCATACCTATTTGTTAGATTATTCCAGTTTAAGAGATTGGGGAGGACCGGGGGCAGGGGTTTAAACTGTGGAAGAGGAGGAATAGACTGGGTGTGAGGGGGTTCATCTTTTACCAGAGAATCGTGGGCCTCTGGGATACATTGCCTGTTGGTGTGCTGGGTGCCGACTCTCTGCCTTCAAGAGGGAGCTGGACCGGTTCTTGACTGGGGCAGAGATCACATCATACAGAAGGTGAGTGTCTTTATAGATAGTATGTGGGCCGTGTGACCTCCTGGACTGGTTTCCATCGATGTAGGAGGTCGGAGAGGAATTTCCCAGAGTATATTTTCCCTTACTGACCATGGGTTTTTTTCTCGTTTGCCTCTCCCAGGAGATTACATGGCTGTGGGGGTGGGTGTGAGGGTGGGAGGTGGGGAGAGATGTCGGGGGAGGGAAAAAGTGTTTCGTCATGATGGTCCGGCCCTCATGGCTTGTGGCAGGATTGGTGGACCAGCTGGTCTTTTCCTGCCCAGTCAATTTCTATGTTCGTAATGAAAAATGTCACACTGATGCATTAGAGGATATTTGTCTGAGAGTGGGGCTGAGGCATGTTGACTAGAGAGACTTCTACTCTGTATCTAACCTGTGCTTTTCATGCCCTGGGAGTGTTTGATGGGACAGTGTAGAGGGAGCTTTACTCTGTATCTAACCCGTGCTGTACCTGCCCTGGGAGTGTTTGATGGGACAGTATAGAGGGAGCTTTACTCTGTATCTAACCCGTGCTGTACCTGCCCTGGGAGTGTTTGATGGGACAGTATAGATGGAGTTTTACTCTGTACCTAACCCGTGCTATACCTGCCCTGGGAGTGTTTGATACTGACACAGGCTGTCTGAAATGGAAGGTGACCCACTCCCAGAAATAACATCCCTCACTTTTATAATCAAAAAAGTCAATAAAATGTTGATTTGATTGCGAAGCATTTTCCCACTACTAAATAAAAGTTTTTAAAATCATTATTTTTCTTTTTAGTATCAAAAGTTGCTATTCCAGGTTAACACCCCCACCCCCACAATGGAATTTAACTGTTGACCCTGGGATGTGTATGTTGTAGATGGAATGGTCTGTGGTCCCAAACTCAATACATAGAATGATACAGCACATCAGACCATGAGAGACCATAAGAGATAGGAGCAGGAGTAGGCCATTTGGCCCATCGAGCCTGCTCCGCCATTCAATGAGATCATGGCTGATCTGATTTTTACCTCAACTCCACTTTCCCGCCCTTTCCCCATATCCTTTCACTCCCTCGCTGATCAAAAATGTGTCTAACTCAGCCTTGAATGTATTCAATGACTCAGCCTCCACAGCTTTTTGGGGTAAAGAATTCCAAACATTCACGACCCTCTGGGAGAACAAATCCCTCTCGTTTCCGTCTTAAACGGGCGACCCCTTATTCTGAGACTATGCCCCCTAGTTTTAGATTCCCCCATGAGGGGTAACATCCTCTCAGCATCTACCCTATCGAGTCCCCTCAGAATCATGTATGTTTTAATAAGATCTCCTCTCATTCTTCTAAACTCCAATGAGTATAGACCCAACCTGTTCAATCTTTCCTCATAAGACAACCCTTCCATACCTGGAATCAACCGAGTGAACCTTCTCTGAACTGCCTCCAATGCAAGTATGTCCTTCCTTAAATAAGGGCACCAGAACTGTATGCAGTACTCCAGGTGTGGTCTCATCAGCACCCTGTACAGTTGTAGCATGACTTCCCTGCTTTTATACTCCATCCCCCTAGAAATAAAGGCCAATATTCCGTTTGCCTTACGGATTACCTGCTGCACCTGTATCTTGACTTGTTGTGTTTCATGTACGAGGACACCCAGATCCCTCTGTACCGCAGCATTTTGTAATATTTCTCCATTCAAATAATATTTTGCTTTTTTATTTTTCCTCTCAAAGTGGATGACTTCACATTTTCCCACATTATATTCCATCTGCCAAATTTTTGCCCATTCGCTTAACCTGTTAATATCCCTTTGCAGACACTTTGTGTCCTCATCGCAACTTGCTTTTCCACCTATCTTTGTATCATCAGCAAATTTGGCCACAAGACACTCTGTTCCTTCATCCAAGTCATTGATATATATTGTAAATAGTTGAGGGCCCAGCACTGAGCCCTGTGGCACCCCACTAGTTACAGATTGCCATTTTGAAAATGACCCTTTTATCCTGACTCTTTGTTTTCTGTTAGTTAGCCAATCCTCTATCCATGCCAGTATATTACCCCCAACACCATGAGCTCTTATCTTGTGCAGTAATCTTTTATGTGGCACCTTATCGAATGCCTTTTGGAAATCCAAATATACTGCATCCATTGGTTCCCCTTTATCCACCCTGCCTGTTACTTCCTCAAAGAACTCTAATAAATTTGTCAGATATGATTTCCCCTTCATAAAACCATGTTGACTCTCCTTGATTGTATTATGAGTCTCCAAATGTCCTGCTACTACTTCCTTAATAATGGATTCTAGCATTTTCCCAATGACAGATGTTAGGCTAACTGGTCTATAGTTACCTGCTTTCTGTCTCACTCCCTTCTTGAATAGGGGTGTTACGTTTGCGGTTTTCCAATCCGCTGGGACCTTTCCAGAATCTAGTGAATTCTGGAAGATTACAACCAATGCATCCACTATCTCTGTAGCCACTTCCTTTAAGACCCTCAGATGCAAGCCATCAGGTCCAGGGGACTTGTCTGCCTTTAGACCCATTAGTTTACCTCGTAATTTTCTCTAGTTATAGTGATTATTTTTAGTTCCTCCCTCCCCTTTGCCCCTTGATTTTCTACTATTTTTGGTATATTATTAGTGTCTTCTACTGTGAAGACAGATACAAAATATCTGTTCAATTCCTCTGCCATTTCCTTGTTTTCCATTATTATTTTCCCAGTCTCATCCTCTAAGGGACCAATGTTTACTTTAGCTACCCTCTTCCTTTTTATATACTTGTAGAAGCTTTTACTGTCAGTTTTTATATTTCTTGCTCGTTTACTCTCATAATTTATTTTCTCCCTCTTTATTATTCTTTTTGTCATCCTTTGCTGGTTTTTAAAGTTTTCCCAATCTTCGGGCTTACCAGTAATCTTTGCCATGTTGTATGCTTTTTCTTTTAACCTGATACCATCCTTGACTTCCTTAGTTAACCATGGTTAGTTCACCCTTTTTGTGGAGTCTTTCCTCCTCACAGGGATATATTTTTGTTGCGAGTCATAAAATATCTTTTTAAGTGTTTGCCACTGCTTATCCACCATCATCCCATCTAATCTGTTTACCCAGTCCACTTTAGCCAATTCTGCCCTCACTCCTTTACAATTGTCCTTATTTAAGTTTAATACAGTAGTTTCAGACCCAAGATCCTCGCTCTCAAACTAGATGTGAAATTCTATCATGTTATGATCACTGCTTCCCAAGGGATCCTTTACTTTGAGATCGTTAATTAATCCTGTTCTGTTACCCATTACCAGATCCAAAATGGCCTGTTCCCTGGTTGGTTCCCCGACGTATTGGTCTAAGAAACAGTCCCTAATACACTCTATGAACTCCTCCTCAGGACTATTTTTGCCAATTTGATAGAAGGAGGCCATTCAGCCCATCGTGCCAGTGCCGACTGTGAAAGAGCTATCCAATTAGACCCAATCCCCCGCTCTTTCCCCGTAGCCCTGCAAATTTCTACTTTTCAATTACTTATCCAATTCTCTTTTGAAAGTTGCTGTTGAATCTGCTTCCACCGCCCTTTCAGGCCGTGCATTCCAGATCATAACAACTCGCTGCGTAAAATAATTTCTCCTCATCCCCCCCGATTCTTTTGCCACGGGTTGAAGGTGTTACCTGTACTGATGCCGAAGGTGTGCTCTTCACAGACTACTTACCCACAGGGTCTGTAAGTAAAAACAATGTAGCTCTCTTCATCTGTGCGTTCCAGGAACGTGACACACGTATGCTTCTCCCAATGTCTCATCGCCTGCCTGAAAATAGCTCTCTGGCTCCCTGGAAAACAGCACAGATCCTACTCAGTCATTTCAGACAGACAAATCAGAGAGAGAGAGAGAGAGTGCTCCAGGTACCTTCAGGGTGAGTACATGCACTGAAACATCCCATTCCAATCACCGTCTGGAACTGTGGAACGAATCCCCTGCTCTTTACCCATATCATGCTCATTCGCTTCTTGGGAAAGTTACTCACCAAAAATTATCGGAAAGGGGCTGAAAAACTTGCATTTTTCTGGAAGATTGGACTTGCTCCCTTTACTTCTTATCAAGATTATTCCAACAGGCACACTCTGGACATCTATGGACACAGCTACAACTCATCAGCTGATTTCTTGGCCTCTCACTGGCTGAACGCTTGGCATCCTGCCCCGTGACTCAATCGTTATTGTGCCTCAAAACTCAATTTTCTAAACATTTGTTGAAGAAAGCTTTAGTGAGGTGGGCTGTGCTTCTAATGCAGAAGTAACTGCCCCTCCAATAGTCTCCCAAAAGTCACTGACACCTCTTTGCCCTTGTTTTGAGTGCTGGCAACTGCTGGCATGTCGTCATCTGGCCACCACCAACATTCCCAAATGCAAAGGATGTGACTTTCAGAGATACAACGGTGTGTTGGTTCGTGGGGAGTCAGTCCCAGAGTGTCAGGGACCCAAGCCCTTTGAATAGGTGGTGATCAGTATTCTTATTTGGTCCTGGCTGCCGATCAGGAGCCATCAGTAAACTCTGTGCTGTTTTTTGCTGAGTAAGCAGCAACATTGACAGAGCAGGGCACTCACCCACTCTCTCGCCCTGGGAAGACCGGGGGCTGTGCGAGAACTAAAACAAAACATAAAAGATGGGAATGGCGTCCAGGCGGTAAATGTCCGAAGGTGAGACCGATACCGATCATGTTTAAATTGCAGGAGTAACAGTATCACAAGGTGCACAGTCTGCTGGTCTGATCCTTTCCCGAGTTCGAGATGACCAGTGTGTGTGCCCTGCACAGGTCCCAAGTCCCTGCACTTCACTATCCCTGCCTTTGATTAAAGTCCTCGGCAACTCAGTCTTTTACATCGAATGTACTGCACAGAAACAGGCCATTCGGCCCAACTGGTCTATGTTGGTGTTTATGCTCAAAACAAGCCTCCTCCCACCCCTCTTCATCTAACCGTACCAGCATATCCTTCTATTCCCTCATGTACCTATCCAGCTTCCCCTTAAATGTACCTATGCTATTCACCTCATCTTTTCCTTGTGGTAGCAAGTTCCACATTCTCACCACTCTCTGGGTAAAGAAGTTTCTCCTGAATTCCCTATTGGGTTTATTAGTGACTATCTTATATTTATGACCTCTCGTTTTAGTCTCCCCCACAAGTGGAAACATCTTCTCCACATCTACCCCATCAAACCCTTTCATAATCTTAAAGACCTCTATCAGGTCGCCCCTCAGTCTCCTCTTTTATAGAGGAAAGAGCCCCAGTCTGTTCAGCCATTCCTGATAAGGATATCCTCTCTGTTCTGGTATCATCCATGTAAATCTTTTTTGCACCCTCTCCAGTGCCTCTCTATCCTTTCTATAATACGGAGACATAAATACAGTGGAACTATTTACAATCGCAATGAGAATATGTTTGTGTTTGTGGCCAGGTCAGTGGGAGCCTTGGTTCAGAATAGTAAACTTATTGATGAGCAGGGTGGTCCCCATTGGGGAGGGGGCTAAACTCACCTGTGAAATTGCCTCCAATCACGTAAGGAATCACCCCCTCAGGCCACACCCGCTCCGGCCGGGAGGTGGACGCTCGCCGCATTCGACTGCGAGTCTCGTTCTTCCGGAACTTCCTGCTGCTCCGGCGAGCAGACTTCCTTTTGCCATTCCTGATTCTGTCACCTACACAACAGCAGGAGGAAGTCTGAGAACACGGCAACAGCAAAAAACATAAAATACCGAGAACCTGGAGTGAGATTACTTCATTTTATCTGGGAATTCTGTAATGCAGAGAAGTCATTCATTGCGTCTGCGGGAGACGGGAGAGGACGGAGAGGAGTAGGTCACCCGCTCCCGCTAGCCCTGCTCCTGATAATGTCGCTAGGAGGGGGAGGGGGAGGACTGGAAGGTGGAGAGAATTCTCAGCAGAACATCTGCTCCAATGTGGCCTTTGCCCAGTAATTCTAATACAAAAAGTACGGCAAGTATCTCCAGCAACCGTGCGGGTATCTCTCCTTCTCACATCACCACCGAGGCTCACGGTGAAGGACAGGGAGGGGAAAGAGTTGAAGTGTTCCTGGCACTGTATTATGTGGATCACACCAGGATCACATGTGGCTCAGATGGATTCTGCTCACTGTTAAAATGACTTATCTATGTGTGAGTTCCTTATTTGTAAGTATTTATTAAATATCTTTGAAACCTGCAATGAAACAAGCTACCAGAATACTCCTTTCACGTATTTCTTTATAAAGAGAAAAAAAAATCACTTACTTTTATATAGCACTTTAACCCATCTCTCAGAAAGAGCCCAAAATACTTCACGTCTGCTAAATTACTTTGAAGCACATTGACTGTTGTTATGTAGGTGAACAGGGCAGTCATTTAGTGCACAGCAACATCCCACAAACAACAATGTGAGGAATGACCATTAAAACTATTTTTGCTGGCGTTGGTTGAGGGATGAATATCGGCCAGGATACCCGGAGAACTTCCCACTCTTCCTCCAATGGTGCCATGGGATCTTTAACATCCACCACAGCCATTTGAACGAGCAGAGTAGGCCTCAATCTAACATCTCACCTGAAGGCCGGTATCTCCGACAGTGTGGCGCTCTCTCGGTACTGCACTGAAGTGTCAGCATAGATTCCGTGGTCAAGTCTCTCGAACTCTGAGGCGAGAGTACCACCAACTGAGCCAAGCTGACACGTTAAAGATTCTTATGCAGCAACACTGAAGTTTTCTTGTAGTGCAAGGGAGCCTTGTTAATAAAATCGACTTGTTTCCAGCTTTCCCCTCACCCCCAATTTTGTCCACTTCTCCTGAAGGTGCTGCCTCGCTGCCCTCCGATACCTCACCCACGTGGCCATTCTGGACAGTGGGTGTCAGAGGGGATTTAGCTGTGAACCCAACATCCACGAGTATTCACTTTCCCAACGGGTCACTGGATAGCGATCAGGAGAGGCGTTCCTGCCTGTTTGTTTTCCCCCATTCAACTAAGGATCACAATTGTAGTGTCCCAACAGAGCTCAGCTAACTCCGCACAGATTGGATTTTGTACTACATTTACAACTTGCTTCAAAGCTTTTTTCTAAGTTTGGGGAGGAGGGGAGAAAAGAGGACGGGAGGCAATTGATGGCAATAATTCCCCTCTCCCAGGCTTTTACTTGAAGTTAAGATCGCATGGGGTTTTACCTCTCCGTGTGTTGCTGCTGGGTCGGCCAGCTCTGTCATCCTTTCGAAGGCTCGTTCCATTCCAGTGCAGACCATTTAGCTGACCTGAGAGAAAAAAAATTGGAGGCTCATATTTTATTTCAGTTGAACAAGCATCACTGTGAGCATATAAATGAGCTGCAAAGGTCATCCAGAATCGTGTACCTGACCCCAGTTTGTTCCATACACAATGCATGTAAATAATGTAAGGTATATGTAACAAATCATACATTGTCACTGTTAAACAAATGTTAAGCAACAAATACACAATCTACAGTTCGACTGATGTGTAAAGACACTGCCTTGAGTTAGCTATTCTCAGATGTAGTGGCACTATGTGTCGCGTGGGTATGTGAGTGCTGGTGTGTGTGTGCGTGCGTGCACACACGTGTGAATGCTGCTGTATGTGAGAGTGTTTCTGTATGTGTGCATGCATGTTTAAGTGTGTGTTTGCAATCTTTGGAATTCTCTACCCCAGAGGGCTGTGGATGCTCAGTCGTAGAGTATATTCAAGACTAAGATCAATAGATTGTTGGACTCTCGGGGAATCAAGGGATAAGGGGATCAGGTGGGAAAGTGGAGTTCAGGTTGAAGATCAGCCATGATCTTCTTGAATGGTGTAGCAGGTTCGAGGGGCCGAATGGCCTTCTCCTGCTCCTATTTTAGTTTAGAAGAATGAGAGGTGATCTCATCAAAACATATAAAATTCTAACAGGACTAGACAGACCAGATGCAAGGAAGATGTGCCTGATGGCTGGGGAGTCCAGAACCAGGGGTCACAGTCTCAGGATACGGGGTATGCCATTTAGAACCGAGATGAGGAGAAATTTCTTCATTCAGAGGGTGGTGAACCTGTGGAATTCTCTACCACAGGAGGCAGTGGAGGCCAAGTCATTAGATGTATTCAAGAAGGAGATAGATATATTTCTTAATACTAAAGGGATCAAGAGATATGGGGAAAAAGCGGGAATAGGGTACTGAGTTAGACGATCAGCCATGATCATTTTGAATGGCAGAGCAGGCCCGAAGGGCCGAATGGCCTACTCTTGCTCCTATTTTCTATGTTTCTATGTTATTTCTCATGTTCTTATGAATGTGCACGTGAATGTTTGACAGTGTTGCTGTATGTGTGTGTGTGTGTGTGAGTGTGTGAATGTGTGAGTGTGAGTAGAGTGCGTGAATGAGTGCGTCAGAGTGAGAGTGTCAGGCAAGGGCAGGTTCCAGGATTGAATAACCTGGGGACACTCACCACCTGGGCTCCCAGGTGAAGAATGGTCATTTGAGTGAGGGACCACAGAGAGAGTGCCACCTGTGGAACTGTACCTAACAATGGTTAGCACCTTCAAGGCAGGAAGGGAAAAATGGGAGAAGAAACAGACTTCGAAGGGGGATAATAAGCAGACCACAGACTCGATCACAAAGCCCAAATCACAGACTCTGCAAAGCTGGTTCGGCATTATAATTTTTAAGCAAAAACATAGCTGAAATATATCGCTACAAATATTGACAGCATGCTTCAGCTTTAAAATAAATAAATGGCCCTTAGCTTATCGCAGTGGCCTTGGGTGTGCAATGATACTTGAAATGAACTCAAATCACCTCTCTAATCCCTGAGTTACTTATCTGCTGCAATAGCCCGCCAACGCAAATTGTGTTTGTGTTATGCTCCAAAACGTATAAAGTCCCAGTAAAATAAGGGGCTTTATCTCTCACTCCCGTGGCATTAGGGCAAATGACTTCCTAAAAACATTCCATCAAAGGACCACAATCGAGGAATTTAGGGAAAGGTCAAAACCTGAGGAGCAGGGCACCAACATTTGCAAAGAGTAGGATAGAAGGCAAGTTTGGGTTTTAAAAATCTGTAGGTCGTAGGAAGAAGGGCAGACTGAGGGTGTTAAGGAGTGTTACAATTCAGGCTCTCGTCCAATACCTTCTCCTCATATTCAAAACCCCTCATAACTTTGAACACCTCTATTAAATCTTCCCTCATTCCTGGGACTGATGAGGAAGATTAAACAAAAAGGGGCCTTCACAATTAATCAAAACTATCCGATTAACTTACAAGTCTCCCAAGCAGGTCTGGTTGATACAGACTGATCTCTGTGGCATCAGCTTGTAAAAACAAAAGGATGCAAAAGCTCCCAGTTCACTTGGCTTGTCCACAGCCAGACCAATTTCCTCAAACCTAAGTGCAGCCTCAGAGAAAAGAAGCCCACAGTTTCACAAAAGGAATATTTTTGTGTCTGGGATGCTGCAGTCCTCACCTGGGCAATGTACGTTTCACACCTTCTGCAACAGCCAGCACTCCTGACTGCAGTCAAAGAGAACGGTTTTAAAACTCTTACAGGACTGGCAAGGCACAAATCCTAGTTTAAAAAACATAAATGCAAGTCTTTCTTTTTTTTTATTCCTCGTCTTTCCTGCTATTCCCCCCAACCCATCCCGCACTACACCCTGCTGCGTTGAAATGAGGACTCATTGAACCATCGGAAAAAACTGGGGTGTGGGACGAAATTGGAAAGCACTTTCAAAGAGTCGGCACAGGCACGATGGGCAGAATGGCCTCCTTCTGTGCTGGTAGATTCTATGATTCCGTGAAAATGTGGAGATTCCGATCTATCACAAGGTGTTCCACAGTCTGAGATCCTGGGATAGAATGAGTTAGAGAGGGAGATGGTGCAATAACTCCTCATTTCAACACAGCGAAGGTGTAGCAGGAGAGAACAGCAGGAAGGACAAGGGATAAAAAGAAAAAAAAGACTGGCATTTATAAAGAACAAGGAGTTTAAATTTCATAGTCTGGGGGACGGAGAGCCAGTGCAGGTGAGCGAGGACGGAGGTAATGGGCGAGCAGAAATGAATGCGGAATAGGATACAGGTGGCTGTGCTTTGCACAAGTTGGAGTTTGTGGAGAATGGGAGGGCTGAAAGGGTGGCATTGGAATAATTGAGTCTACAGGTGACAAAAAGCGTGGACAAGGGTTTCAGAGGAAGAGGTCAGAGTTAGAGGTGGACACAGGCAACGCTAACAGATGGAAATAGTCAGTATTGTTGATAGACAGAATGTGGGATTTGAAGCTGAACTCTGGTTCGAACAGGACACCATGCTTTCACTTGGTCTGCTGCGGCCAGAGTGAGAGGCTGGGGAGGGGGATGGAATCAGTGGCAAAATGGTGGGTCTTATGGTGGGCGTCAATAACAGTGGTTTTAGTCTGCTGTTGGAGGAAGACAAACAAGAATTCATTCATTTACTTAAGTTCTAGGATATAACCAATACCCTCCAAAGCAATAATCCATTCACGAGGCTTTGATTACATTTATAAACAGGCTGACCTTAACTCCTGGCTTTGGATATCTTCTGAACCTTTTGATTGGATTGATGCTTTTTTTCCCAGTGAAGATGTGTGTTCACCAAGGTGAGGGATATCAGTGTCAACAATGGGACTCTTCACCAGTTTTACCTGATATTACCAGCATCAAGCATTTTCAGGTCAGGGATAGCTCGGGTTAGGTGTGGAGTAAACCCCCCTCCGATCTGCCTCAACAATGGGGCTCAGCCCTGAAACTTGGAGCACCCCCATCGCATCAGTGTGGGATTTTTCAGTTTCTCTCGCCTGTCGTTTTTGTGGCCTCTTTCAGTGAGATTGTTTAATTTATGGCCAATTTCTTGAGACGTTTTGTGTCCACAAGGATCTGGGTTGAGATCGGCCAAAGTCATTTCATGTACATTCAGCAGATACAGGAGATTTTCCGGGCTGGAGTTGAACCCAGATGCAAGGAGTGAAAATTCACAATGTATCTGCCACAATAACCACTGCCAGCAAAAAAAGAAACTCCACAGTACGTATTACACATAATAATAGAGGTTACAGGAGTGGTTTGAAGGCTGCAATCTCAGTGTAGGGCTTAGACAATGGTCATTAAGCCATGATGATGGTTTAAGACTTCACATAAACTTAACCCAGTCAGACGAAAGCCCTATAATTCACTTCAACATATCAATCATCCTTATCGTAAAATTATTTCAATCGGTCCAAATTTCCAACCAAACCTTCTATACCCTTGAATTGCTTATTTTGGATGTCTGTTGATAAATAATTTAATCCCTACCTGGATGTGAGAAAAGTCAACTTCTTCACGTTTAGTTCGACACAGATTATAAGAAGTTGACATTATATCTCTATATCATACATATATTTATAGTTTATTTCCTTCACACAGGGTGGGGGGAATTCACACAGGGTAGGGGCGTAAAACAGGTGGTAGCAGATCGGCCGCCCGCTATTCACCTCACCCAATGGAAAGGGAAATTGAGCGAGGTGTCTATCAGGTGGCTGATCCACTCCCAACTGTTTCACGCCCCCGCCAAAGTTGAGTTTTATCCGCGGGGAATCAAACGCCAAGAGAAGTCGACTTGTCACGCTGTAATTACATCCTTCTGACAGCACCTCCCGCTGCCGAGATAATATAATTAGAGCGAGACAAGTTAGAGACAATTCCCAACACAAACGTGGCTATAGGAAGTTAGAATGAAAACAGATGATAGGAAGTCCAGATTTTAATATTTTTAACAGCCAGTAGGGATATCGAAACGTTGCAG
The DNA here is from genome assembly GCF_035084215.1 of Heptranchias perlo. Lineage (NCBI taxonomy): Eukaryota > Metazoa > Chordata > Chondrichthyes > Hexanchiformes > Hexanchidae > Heptranchias > Heptranchias perlo. The sequence continues at coordinate 51,549,445 of NC_090344.1, read as the reverse complement.
GAAAGGATGCCCCGGAGCATGGTACATTGGCGAGACCATGCAGACACTGCGACAACGGATGAACGGACACCGCGCAACAATCGCCAGACAGGAGGGTTCCCTCCCAGTCGGGGAATACTTCAGCAGTCAGGGACATTCAGCCACCGACCTTCGGGTAAGCGTACTCCAAGGCGGCCTTCGAGACACACGACAACGCAAAATCGTCGAGCAGAAATTGATAGCCAAGTTCCGCACCCATGAGGACAGCCTCAACCGGGATCTTGGGTTCATGTCACGCTACATGTGACCCCACCTGACGTAGAGTCATCCAGACTCAAGTCGTAGTTGGCTTGTTCTCCATACACAGATGTGGCCGGACCTACTGCGATTTCCAGCAAAAAAAAGTTATCTGTTTTTAATACAAACCCCAGCATCTGCTACATTTGACCCCTTGTGACCCCACCTCAGTATTCTTGGATGTAATGTTTCCCTGACAAACTTTTTGAACACCATTCACTCCTTTGATTGCTGTGACTATCTCTCTGCCGAGGTGTGATAATGGGCAGTTAGAAAGATTATCTGTAATCACCAGGCATTGTTCTCTGACTATATATACAGTGCGTATATGCATCTCTTCACTTCACCTGACGAAGGAGCAAAGCTCCGAAAGCTTGTGATTTCAAATAAAGCTGTTGGACTATAACCGGGTGTTGTGCATCTCCTTACATCTCTCTATACATATATAGATATATACGATAGGTACGTAGGCAGATATAAAATCCTTCAGTTAGTAATGCTGTCGCACCCCAGCAAGTTGAAACCAATGGGTAACACTAATGGTAATGCCTGCTAGTCTTACTTACTCCAGAGGTGACGTTGTAACCTGTGTCAGCCTGTTACAACCATCACAACTACAAAGGCAAACCATTTCTTCTGACCAAATATCAGCGAGGTTATGGGAAATTCACCAGTTTACAAATAAAAGTTTTGAGATGTGTCAGTCATACTTAAGCCATCTCACTTGTCACAAATGTAAATTTCTATGTCGCACTTCAAAAAAAACAGCCACTATCTGCTCGTTTCAGAGAAACTTATCCACAGAGGACACCTGCCAACTGACCTCAGGATTAGCCAAACAGCAATTATGGGAAGGTTACAAAAAAAATACTTCTGATGAAAAATAAGTTGCCAAAGTATTAATGCATCTGTGGAATCTGTTTAATCTCTCATTCTACAACTCAAAGTAAACAAACCCAATGAGCACTGAGTGTAAGGATACTTTACACTGAAGCAATGATTCTGCAGTGCACAGATTCTATTTGGCAGTGGCTGCAGCATATTGTGTTTGCGTGGCATTTTGTACAATGATATTAATTGCTAACAACTCACTCTGGGATCGGGAATCCTACACAATATGAGCCAATGGGAATTGCTTTGATCGATTGGATTCCAGATTCCAAAACCATTTTAGGTGGGGTCAGCCACATCTTGGAAAGTTCCCAATACTCACGCGACATACAAAACCAATCCCACGAGTAAAAGGGAGCAAGCCAACAGCTAGATAAACTGCTAAAAGAGCACGAGATTAAGAAGTACACGTGGACACACACAGGTTATTGCAAAGTCAAATCTGTCGAGTCAACCTTAGATAAACATCTTGCACAAAGTTAATGCAAGCAATGTGGCAGGTCACCTCCCTCTCGTTCATAACTGTACAGATCCACAGACAAAATCTCCCCATTATCCAGTTTCAAACGCTCAGCATGTTTGTACAGTCAGTTACTGCCACGTTTCACTGACAGTTAAATAGCACAGATTAGTAGCAGGGAGGGAAAAAAAAAGTAAAAGAAACACAAATGCAGGAAATCTGCAATGAAAACAGAAAGTGCTGGTTCTATACAGAAGGCCAGTCAGCGTCTGGAAGAGAAAATACAGGCTAATGTTTCAGAGCAAGCACTGCAGCCAAAATGTTAATCCACCTTTCTTGCTTCAAGGGTTGTCGGATCTCCTGTGCTTTTGAGGCATTTTTTGCTTTTATGTCACGTCCAGACGGTTTTAGGTGAACTGCACGCAGCTGAGCTCTATTAAATGTGCTTTGAATTGTGGAACAGCAAAGGTGTGAGGAGGCAGTGGCAAAATGCAACACCCCCGCCATTCTTGCAATGATTATTTTTAGATTGGCATGCCTGCTGCTGTGAAGGCAGGCATTGGGGGAGGCACTAGAACATAGGAACAGGAGGAGACCATTCAGCCCCTCGAGCCTGTTCAGCCATTCAATAGATCATAGCTGATCTGTATCTTAATTCCATGTACTCGCCTTGGTTCCATGTCCCTTAATATTCTTACCTGACAAAAATCTATCAATCGCGGTTTTGAAATTTTAATTGACCTCCAGCCTCAATAGCTTTTTTGGGGGAGAGAGTTCCAGATTTCCACTCCCCTTTGTGTGAGGAAGTGCTTCCTGACATCACCCCTGAACAGCCTGGCTCTAATTTTAAGGTTGTACCCCATTGTTTTGAACTCTCCCACCAGAGGAAATAGTTTCTCTCCATCTACCCTATCAAATCCTTTAATCATCTTAAACACCTCAATTAGATCACCCCTTAATATTCAAGAGACTACAAGCCTAGTCTCTGCAACCTCATAATTTAACCCTTTTAGCCCCAGTATCATTCTGGGTTCTGAGCACCTCTGGGTGACTCTCCACCGTCCACTCGTGCCTCTCTGCCTGCACCCTCTGCTTCTCTGACCCTGGTTTACCATTCAACCATCGGAGCTCGACCTTGCAGTCACTATCCCTGCCCTCTCCGTGAACTACTACCCCTCATTACCTCTCTCCCTTCCTTCAAAGGCCTCTTAAAGGTCCAATCTTTTCGACCAAGGCTTCAGCACTCCCAAACCTCCTCCAATCCTTTCCCGTTTCCTCCCAGAAGATGCTCCTCTGTGTGAAGGCCGGAATATACGCAAGATGTTGTTATCCATCTTGTGTCCTCCCTGGGCGAATCATTCTCAGCTCTGCTAAGTACCTCCCCCAGCAACATGGATCCCACAGGTGAACCCATAGCTCATCGCCCCAAAGCAATCGCTCGCCATCACTCAAGTGTTTTGTACCACCTTTTTATACTTTTTAAAAAAAATATAGAACATTTCCCATTCCAGGCACGCAGTGTCAGCACTAAGTACACAGAGGTGAGGCATGGCAAGTGTTAAATACAGAGGAAAGTTCGACTCTGCTCTGCTCCAAGCTCAGAAGAGCACCTGCTTGCCGCTGAGTTCATTAAGACTCATTAACATAGCATGGGACTGGAGTCATGTGGTGGCAGGTTCCTTCCCTGAAGGGCCTCCGTGAACCAGATGACAGTTGGTTACAAGATTTATTGAATTAACAGATTTATTGAATTCAGTTTCCCAACCTGTCCTGGTGGGATTTGAACCCACAACCTCTGAGTTACTAATTCAGGACCATAACCGGTAGGTTACCGTACTCTCCAATGTGACTAAAAACACTGGGGGCTGGCAGGATGGCTTCTTCCTTGCTGTACTGCGTCGATCAGCAACCAGCCCTTCCCCTCCAAGTACTCCAGTGGGGGAGCTAGCAGCAGAATGGGCCAAATGGCCTATTTCTGTACCAGAATTTCTACCGCTCGATGGTTCTAGTCCAGGAGCAAGACAGCCTGCTCGTTTAAAGGCCGTGATTAAATTTAAGCCGCCTAGTAACAACTGGGCTGCCTCCTCACAGTACAGTACCACATCCTCCTTATGAAGCAGGCCCCAGGATACGCACCTGGAATAACCTTAATTGCACAGGGCCTAACAGCGCAATCAATATCCTGAGGGAATACTTTATAGTGTTAGATTTCTGCGGTAATAATTAGTAGCCAATTCCTTCATTCAAATAACATCCACGCTGGTTTAATTAAACACACATGCAGACTATATAAAGTATCAATTACGCAGGCAAGCTCTCTCCAAAGAGGATTGTGGGTTCTTTAGTTATTTGGACAAGGCTCTAATTGCAGAATTACTGGCTTGTAGAACAACTGCAGACCTGCTGCACACCACACAGGCTGTTTGGATGTTAGCAAAAGGAGAGGAATCGGCACCCACCGGGGAACAACATAATCCAATCGAGTAACTCAATTTCCGAGACAATGTACCTTACTGATGTGCCATCAACGGGATCGACAGCCAGAGTCAATGGGAGTTTTGGTTCCAGCCTAAAACTGACTCAGAGTCTACAGCCTATCCACCGCAGGGAATTTAAAAACAGAGACAAAAAAAAACATCGTATGGGTTGTGGTGGAGAAAATATTAAAAGCCGTCTGGCAGAGGCTCGTCATTTCTTTCCTTTCGATACAGGAAGTTCCAGTTGAAGGACATTGTTTTTGGGCCAATTTTCTCCCTTCCTCTCCTGAAGGCTGTGACTCATCCTGGGTTGCGTTTCTAAGGGCCCTGGGGCTGCTGCGGTATCTCCCCCATGAGGCCATTCTTCATGCGAAAGTAGACTGTGAGCTTTCACAAGGTCACAAGTTAGATACAGATAAGGGAGGCCATTCGGTCCATCTTAGTTCACTCGTCCAGAGGCAGCCAACTGCGGCCCCCAGCTGGTTATTAAATGATTTCAGGGTTTTCACCTCCATGACGCTACCCAGAAGTCCATTCCATGTTTTGATCCGTCTTTGTGTGAAGAACTTCCTGATACCAGTCCTAAATTTAACTGTTACTAATTTGAACCTGTGTCCCCCTCATTGTTCAGTTTGAAGTGATGTTCTGGATTGTTTGCTACCTCACACCCTTCTGTAAGGTCCATTCTCAGTCACCACCTTTCAAAAGAAAGACTTGCACTTCTATAGTGCCTTACACGACCTCAGGACATCCCAAAGCGCTTTACAGTCAATGAAGTACTTTTGAAGTGTAGTCACTGTTGTAATGAAGGAAAAGTCCATGTTTCCTTCGCAATTCCTCATAATCCAATCCTCCAATGCCAGGAGTCAGTCTCATGGCTCGTCTCGAAAGAGCTTCCATGGCTTGAATGCCTCTGCAGGTTAATTCACCACGGAGGGCATCACAGCCAAGCCTGTTCCACCTGATGCCCACAGAGATGCACTTTCCAACAGCAATCTCTGGTGCCTATTACCACATCCATTTCTTTTTAAGAACCATTCAACTCAGGATCAACAAGGCATCACCATAATTGTGAACGACATGGAATTACATAGATAGAATTACACAGAATTTGCAGCTCAGAAACAGGCCATTCTGCCCAACAGGTTCATGCTCCACACGAGCCTCCTCCCTCCCGATGTCATCTAACTATATCAACATATTGTCTTATTCCTTTCTCCCTCATGTGCTTATCGAGCTTCCCCTTAAATGTGTCTATGCTAAGTGATGTGAACTGGGATCTGCAGGACTCTCGGGGTTCAACCGTGCAAAATAAAATAAAGAGAATGGAAGTGATAACATCCTTCCTTGTGAATTGACTCAACATTAGGCTTCTAGGCTCAAGAATTTTCTTCCTTGAGCCATCCACCTCATTACATCTCGACCATTTTAAAAAGCCTTCTCAAAATCCGTCTCATGAACCACATGTTCATTCAGTTCCCCTAACTCTTCTCCCAAATCCTGGTCGATGTCATTTCCACTCAACCCTTTTCATGAAGCACATTAAGACCTTGTCCTGTTAAGGCTCTAGATCAGTGAGAGTACTGTTGCCACCGACCCTCATAAGAAGCACCAGGAACAATCTCTTTCTCGTGTTGTGGGAGAGTTACAAATGGAAAGAGCAGAGAACTTGCCAATCTGGTGGTCACAGCACTTCAACAAGATACGGCAGGCCTGACTGGAATTTTGGAATTCGTCACTGTGAAAACCAGCATCAAATTCCACGAGTAATTGCATGACACACCAGAACCGAATATCTGGCACAAGTGGAAAGCTCCCAATATACAGAATCCAGTGACTCTCCCTCTCACAGGAGAAGCTTTTCATCGAGCATGCAGTATGAGTGATAGCAGGGTACCTGTTCCCAGGCTCCACCAGTTAAGAAAGACTTGTATATATAGTGCCGTTCACAACCTCAGTATGTCCCAAAGCCAATGAAGTACTTTTGAAGTGGAGATACAGTTGTAATGTAGGAAATGTGACAGCCAACGTGCGCACAGCAAGCTCCCAAAAACAGCAATGTTATAACGACCAGATCAACAATTTTAGTGATGTTGGTTGAGGGATAAGTATTGGCCAGGACACCGGGGAGAACTCCCCTGCTCTTCTTCAAAATAGTGCCCTGGGATCTTTGACATCCGCCTGAGAGGGCTGACGTGGCCTCGGTTTAATGTCTCATCCGAAAGACGGCACCTCCGACAGTGCAGCACTCCACTAGAGTGTCAGCCTTGATCTTGTGCTCAAGTATCTGGAGTGGGACTTGAGCCCATGACCTTCGAACTCAGAGGCAAGAGTGCGACCCACTGAGCCACGCCTGACACTCTTGAACTCGCTGCGACATGATACTCAAGTGTGGCCTTGACTAACCATTCTTGTAATTTTCCCTCCCTCTCTGCAGAGAAGGCCTTGGGCTAATACTTTCAACGTATATTCTTTTCCAACAGGAGGTCCTCTCGCTAGTCATTCAACTTTAAACAGCTATAATGATGTTATACTTATCTCATGCCAATCAACACAAGATTTAAGGTAACGTTAGGAGTTCAAGGGTTGGAAGACGGATTGACTGCACAGCATGGTTCTGTTGTAATGATCCTACGTGAGAGGCTCAGCCCTGCCAGAAGCCACTAATAATAATTCAGGCCGTTTCATTGATTCCTGCATTAACACAAACCAGTCACTAAAGTGGTTCAAGTAATTTCAGTCCATCTTGGATTCTGACACTTCAATTCCCTTTGATGTAGGACTCCAGAATCCTTCCACACAACTACAGCTTTTACAAAGAATGGCACAGAACTCCACCTGATCAGCTCATGTTTTACTTTTCTTCCTGTCCTCCCCCCACCATTAAATAATGGCCATCTATTCTGTACTTCAACTACCATTCTCTTTAATTGGTGAATCTTGAATGCCTCTCCCCAGATTGATTTCTACGATTGGTCAGCAACTCCATTACCATTGTATCATGTGACTGCCCGAATGGTGGAAGGCCAACGAGATGGACCTCGGTTTTTTTGGTGCAGCAATTCCTACGTTCCGATGCTGCCACAAAAGCAGCAGGCGAGACCCACTGGTGACTGCAGCTTCTTCCTTCAACCCTGAGCAACACATTTCAAATAATTTCACCCCAACAGCAACCTCATCACTTTAAGGAGTTAGGAGATAAATTAAAAAGCAGGACCTCAAAGGTAGTGATCTCAGGATTACTGCCAGTGCCACGTACCAGTGAATATACGAATAGGAGAATAAACCAGATGAATGCGTGGCTGCAGGGATGGTGTAGGAGGGAGGGATTTAGATTCCTGGGACATTGGGACCGGTTCTGGGGAAGGTGGGACCTGTACAAGCGGGACAGGTTACACCTGAGCAGGACCGGGACCGATGTCCTCGCGGGGGTGTTTGCTCGTGCTGTTGGGGAAGGTTTAAACGAGAATGGCAGGGGGATGGGAACCTGAGCAGGGAGACAGAGGACAGGGAAACAAGGATAGAAACAAAAGACAGAAAGGGAAGAAGCAATAGTGGAAGGCAGAGAAAACAAGGGCGAAAAACAAATAGGGCCAAAGTGCAAAATAAAACCAAGATGACGAGCAATCTTAAAAAGACAAGTCTGAAGGCATTGTGTCCAAATGCATGGAGCATTCGCAATAAGGTAGATGAATTAACAGCGCAGATAGATATTAACGGTTATGATATAGTTGCGATTACGGAGACATGGCTGCAGGGTGACCAAGGATGGGAACTGAACATCCAGGGGTATTCAATATTTAGGAAGGACAGGCAAAAAGGGAAAGGAGGTGGGGTAGCGTTGTTAGTAAAGGAGGAAATCAATGCAATAGTGAGGAAGGATATTGGCTCGGAAAATCACAATGTGGAATCTGTATGGGTGGAGCTAAGAAACACCAAGGGGCAGAAAACGTTGGTGGGGGTTGTCTATAGGCCCCCAAACAGTAGTGGAGATGTAAGGGAGGGCATTAAGCAGGAAATTAGAGACGCATGCAAGAAGGGTACAACTAAAATCATGGGTGACTTCAATATACATATAGATTGGTCAAACCAAATGAGCAATAATACTGTGGGGGAGGAATTCCTGAAGTGTGTACGTGATGGTTTTCTAGACCAATACGTTGAGGAACCAACTAGAGAACAGGCGATCCTAGACTGGGTATTGTGCAATGAGAGAGGATTAATTAACAATCTTGTTGTGTGGGGTCCCTTAGGGAAGAGCGATCATAACATGATAGAATTCCTCATTAAGATGGAGAGTGAAGTAGTTGAATCCGAAACTAAGGTCCTGAATCTAAATAAAGGAAATTATGAAAGTATGAGGTGCGAGTTGGCGATGATAGATTGGGGAACTTTACTAAAAGGGATGGTGGTGGATAGGCAATGGCTATTATTTAAAGAACGTGTGCAGGAATTACAACAATTATTCATTCCTGTCTGGCGCAAAAATAAAACAGGAAAGGTGGCTCAACCGTGGCTTACAAAAGAAATTAAGGATAGTATTAGATCCAAAGAGGAGGCATATAAAATTGTCAGAAAAAGCGGCAAGCCTGAGGATTGGGAGCAGTTCAGAATTCAGCAAAGGAGGACAAAGAGATTGAATAAGAGGGGAAAATAGAGTATGAGAGTAAACTAGCAGGGAACATAAAAACTGACTGTAAAAGCTTCTATAAATATGTCAAGAGAAAAAGATTAGTGAAGACAAATGTAGGTCCCTTACAGTCAGAAATGGGGGAAATTATAATGGGGAACAAAGAAATGGCAGAACAATTAAACACAGACTTTGGTTCTGTCCTCACAAAGGAGGACACAAATAACCTCCCAGAAATGTTGGGGAACCAAGGGTCTAGTGAGAGGGAGGAACTGAAGGAAACCAGTATCAGTAAAAAAATAGTGCTAGGGAAATTAATGGGGCTAAAGGCTGACAAATCCCCAGGGCCTGATTTTGCACACTAACCTAACAAGAGGTTAGTGTGCAAAATTAAAGCACATGGGATTGGGGGGAATATACTGGCATGGATTGAGAATTGGATGACAGACAGGAAACAGAGAGTAGGAATAAACGGGTCTTTTTCCGGGTGGCAGGCAGTGACTGGTGGGGTACCGCAGGGATCAGTGCTTGGGCCCCAGCTATTCACAATATATATCAATGATTTGGATGAGGGAATCTACATCCCAGAGTACTAAAGGAAGTGGCCCTGGAAATAGTGGATGCATTGGTGACCATCTTCCAAAATTCTATAGACTTTGGAACAGTTCCTACAGATTGGAGGATGACAAATGTAACCCCACTATTTAAAAAAGGAGGGAGAGAAAAAACAGGGAATTGCAGACCAGTTGGCCTGACATCAGTAGTGGGGAAAATGCTAGAGTCTATTACAAAAGAGGGCATTAACAGGATTGGACAAAGTCAGCATGGGTTTATGAAAGGGAAATCATGCTTAACAAATCTACTGGATGTAACTAGTAGAATAGATAGGGGAGAACCAGTGGATGAATTTTCAGAAGGCTTTTGATAAGGTCCCACACAAGAGGTTAGTGTGCAAAATTAAAGCACATGGGATTGTGGGGAATATACTGGCATGGATTGAGAATTGGATGACAGACAGGAAACAGAGAGTAGGAATAAACGGGTCTTTTTCCGGGTGGCAGGCAGTGACTGGTGGGGTACCGCAGGGATCAGTGCTTGGGCCCCAGCTATTCACAATATATATCAATGATTTGGATGAGGGAACTGAATGTAACATTTCCAAGTTTGCAGACGACACAAAGCTGGGGTGGAATGTGAGCTGTGAGGAGGATGCAAAGAGGCTCCAATGTGATTTAGACAAGTTGGGTGAGTGGGCAAGAACATGGCAGATGCAGCATAATGTGGATAAATGTGAAGTTATCCACTTTGGTTGTAAAAACAGAAAGACAGATTATTATCTGAATGGTGATGGATTGGGAAAAGGGGAGGTGCAACGAGACCTGGGTGTCCTTGTACACCAGTCGCTGAAAGCGAGCATTCTGGTACAGCAAGCAGTTTGGAAGGCGAATGGTATGTTGGCCTTCATTGCAAGAGGATTTGAGTACAGGAGCAGAGATGCCTTACTGCAATTATACAGGGCCTTGGTGAGACCACATCTGGAGTATTGTGTGCAGTTTTGGTCTCCTCATCTGAGGAAGGATGTCCTTGCCATGGAGGGAGTGCAACAAAGGTTTACCAGACTGATTCCTGAGATGGCAGTACTGACGTATGAGGAGAGATTGGGTCGACTAGGCCTATATTCACTAGAGTTTAGAAGAATGAGAGGTGATCTCATCAAAACATATAAAATTCTAACAGGACTAGACAGACTAGATGCAGGGAGGATGTTCCCGATGGCTGGGGAGTCCAGAACCAGGGGTCACAGTCTCAGGATACGGGATATGCCATTTAGAACCGAGATGAGGAGAAATTTCTTCACTCAGAGGGTGGTGAACCTGTGGAATTCTCTACCACAGAAGGCAGTGGAGGCCAAGTCATTAGATGTATTCAAGAAGGAGATAGATATATTTCTTAATGCTGAAGGGATCAAGGGATATGGGGAAAAAGCGGGAACAGGGTACTGAGTTAGACGATCAGCCATGATCATTTTGAACGGCGGAGCAGGCCCGAAGGGCCGAATGGCCTACTCTTGCTGCTATTTTCTATGTTTCTCATTAACCATACGATGGGACTTAAACTTAACAACAATATCCACAGCTCTCTGAGCTCTGCAGGGGCCTGGGTCTGGCTGCTTCTCTGTTTGCACAAAGTTGCGAAACGGACACCAAAACATTTCTGAACATGCTATGAATGCATCATTGAAGAATGTGCACAGTTTTGACCCCAGTCACCTTCCTGGAATACCTGGCTTATATTCAGTGCTGCAGTGTGTGCAAACCTGATCCATTAATCGCGACATTGGCCAATATAGCCCGGAAGCTTGGCTGCTGGTGTCTTGCCAGTTTTCTGCAGGTATAGGTGAAAGTTGGGGATACTGGAAACCCATTGAGATGGCTGGGTGGACAGATAGATATCTCTATATCTTTACAGTTCAGATGGGAAGATTTTAGTCAATAATTCTGGCTCTGGGTCAGAAAAAAACAGCACAAAATGAAGGCCTGTCTCTTTTCTTTTAACTACTTTTAACATTCCAAGTTAAGAATGTCAAAGGTATAATGGAGATATTAATTTCATTCTACCTCTTGCAGCTGCCGATCTGAAAATTCCCCTCACCGACAGCAACTGATCCTTTGCTGACCTCAAGATGTGACTATTTAAGCAATTCAACACAGCTCAGCTCCACATTCAACAGTGCACTGACCAGCTGAGCTACTGGGGAGCTGGCTATGTTCCCCTCAATGTCTGAATTGATCCATGAACTAGGGACAGAAAGAATCTTGATTCACAGGCTTGAAATCTGCAGCAGTTCAAGGTTCCTTGTTAAGTAGTGAATTACACAAAAATTCATGACTACACTCATATACCATCCAGTGAAATCCCCCTGTCTTGGACCATAGAAATGACTTCTTACCACATTTTTAGAAACCTTGAACTGAGTGATGTAAACGCTCTGACTACCATCCAGCTATAACCTAACGCTGCAGCAGAGAGTAGGGATAAACAGAGAGCAGGAATAAACGGGTCTTTTTCAGGTTGACAGACTGTGACGAGTGGGGTACCACAGGGATCGGTGCTTGGGCCCCAGCTGTTCACAATATGTATCAATGATTCGGATGAGGGGACCAAATGTAATATTTCCAAGCTTGCTGATGACAAAGCTAGGTTGGAATGTGAGTTGTGAGGAGGATGCAAAGAGGCTTCAAGGGGATATAGACAGGCTAAGTGAGTGGGCAAGAACATGGCAGATGGAATATAATGTGGAAAAATGTGAAGTTATCCACTTTGGTAGGAAAAACAGAAATGCCGAGTATTTTTTTAAATGGTGAGAGATTGGGAAATGTTGATATTCAAAGGGACCTGGGTGTCCTTGCACACCAGTCGCTGAAAGCTAACATGCAGGTGCAGCAAGAAATTAAGAACTCAAATGATATGTAGGCCTTTATTACAAGAGGATTTGAGTACAGGAGTAAAGATGTCGTACTGCAATTATAAAGGGCCTTGGTGAGACCACACCTGAAGTATTGTGTGCAGTTTTGGTCTCCTTACCTAAGAAAGGATATACTTGCCAGGAGGGAGTGCAACGAAGGTTCACCAGACTGATTCCTGGGATGGCAGGATAGGAACATAGGAATAGGACTAGGCCATTCAGCCCCTCGAGCCCACTCCGCCATTTGATAAGATCATGGCTGATCTCCGATCTAACTAGATATACCTGCCTTTGGCCAATATCCCTTAATACCTTTGGTTGCCAAAAAGCTATCTATCTCAGATTTAAATTTAGCAATTGAGCTAGTATCAATTGATGTTTGCGGAAGAGAGTTCCAAACTTCTACCACCCTTTGTGTGTAGAAATGTTTTCTAATCTCACTCCTGAAAGGTTTGGCTCTAATTTTTAGACTGTGCCCCCTACTCCTAGAATCCCCAACCACCGGAAATAGTTTCTCTCTATCCACCCTATCTGTTCCCCTTAATATCTTATAAACTTCGATCAGATCACCCCTTAACCTTCGAAACTCGAGAGAATACAACCCTAATTTGTGTAATCTCTCCTCGTAACTTAACCCTTGAAGTCCGGGAATCACTCTGGTAAACCTACGCTGCACTCCCTCCAAGGCCAGTATGTCCTTCCGAAAGTGCGGTGCCCAGAACTGCTCACAGTACTCCAGGTGCGGTCTAACCAGGGTTTTGTATAGCTGCAGCATAACTTCTGCCCCCTTGTACTCCAGTCCTCTAGATATAAAGGCCAGCATTCCATTAGCCTTATTGATTATTTTCTGCACCCGTTCATGACACTTCAATGTTCTATGTACCTGAACCCCTAAGTCCCTTTGGACATCCACTGTTTTTAACTTTTTACCATTTAGAAAGTACCCTGTTCTATCCTTTTTTGATCCAAAGTGGATGACTTCACATTTCTCTACATTGAATTCCATTTGCCACAGTTTTGCCCATTCACCTAATCTATCAATATCCCTTTGTAATTTTATGTTTTCATCTACACTGCTTACAATGCCACCAATCTTTGTGTCATCGGCAAACTTAGATATGAGACTTTCTATGCCTTCATCTAAGTCGTTAATAAATATTGTGAATAATTGAGGCCCCAAGACACATCCCTGCTGGACTCCACCAGTCACATCCTGCCAATGTGAGTACCTACCCATTATCCCTACTCTCTGTCACCTTTCGCTCAGCCATCTTCCTCACCAAGTCCGCACTTTTCCCTCGATTCCATGGGCTTCTATCTTAGCTAACAGTCTCTTATGTGGGACTTTATCAAATGCCTTCTGGAAGTCCATATAAATAACATCCATTGACATTCCCCTGTCCACTACTTTAGTCACCTCATTTGTCAGGCACGACCTACCTTTCACAAATACATGCTGGCTCTCTCTGATTAACTGAAAATTCTCGAGGTGTTCAGTCACCCTATCCTTAATTACAGACTCCAGCATTTTCCCCACAACAGATGTTAGGCTAACTGGTCTATAATTCCCTGGTTTCCCTCTCTCTCCTTTCTTAAAAAGCGGAGTGACATGTGCAATTTTCCAATCCAGAGGGACGGTTCCTGAATCTAGAGAACTTTGAAAGATTATAGTTAGGGCATCTGCAATGTGCTCACCTACTTCCTTGTCGTGTGAGGAGAGATTGAGTAGACTAGGCCTGTATTCTCTAGAGTTTGGAAGAATGAGAGGTGATCTCATTGAAACATGCAAAATTCTTACAGGGCTCGACAGGGTAGATGCAAGGAGGATGTTTCTCCTGGCTGGAGAGTCCAGAACCAGGGGTCACAGTCTCAGAATAAGGGGTCGGCCATTTAGGACTGAGATGAGGAGAAATTTCTTCACTCAGAGGGTGGTGAATCTTTGGAATTCTCTACCCCAGAGGGCTGTGGAGGCTCAGTCGTTAAGTACATTCAAAACAGAGGTCGATAGATTTCTAGATATTAAAGGCATCAAAAGATATGGGGGTGGTGCAGGAAAATGGAGTTGCGGTAGAAGATCAGCCATGATCTTGTTGAATAGCGGAGTAGGCTCGAGGGGCCAGTCGGCCGACACCTGCTCCTATTTCTTATGTTCTTACAGCACAGGGTTAAGTGTGTGTTAACAGTAGTTTAATTCAGCAGCAATGCTTACACTCCAGAGCTCCAGCTTCCTACTATTGCTCATTGACCACAGGACCTGCCTACTGACACTCTGTGGACATCAGACGGGGACAGGTTTGGGCATGGCTGCGACATATTACATGGTTGAATCGGCTGCCAACACCTGCTGACCAGGCTCGCAGAAGAAGAATAGCTATTTGGTTGGGGCACTGGAGGGCAAGGAGCAGTGGCAATGGAAGTAATTCTCCCACACTTCTATTTTAGATTCTTTGAGTTGTGTAATACTTCGTAAACAGATTACTCAATGAAATGTGACGAATGTTTATGTTTATAGCTGACACGTTCCTGGTAAACTCACTTCCGACCTGGCTTTAAAAATCTAACCTTTGCTTAAAAATCCTCAGGGATGTTTAATCAGGTACCATACTTACTGTGAGAAAAAGCTCACACTGTGCAGATTAAGTTGGTGTTGAAAACTTGAGTTTGTGAGGGATGTTACTGAGCCTCTGTCACTAATGAGCATTGCAGCAGTCCTACTGACAGCTGCAGGCAGGTTGCAGCTTTGCTTTTAAGAAATAAAGGACACGTGTATCTCCTGCTTGGCATTGGGAATGGCATGAGGGATGGTAGCAGGTTAAGGATGAGTCATGTAAGTTATAAAGTTAACTGGAGATTCTGGAGTTTTGCTTGATTTCTCTTTGGGCTTGTGGCATTTCCTCCTTCTATGCTTTCTAATGTATGTTTTTCATTCACCTCTGTCAGTAAGTTGTAGGTTCAAGACCCACTCCAGGGGCTTCAGCACATAATCTCAGCTGACACTCTCAGTGCAGTGCTGAGGGAGTGCTGCACAGTCGGAGCTGCCGTCTTTCAGATGAGACGTTAAACCGAGGCCCCGTCTGCCCTCTCAGGTGGGTGTAAAAGATCCCATGGCACTAGTCGAAGGGGAGCAGAGCCGTTCTCCCTGGAGTCCTGACCGATATTTATCCCTCAGCTAACATCACTAAAATGACCAGATTATTTGGTCATTATCACATTGCTGTTTGTGGGACCTCGCTGTGCACAAATTGACTGCATTACATTTCAAAAATGCTTCATTGGCTGTAAAGGGGTTTGGGATGTCTTGAGGTCATGAAAGGCACTATATCAATGCAAGTTCTTTCTTTTCACTGCATGAAGAGGAAACAACGGCATCTCCACTGATCAGACAAATCATGTGATTGTCCAGCCTGGCCTCCCTCCCACACATGGTTCTTGGCTGAAGACTGTGTGCAACAAATGTCAGTGTTTAACAGACATTGGGCACTATGCTGCAGCTGAAGTCTTTGCTTCATGGCCATTGGGTTCTTGTCTTCATTTTCACTTAAAGTTTATTACAAAAAAGTCTCCAGCCTGTTGCATCACAAATGATTGGAGATACATTGACATGATCACATCTCAATGTATTCAATCAGAGAAGGCCAACAATCCCCCTCAGAGACCAAGAGTCACCCAGACATCACTGCAATTCATTTGCTCTTTCCCTTTAGCATGTGAAGTTTCAGTAAGGAGCGTGCAACAATGGTGGTGTAACGTGGGTGACACAATAGTGTGTCAGCTCACAACTGCCACAAACCAGAAAGCCAGCAAACACTTCAAAGGAAAACCAACAACAGCAGTTTTTATTCTGTGCAATGTCTATTATGTTGCTTCAACAATAACGCACGCGCACGCACGCACACGCACACACTCACACGCACACACTCATTCACACATGCGTACACGTACACATTCACACAAGTGCACGCACATTCTTCTGCTAGGCATCTGCACTCCATGAATCTATGAATCTATGATGTTACTGTCTGCCTCAATAGCCACTTGTGGTGAAGCATTTCATGTTCTCAAAACCCTCCATTTGAAAAAAAAATTCTAACTTCTCCTTATCGTTCTAATGAATCTTCATTGTTTCCTTTCCTGACTCTAATACCCTTCCGATAATGGGGTTCCCAGGAGTGTACACAATATTTCAACTGTGGTCCAACCAATGTCCTGTACAAATTCAACTTCACTTCTGTGCTTTTATCTTCAATGCTCCCAGTGTACAAAATGAAGAAAGCCATTTATTTGATGGAGCAGATTTTAGTGGAGCTCCTTGTTAAACTGTAGCCCAACCTCCAGACTGAGGAAGCTCATTCTGCTGTCACAATAGGAAAGGTGCTGACACATTCACACACTCAGACAGATGGGGCTGTTTCACTACTTCTATTGTAAACAATTTTACAACACCAAGTTATAGTCCAACAATTTTATTTTAAAATTCACAAGCTTTCGTAGGCTTCCTCCTTCCTCAGGTGAATGTCAAGAAATCCTCGAACCTCTCGCATTTATAAATCACAGAACAATACCTGGTGATTACAGATAGTCTTTTCAACTGCCCGTTGCCAAGGCAACCAAAGTGTTCAGACAGATAGGTGTTACCTACAGGGCCACCGAATATACAAACGGCCAGAACAAAAAAAAAGAGAGAGAGAGAGGCACAAACAGAGAAACATCCGGAAGTAAAAGACAGCAATTGACCCGTTATATTAAAAACAGATAACCTTTGTTCGCTGGTGGGGTTACGTGTAGCGTGACATGAACCCAAGATCCCGGTTGAGGCCGTCCTCATGGGTGCGGAACTTGGCTATCAATTTCTGCTCGACGATTTTGCGTTGTCGTGTGTCTCGAAGGCCGCCTTGGAGTACGCTTACCCTAAGGTCGGTGGTTGAATGTCTTTGACTGCTGAAGTGTTCCCCGACTGGGAGGGAACCCTCCTCTCTGGCGATTGTTGCGCGGTGTCCGCAACATCGTCATCAAACCAGCAGACGAAGGAGGAGCCATCGTCGTACAGAACAGAACGGACTATTGCAAAGAAGCATACCGACAACTGGACAACCAGGAACACTACAGACGGTTACCCGCAGATCCGACCAAAGAACACACCCACCAGCTCAACAAACTGATCAAGACCTTCGATCCAGACCTTCAAAGCATCCTACGCGCTCTCATCCCACGTTCTCCCCGCGTGGGAGACTTCTACTGCCTCCCAAAGATACACAAAGCCAACACACCCGGACGTCCTATCGTATCAGGCAACGGAACCCTGTGTGAGAACCTTTCTGGATACGTCGAGGGCATCCTGAAACCCATCGTACAGGGAACCCCCAGCTTCTGTCGCGACACTACAGACTTCCTACAAAAACTCAGCACCCACGGACCAGTTGAACCAGGAACACTTCTCACCACGATGGACGTCTCGGCACTCTACACCAGTATCCCCCACGATGACGGCATCGCTGCAACAGCATCAATACTCAACACCAACAACAGCCAATCTCCAGACGCCATCCTACAACTCATCCACTTCATCCTGGATCACAATGTCTTCACCTTCGATAACCAGTTCTTTACCCAAACACACGGAACAGCCATGGGGACCAAATTCGCACCCCAATACGCCAACATTTTCATGCACAAGTTCGAGCACGACTTCTTCACTGCACAGGACCTCCAACCAACACTATACACCAGATACATCGACGACATTTTCTTTCTATGGACCCACGGCGAAGAATCACTAAAGAGACTACACGATAACATTAACAAGTTCCATCCCACCATCAAGCTCACCATGGACTACTCCTCAGAATCAGTTTCTTTCTTGGACACACGAATCTCCATCAAAGACGGGCACCTCAGCACCTCACTCTACCGCAAGCCCACGGACAACCTCACGATGCTCCACTTTTCCAGCTTCCACCCTAACCACGTCAAAGAGGCCATCCCCTATGGACAGGCCCTGCGAATACACAGGGTCTGCTCAGACGAGGAGGAACACGATGGACACCTACAGACGCTGAAAGACGCCCTAGTAAGAACGGGATATGACGCTCGACTCATCGATCGACAGTTCCGACGGGCCACAGCGAAAAATCACATAGACCTCCTCAGAAGACTAACACGGGACGCAACCAACAGAGTACCCTTCGTCGTCCAGTACTTCCCCGGAGCGGAGAAACTACGCCATGTTCTCCGCAGCCTTCAACATGTCATCAATGACGACGAACACCTCGCTATGGCCATCCCCACACCTCCACTACTCGCCTTTAAACAGCCACCCAACCTCAAACAGACCATCGTTCGCAGCAAATTACCTAGCTTTCAGGAGAACAGCGTCCACGACACCACATAACCCTGCCACGGTAACCTCTGCAAGACGTGCCAGATCATCGACACAGATACCACCATCACACGAGAGGACACCACCCACCAGGTGCATGGTTCATACTCCTGTGACTCGGCCAACGTTGTCTCCCTCATACGTTGCAGGAAAGGATGCCCCAAAGCATGGTACATTGGCGAGATCATGCAGACGCTGCGACAACGGATGAACGGACACCGCGCAACAATCGCCAGACAGGAGGGTTCCCTCCCAGTCGGGGAACACTTCAGCAGTCAAGGACATTCAGCCACCGACCTTCGGGTAAGCGTACTCCAAGGCGGCCTTCGAGACACACGACAACGCAAAATCGTCGAGCAGAAATTGATAGCCAAGTTCCGCACCCACGAGGACGGCCTCAACCGGGATCTTGGGTTCATGTCACGCTACACGTAACCCCACCAGCGAACAAAGGTTATCTGTTTTTAATATAACGGCTCAATTGCTGTCTTTTCCTTCCAGATGTTTCTATGTTTGTGCCTCTCTCTGTTTTTTTTTGTTCTGGCCGTTTGTATATTCGGTGGCCCTGTAGGTAACACCTATCTGTCTGAACACTTTGGTTGCCTTGGCAACGGGCAGTTGAAAAGACTTTCTGTAATCACCAGGCATTGTTCTGTGATTTATAAATGCGAGAGGTTCGAGGATTTCTTGATATTCACCTGAGGAAGGAGGAAGCCTCCGAAAGCTTGTGAATTTTAAAATAAAATTGTTGGACTATAACTTGGTGTTGTAAAATTGTTTACAATTGTCAACCCCAGTCCATCACCGGCATCTCCACATCATCACTACTTCTAGTCTCAGTCCATTCTATGCACCAACCCATTCACCCTGGTGTTTCACTACATGTGCAAACACAATTGGAGCCACCAGTCAATATATAACCTCTCATTATCTGGTCAGTTGACACTCCTTCATGTTATCCAAATACCATTACATCTGCAGCCCTGGACGAAATTTTGTTTTCAAACCAAGGAACTCATTCTTCAGAGAGCAGGCAACACTCTGTATGTGATCTCCTGAAATCATTTTTTATTTTATTTACAGTGACATCCACAGACCTGCAAGAGCAGTGGCAAGAATTTCACCCAAAAAGACAATTCTATGTAGCCCACCGTTGGTCATTTAGCTGCACTAATTGACATTTTGCCCTGAGGTTTGAGGTGCTCCAAGGATCACTGGATAGGCCTCAGCTGGAGTATTGTGTCCAATTCTGGGCACCACACTTTAGGAAGGATGTCAAGGCCTTGAAAAGGCTGCAGAGGAGATTTACTGGAGGGGTACCAGGGATGAGAGACTTCAGTTCCATGGACAGACTAGAGAAGCTGGGATTGTTCTCCTTAGAGCAGAGAAGGTTAAGGGGAGATTTAATAGAGGTGTTCAAAATTATGAGGGGTTTTGTTGGAGCAAATAAGGAGAAACTGTTTCCACTGGCAGGAGGGTCGGTAACCAGAGGACACAGATTTAAAGTAATTGGCAAAAGAACCAGAGGGGAGATGAGGAAAAAAAAATTCCGCAGTGAGTTACGATGATCTGGAATGCGCTGCCTGAAAGGGTGGTGAAAGCAGATTCAATAGTGACATTCACAAGGGACTTGAATATATAATTAAAAAGGAAAAATTTGCATGGCTATGGGGAAAGAGCAGGGGAGTGGGACTAATTAGATAGCTCTTTCAAAGAGCCGGCACAGGCACGATGGGCCGAATGGCCTCCTTCTGTGATGAATGGTTCTATGAACATGAACGGCAGTGCTTTGAAATATTCAGACCTAATTAAATGTCTCAACCATTGTAACCTTCATCTTGCCTGGATCCTCGGAGCTCATGGTATAACAGGCTGAGGAGGAATCACTTTACACTGCTTAATGCATGAACTCTCGCACACTCCTTGAGGCATCGCATGCCAAGTCTGCACTGGTGTCTAAATGTTGTACTGTTAATATCCCAGGACGATTATATTAAAACTGGTTTTGTCAATTGATGCGATGGTTCACATCCCAAGACTCCGTGTTCTCTTGAATTTACTCTCATTTATATTCAAGTTTCCAGCTGCGTCCTGTGCAGTTGTTTATTATTTGACTGAGCAACAAGGCTCAGAGCCAAACAGAAAGCTCAGGTCTTTCACCATCGCTAGCACAGCCAACTGCTCTGTTTTGAGTAGGTTGAATATAATACTGGTAGATTTCCCACGTCATTGCTCCTGGTTAAAGCAGAGGATGTGCAGTTTTACAATGACAGCAGCATTATACCATGTAATACTATTATGCTGTTAAGGTGGAGCTAATGTGTGTGCTTTTAAGACCACAAGGTCTAATTGCTGCACATTTAGCACATCCCAATGTGAATTAGTGGCTTTTATATTCTTATGTTCACATTGAAATAGAAATTGCCTGAGTAAACTCTTCACACTGTAATTACACGCTGCTACCATTGGTAATGCTGTCGTGCCTTCACCAGGGGTGGGGAAAGTGTGACAACTTTCTCCATCGGGGGGGTGGGGGGCAGGTGGGTGGGAAGGTGAGGCAATCCCGGGGTGGCGAGGGAGCACGGGACCACCGACAATGGGCCTAAAGTGTTTTGAAGGGACAGGGGCAGCAATCATCCCACGAGGCATTTTCAAAGCATTTTTCGAGCATCTTGCGGAGGTCCCTTTAAGGACCGCTGGTTCGGCCGCGGAATGGGGGGAGCGTGAGCAGCACAACCAATGCTAACTGATAACTGTGTTGGGGTCCTAAAACCAGTGTAGGACCCCAACACAATAAAATATTTCAATGAGGCTTCCCCACCCCCCCATTTTGGGCAGGAGCACTGGCCACCCATTTCGAGGCAGGCTCGAGCATCGAGTCGGACGAGCCTGGTGCAGCCAGTAAGTTTCTTTAACATTTTCATCCGTCTACCTACCATTGTCCAGTGTGAGCAGGGGAGGGGGTCAGCAGGCAAAGAACCCCCCCACCCAGGCCCGACCCCACCCCTCTCAGTGGCTCTTGGTGCTTGACGCAGCACAGGAAAAAGTTAAAGGGCCCACTCAGGGGCATCGAGCTGCCTCAGGTGTCAAGCTCATTTTCAATTCCAAAGTCAAGGACAATTAGTGAGTTCACACTGCTCTCCGTGACATCTCACCAACCCTCTGCTTTCTGTGTGAATCACACAAGAAGTGACAAGAGCATTAGGACTGACGTGTTAATCACAAGCCACGAGCTCAGGTTTGTACCTGCATTCACAGCAATGCTGAATGCTGCAAAACAAATAAGTTGGAGCCAAAAAAGAGAAGTAGCTGCAGAACTGGCTTCACTGTTCCATTTAACTCTGCAGCTGCATTAACTTTGGCATCTGCTTGCCAAAAGCATTGTAGTTCGGTCACAATCCCAGTGGGCTGATTTTTTATGAAAGTTACTCATCTGTAACATTTGTGCGTCAGATAATTTTGCAATTGAATCGAAATTAAATGAAACTTCTAACACAAAGTATGAACTGTAGAAGATAACACCCATCCACTGGACTGACTGCACACTGGGCAACATAAACACTTGGTCAACAGTTTAGGCATAACGAGAGCCATTTGATCGATCAGCCGTGGTTCAGTCAGCAGCACGCTCACCTCTGAGTCAGAATGTTACAGGTTCAAGTCCCACTTCACAGACTTGAGCACAAAGCCTAGGTTGGCACTCCATGCAGTACAGAGGCACTGTCGGAGGTGCCGAGTTTTGGATAAGAATTTAAACTGAGGCCCCATCTGCCCTCTCGGGTGGATGTAAACGATCCCATGGCACTATTACAAGAAGAGGAGCAGAAGAGTTCTCCCCGGTGTCCTGGGCAATATTTATCCCTCAACCAACATCACTAAAACAGATTATCTACTCATGGTCCCACTGCTGTTTGTGGGACCTTGCTGCGTGTAAACTGGCTGCCTTTTTTCCGACATTACAACAGTGGCTACACTTCAAAAGTACTTCCTTACCTGTAAAGTGCTTTGGGAAGTCCTGAGGTCATAAAAGACGCTTTATACATACAAGTCTTTTTTTATTTCTTTCTTACTACCTTTTG
This sequence comes from Heptranchias perlo, assembly GCF_035084215.1. Lineage (NCBI taxonomy): Eukaryota > Metazoa > Chordata > Chondrichthyes > Hexanchiformes > Hexanchidae > Heptranchias > Heptranchias perlo. Next base: position 51,526,790 of record NC_090344.1, on the reverse strand, counting down.
AGTGAAAAAGGGATAAATATTGGCCAGGGCATTGGGAGAACTCACCAGGTCTTCTTCAAATACTGCCATGGGATCTTCTATGTCCACCTGGGAGGGCAGATCCGAAAGAGGGTACCTCAGACACTGCAGCACTCCCACAGTCCTGCCACTGGGAGTGTCAGCCTGCATTATGTGCTTAAGTCCCTGGAGTTGGACTTGAACCCACAACCTTCTGACTCAGAAGCGAGAGTGCTACCCACTGACCCACGGCTGTAGAAATCTGGAACTCTCTCCCCCAAAAGGTTGTGGCTGCTGGGGAACAACTGGATCTTTCACGACTGAGATCGATCGATTTTTGTGAGGTCAGGGTATCAAGGGAGATGGAGAAAAGTCAGGTAAATGGAGTTAATATACAGAGAACACATGATCTAATTGAATGGCGGAACAAGCTCGAGGGGCTGAACGGCCTCCTCCTGTTCCTAAAAGTATAACTACTCCAAAATGGATACCACTGGGTCATTAAGTTCATGAAATAGTTGGTTTTGTGTGTTGCCGTGTCATACTATACTAGGAAGGCCAGAGGGATGATTCCTTGTCTGAGCTGAGTTAGTAGCACTATAGAAGGCTTCAGCAACCTTCGGGTAAGGATGTGAAAAATCGGCCAGCGTTTCTGCTCCTAATAGGCTGGCTGCTCCTCAGACTGAGGAAGAAAACTGGGGGGGGGAGCAGGCAGTGGGAGGGGCTGGAATGATAAATTACACTGTGACAAGTCCAAATCACAAGCAAGAGTTGTGCTCCAGTGAGACAGCAATGTGCACATTTGCACTGAGACCTGTGGGGAGGGATCTGCTGCGTAGATAGTTTCTCCCACTGAGGTTACATGTGCTGGACCGGGTTTATGCCCACTTGACCAGACACGATAGGTCTGACACTTCCAAGAGCACTTTTAAATCGATCCCATCAGTAGTTTGGGTATTGATGTGACAAGTGTATTTACAAAGAAAACAGTACCGCCCATGGCCTGGACAGTTCAAATAGCAATGGAAATGAGCATACCTGAGGAGTGCCTGAACATTTGGATTTTATAGTTGTTTAAATCTACAATCCTGTCGATCTTGAATAATTTCAGGTCTTCTTCATCCAGTGCAATGTCTCCCAGGAAGGCAGCTGCAGAGACAGAGAAAATTCAGTGAAAACAAAATCAAAACGCACAGCATTTATCTGGCACCAAGTGTCGGACAGCTGTTACTGTCACAGTGATGGGCAAAGATCACAAACGTAGAAATAATGCAAAAACAAGCATAATCAGCAAGTTAAGGCCAAGGCCATTAACTTGTATTTGCTAAACTAAATGTTCAGCTTGTACTTTCAGCATCTTGAACATTGGCAGACCGGTTCAGGTGCAAACATTGCTCGCGCAATCCACTCACACAACATGACCATGAATTGCCAAATATCATGACCATGAATTGCCAAATATCATGACCATGAATTGCCAAATATCATGACCATGAATTGCCAAATATCATGCCCATCGGCAACTAAAACCAATTCACCCATACAGAGGACAGCAGCGTTTCTCCAATTCCACACTCTCCTCGACCACTGGACAACTGGTGTGCAAATTCAAAATGATAACCATTCTTTCCCTTAGTCTGAAGCACAGGTAAACATTTAGAGAATAGTTTCACCTACAATTGGCATCTAAGGCAAAGGGCAGTTGCTCTTCAGCATAGGTGAAGCATCCAGCAGCTTTACCTGAACCGAGCAACTGTACTGGACAGAGCATTGTGAGCTGGATAACATGGGGGTGAAGTACTGGTGGGGACAGGACTGTCACTGAAGGTGCGAGCAGTTTGAGAAGGTGAATGAAGAGCATCACATAGGAAGGGTAATTGAGTAAGTGTGATTTTGTCAGTAGCGTATTGGTAGCAATGTGCTGAATTAAGTGACAAAATGTGCAAAGTTCACGTGTGTGTCATTTCCTGTATGTTTTCTCAACAATAAAATAAAGAACTTGCATTTATATAGCGCCTTTCACGACCTCAGGATGTCCCGATGTGCTTTACAGCCAATTAAGTACTTTCAAAGTGTAGTCACTGTTGTAATGTAGGGAAACCTGGCAGCCAATTTGCGCACAGCAAGATCCCACAAACAGCAACGACATAAGCAACCAGATCATCTGTTTTTAGGTGTTAGTCGAGGGATAAATATTGGTCAGGGCGCCAGGGAAAACTCCCCTGCTCTTCTTCGAACAGTGCCAAGGGATCTTTTACATCCACCTGAGAGGGCAGATAGAGCCTCGGTTTAACATTTCACCTGAGAAATAGCATCTCCGACAGTGCAGCAGCCCTTCAGTACGGCACTGGAGTGTCAGCCAAGACTATGTGCTCAAAACTCTGGAGTGGGACTTGAACCCACAACCTTCTGACTCAGAGGCGAGAACTTAAGAACATAAGAAATAGGAACAGGGGTAGACTACACGGTCCCTCCAGCCTGCTCCGCCAGTCGATAAGATCATGGCTGATCTTCTACCTTAACACCACTTTCCCACCCTATCCCCATATTCCTTGATTCCCTTAGTGTCCAAATATCCATCAATCTCAGTCTTGAATATACTCAACGACTGAGCATCCACAGCCTTCTAGGGTAGAAATTTTTTAAAAATATTTGTTCATGGGATGTGGGCGTCGCTGGCAAGGCCAGCATTTATTGCCCATCCCTAATTGCCCTTGAGAAGGTGGCGCCAAAGATTGACATAGTAAAGAGATTCACAACCCTCTGAGTGAAGACATTTTTCCTGAACGCGGTGCTAAATGGCCGACCCCTTATCTTGAGACTATGACCTCTAGTTCTAGACTCTCCAGCCAGAGGAAACAACCTCTCAGCATCTACTCTGTCAAGCCCTCTAAGAATTTTATACGTTTCAATGAGATCATCTCTCATTCTTCCAAACGCCAGAGAATATAGCCCCATTACACTCACTCTCTCCTCATAGGACAACCCTCTCATCCCAGGAATCAATCTAGTGAACCTTCGTTGCACCGCCTCTAAGGCAAGTATATCCTTCCTTAGATAAGGAGACCAAAACTGTACACAGTACTCCAGGTGAGGTCTCACCAGAGCCCTATATAATTGCAGCAAGACTTCCTTACTCTTCTACTCCAAACCCCTTGCAATAAAGTTTAACATACCATCAGCCTTCCTAATTGCTTGCTGTACCTGCATGTTAACTTTCTGTGATTCATATACGAGGACACCCAAATCCCTCTAACTACCAACATTTCTTAGTCTCTCGCTTTTTAAAAAATATTCTGCTTTTCTATTTTTCCTACTAAAGTGAATAACCTCATATTTCCCCACATTATACTCCATCTGCCACCTTCTTGCCCACTCACTAAACCTGTCTATATCCCTTTGCAGACTCTGTTGTCCTTCTCATAGCTTACTTTCCCACCTAACTTTGTATCATCAGCAAACTTGGATACATTACAAACGGTCCCTTCATCTAACTCATTAATATAGATTGTAAATAGCTGAGGCCCAAGCACTGATCCTTGTGGCACCCCACTAGTTACAGCCTGCCAACCTGAAAATGACCCGTTTATCCCTCCTCTCTATTTTCTGTTCATTAACCAATCCTCAATCCACGCTAATATATTACCCCCAATCCCATGAGCCCTAATCTTGTGTGGCACCTTATCGAATGCCTTTTGAAAATCCAAATATACTACATCCACTGGTTCCCCCTTATCTACCCTGCTAGTTACTCCCTTAAAATACTCTAATAAATTTGTCAAACACAATATCCCTTTCATAAAACCGTGTTGACTCTGCCGAATCATGATTTTCTAAGTGCCCTGTTACTACATCCTTGATAATAGATTCCAGCATTTTCCCTACTACTGATGTCAGGCTAACTGGCCTAAAATTCCCTGTTTTCTCTCTCCCTCCTTTCTTGAACAGAAGGGTTACATTTGCTACCTTCCAATCCACAGGGACCGTTCTAGAGTCCAGGGAATTCTGGAAGATCACAACCAATGCATCCACGACCTCTGCAGCCACCTCTTTTAGAACAGTAGGATGTGCTACCACTGAGCCACAGCTGAAACCTTTACATGTTCGACACAGCATTTTTAACAGAAGTGTGCAGTCTAAGTGTGTCGTTCACTTTGCACAGTTTTATTACAATAAACAGGTACCAGGCACTGCTCTGTATTCCCTTTAATTACAGTGCTAGGCACTATTCCATTGAGATGGGTATTTCAATTATGTATGAAATACATTGTTAAAATGGCGGTGCTATTCAGAACACCAGAATGGCCTGAGATTGTGTCCTGAAGAATCCATACACAGTCGCATTTACAGCCAAGTCAGTAACTTTCAGTGCTCACAGTAATCATAGTTCAGTCAATCATCGTAACTAGCTGGCCAGTGACAGTACAAAGCCCTGCCATTACCCAAAGTGATGGGTGCCTCATGTCACTCTTTTCTTCAGGATGGCCTATAAATAGTCCAACCATCTCAGCCTTAGCTTTCCAAATGGTCTTTTCCCATCCGGAACCCATTCCAACACCTTCTGATGGCACCGATTTTCATCCATACACAGCTCAGCACAAATGACTCCCCACAGCACACAGGCAGCTCCTTCGCACTCAGTGTTCGCCACTCTGTCTCCCAACACTTGCTGTTGTTCCTCTTCCTACCTACAGGTTAAGAGCGCCTCCTACTTCCTCCATTGTTAACCAACTTGGGTTAGAGACACCTTAGTGTGGGTATAGCATGTTGATGCACCAATGTGCTGTGCCAAGGGACTTGTAGGGCACAGGTTCATAATCTGAGACTCCCCGCACGGTAAGCTCCTCACCTTGACCTGGAAGTTGGGCTCAAGCACGAAGCTAAAGTAATGCTCTTTATTTGTACGAAATCTCAGTTCCCTCTGCGTACCTTCCACAGGCCAGTTGCACAGCAGAGGCCTGGGAGGGTGGGCAATAGTGTGTGGTGTCCGGGAGAAGGAAAAGCCTTAAGATGGTGGAAGAGCATTATTTTGAAAAAGAAAAGGAGGGGGGGGGGGGGGAAAGTGTCCCAATTTATCAGAGCTTGGAATGTGGGGTCTACAAGAGAAGAAATTTAAATTAAGCAAAAGAACCTCTAATCCAGCTGAAGTTAGACCTTCCTCACATTATGTGAGGTGAATGGCACCTACCAGGGCTACATAAATGGCTGGTCTGAGCCCAAACCTCTGGTACTCCTGTTCCTAATGCTCCTACAAGAGCTGCTGGATGCATTGGTGCTTCCCAAAGCAGGACCTCACCACACACATGAAGTTGAAAAATCTTAAAGCTTTTACTACCTCAGCTCCAACTCCAGCCACTAACGTTTTGCAGATGTTTAAGAGTTTGAAGACTAGTTTCTGTAATTTGATTTGACAGATCCCTTTAGGCTGCCAATTATTTCAGAGACAACATTTTTCAGCCACGTTCAGCAATTCTGATTAAGAGTAACTGCGAGCTGCATTGAACTTTGCACATTCCAGGATAAAGGGCACAAGCCCTCCTTTATAGTGTCATTGAGAAAAATGAACTCTGAATTCCTGAGTTGGAATGATCCATATTCCAGCCCGGTAGAATAGAGAGACGGCAGGGACACACACTTCCATGATGGATGCTGGAAGGCAGACAAGTTGTGTACAAAAATCAATAGGAGTGTCACAGTCGCACCAATTCAAAGAAAAGTTGTAACAAATAAGTGATGCCTACAGGCCAGACGGAATGGATAAAAGTCTCCTCTGTTTGCTGACTGTAAGGCTTCTACGAGTTTGAGACAATCTTTGTTCAGTTCCTAACATACAAGTTCGACATCACAAAACTGCCCTAATTCAACACTAAATTAATAATCCCACCAAAAGAAACAATGGGAGATTGATGTGGGGAATGGAAACTTGTCACACTGGTGGAGTGGGAGGGGTGCTTCTGAGTTTATGAATTTGGAACAGGGTAAAGGGAGCTTGTCTTTGCATCGAGTTATGTCGAACCTGAACAGGGAGTGCTCGTCACTGGGTGCCTGAAATGGAAAGCACTCCATTCCCAACACAAAATCCCACATTTGAATGTGCACAGAATAATTCTGTTATACTGTATCGAGGTGATTCAAAGGTCCACACAAAGAAAGGCCACTTAGAGAAGGAACCCAAGGAGTCCTTGGGGTCCCACAAAATTATACACACACAGACAGACAGACACATGCATAACAGAAACACACAGACACAAAAAAAGACATAGACACAGGGACAAAGACACACACGTTCATAAGGGACATACACACATGCGCGCACTGAGACAGAGAGACAGGACAAACACACATGGACAAAAGGCACACACACACATTGACAGAGACACACACACACACACACACACAGGGACAAAGACATATACACATACGAGGACAACACACATAACTGATGAATACACACACACACAGACAAAGACATATACACATACGAGGTGCACACATATAACAGACACACAGAGGGACAATGATATAGACATATGAGGAATGTACATATAACAGACACACACACCAGGACAAAGGCATTTACACATACGAGGACAACACACAGATCACACACACACAGGGACAAAGACAAATGCACATATGAGGACAACACACAGGCAGGAGTGCGGGATAGTGAGGCAGTCATGTTTTTGGACAAGTTGAAGTTTGTAAAGGTTTTCATGATAAAAATAATTTAAAGAAGCAGGAAAAAGGAAAGGAAAATGAAGAACATTAAAGCTAAACATATAAACACTTGGCCAAGAAACAGAGTCAGTGAACATAAGAACATAAGAAATAGGAGTAGGAGTGGGCCACATGGCCCCTCGAGCCTGCTCCGCCACTCAATAAGATCGTGGCTGATCTTTGACCTCAACTCCACTTTCCTGCCCGATCCCCATATCCCTTGATTCCCTTAGAGTCCAGAAATCTGTCTCTCTCAGCCTTGAATATACTCAATGACTCAGCATCCACAGCCCTCTGGGGTAGAGAATTCCAAAGATTCACAACCCTCTGAGTGAAGAAGTTCCTCCTCATCTCAGTCTTAAATGGTGGACCCCTTATCCTGAGACTATGCCCCCTAGTTCTAGAATTGTGGATTGTAGATTTCCACAAGTTACAGATAAAAATGGATAATTTTCAAATCTTTCTGCCGCAGACTGTTTAATCGTTCCTTCTGTAATTCAGTGAATACAAAAGGAACGGAAGATCCTTATCAAAAGGGAGTGTAGACGTAAACATGCTGTGGTCTCCAGCACAAAACTGGCCACTGGGTTAAACAAAACGCGCTGAGCATTAAAAACTTAAAGAATCTTTTCATGTATTTTTTTGTGAGGATTCTGTATTTAAAGGTCACAGAAAGGATGGGGAAGGAGGGAATTTTCTGTGTGAAGTTCATCCCCATCTGCAATATTTTATTAATAACATTTACTAAGCTCCCTTGATGGCTCAATGGTAGCTTTGCTGCCCAATGCAATCCTGAGATTCCAAGATCAGGAAGGTTCCTAGCTTGGCTCCCGATGTGTGGATGGTTAATTTATCTCAGCTGGGATTGGATATGGTGAGAAGGTGGGTAGGTGGGGTTGAGGGATAAGGTGAGAAGGTGGGATTGAGGGATAAGGTGAGAAGGTGGGATTGAGGGATAAGACGGGATTGAGGGGTAAGGTGAGAAGGCGGGATTGAGGGGTAAAGTGAGAAAGCGGGATTGAGGGATATGGTGAGAAAGCGGGATTGAGGGATAAGGTGAGAAGGCGGGATTGAGGGGTAAGGTGAAAAGATGGGATTGAGGGATAAGGTGAGAAGGTGGGATTGAGGGATAGGGTGAGAAGGTGGGATTGAGGGATAGGGTGAGAAAGCGGGATTGAGGGATAAGGTGAAAAGGCGGGATTGAGGGATAAGGTGAGAAGGTGGGATTGAGGGATAGGGTGAGAAAGCGGGATTGAGGGATAAGGTGAAAAGGCGGGATTGAGGGATAAGGCGGGATTGAGGGGTAAAATGAGAAGGCGGGATTGAGGGGTAAAGTGAGAAGGTGGGATTGAGGGATATGGTGAGCAGGTGGGATTGAGAGATATGGTGAGAAGGTGGGATTGAGGGATATGGTGAGAAGGCGGGATTGAGGGATATAGTGAGAAGGCGGGATTGAGGGGTAAAGTGAGAAGGTGGGATTGAGGGATATGGTGAGAAGGCGGGATTGAGGGATAAGGTGAGAAGGTGGGGTTGAGGGATAAGGTGAGAAGGCGGGATTGAGGGGTAAGGTGAAAAGGCGGGATTGAGGGATAAAGCGGGATTGAGGGGTAAGGTGAGAAGGTGGGATTGAGGGATAAAGTGAGAAGGTGGGATTGAGGGATATGGTGAGCAGGTGGGATTGAGGGATATGGTGAGAAGGTAGGATTGAGGGATAAGGTGAGAAGGTGGGATTGAGGGATATGGTGAGAAGGTAGGATTGAGGGATAAGGTGAGAAGGTGGGATTGAGGGATAAGCGGGATTGAGGGATAAGGGGGATTGAGGGATAAGGTGAGAAGGTGGGATTGAGGGATATGGTGAGAAGGTGGGATTGAGGGGTAAAGTGAGCAGGTGGGATTGAGGGATATGGTGAGAAGGTAGGATTGAGGGATAAGGTGAGAAGGTGGGATTGAGGGATAAGCGGGATTGAGGGATAAGGTGAGAAGGTGGGATTGAGGGATATGGTGAGAAGGTGGGATTGAGGGGTAAGGTGAGAAGGCGAGATTGATGGGTAAAGTGAGAAGGTGGGATTGAGATATATGGTGAGCAGGTGGGATTGAGGGATATGGTGAGAAAGCGGGATTGAGGGATAAGGTGAGAAGGCGGGATTGAGGGATAAGGTGAGAAGGTGGGGTTGAGGGATAGGGTGAGAAGGTGGGATTGTGGGATATGGTGAGAAGGTGGGATTGAGGGATAAGGTGAGAAGGTGGGGTTGAGGGATAAGGTGAGAAGGTGGGATTGTGGGATAAGGTGAGAAGGTGGGGTTGAGGGATATGGTGAGAAGGTGGGGTTGAGGGATAAGGCGGGATTGAGGGATAAGGTGAGAAGGTGGGATTGAGGGATATGGTGAGAAGGTGGGGTTGAGGGATAAGGTGAGAAGGTGGGGTTGAGGGATATGGTGAGAAGGTGGGATTGTGGGATACGGTGAGAAGGTGGGATTGAGGGATAAGGTGAGAAGGCGGGATTGAGGGATAAGGTGAGAAGGTGGGGTTGAGGGATATGGTGAGAAGGCGGAATTGAGGGATAAGGTGAGAAGGCGGGATTGAGGGATAAGGTGAGAAGGCGGGATTGAGGGGTAAGGTGAGAAGGTGGGGTTGAGGGATAAGGTGAGAAGGTGGGGTTGTGGGATAAGGTGAGAAGGTGGGATTGAGGGATAAGGTGAGAAGGCGGGATTGAGGGATATGGTGAGAAGGTGGGATTGTGGGATAAGGTGAGAAGGTGGGATTGAGGGATAAGGTGAGAAGGCGGGATTGTGGGATAAGGTGAGAAGGCGGGATTGAGGGATAAGGTGAGAAGGCGGGATTGAGGGATAAGGTGAGAAGTTGGGGTTGAGGGATAAGGTGAGAAGGTGGGGTTGAGGGATAAGGTGAGAAGGTGGGGTTGAGGGATAAGGTGAGAAGGTGGGATTGAGGGATAAGGTGAGAAGGTGGGATTGTGGGATATGGTGAGAAGGTGGGATTGTGGGATATGGTGAGAAGGTGGGATTGTGGGATATGGTGAGAAGGTGGGATTGTGGGATAAGGTGAGAAGGTGGGGTTGAGGGATATGGTGAGAAGGTTGGATTGAGGGATAAGGCGGGATTGAGGGATAAGGTGAGAAGGTGGGATTGAGGGATAAGGTGAGAAGGCAGGATTGAGGGTTAAGGTGAGAAGGCGGGATTGAGGGATATGGTGAGAAGGCGGGATTGAGGGATATGGTGAGAAGGTGGGATTGAGGGATAAGGTGAGAAGGTGGGGTTGAGGGATATGGTGAGAAGGTGGGATTGAGGGATATGGTGAGAAGGCGGGATTGAGGGATAAGGTGAGAAGGCGGGATTGAGGGATATGGTGAGAAGGCGGGATTGAGGGATATGGTGAGAAGGCGGGATTGAGGGATATGGTGAGAAGGCGGGATTGAGGGATATGGTGAGAAGGCGGGATTGAGGGATATGGTGAGAAGGCGGGATTGAGGGATATGGTGAGAAGGCGGGATTGAGGGATATGGTGAGAAGGTGGGATGTGGGATATGGTGAGAAGGCGGGATTGAGGGATAAGGTGAGAAGGCGGGATTGAGGAATAAGGTGAGAAGGCGGGATTGAGGGATATGGTGAGAAGGCGGGATTGAGGGATATGGTGAGAAGGTGGGATGTGGGATATGGTGAGAAGGCGGGATTGAGGGATAAGGTGAGAAGGCGGGATGTGGGATATGGTGAGAAGGCGGGATTGAGGGATAAGGTGAGAAGGCGGGATTGAGGAATAAGGTGAGAAGGCGGGATTGAGGGATATGGTGAGAAGGTGGGATGTGGGATATGGTGAGAAGGCGGGATTGAGGGATAAGGTGAGAAGGCGGGATTGAGGGATATGGGGAGAAGGTGGGATGTGGGATATGGTGAGAAGGCGGGATTGAGGGATATGGTGAGAAGGCGGGATTGAGGGGTAAGGTGAGAGGTGGGATTGAGGGATATGGTGAGAAGGCGGGATTGAGGGATATGGTGAGAAGGCGGGATTGAGGGATCTGGTGAGAAGGCGGGATTGAGGGATAAGGTGAGAAGGCGGGATTGAGGGATAAGGTGAGAAGGCGGGATTGAGGGATATGGTGAGAAGGCGGGATTGAGGGATAAGGTGAGAAGGCGGGATTGAGGGATATGGTGAGAAGGCGGGATTGAGGGATAAGGTGAGAAGGCGGGATTGAGGGATAAGGTGAGAAGGCGGGATTGAGGGATATGGTGAGAAGGTGGGATTGTGGGATAAGGTGAGAAGGTGGGGTTGAGGGATAGGGTGAGAAGGTGGGATTGAGGGATGAGGTGAGAAGGTGGGATTGTGGGATAAGGTGAGAAGGTGGGATTGAGGGATAAGGTGAGAAGGCGGGATTGAGGGGTAAGGTGAGAAGGTGGGATTGAGGGATCTGGTGAGAAGGTTGGATTGAGGGATCTGGTGAGAAGGCGGGATTGAGGGATAAGGTGAGAAGGTGGGATTGAGGGATAAGGTGAGAAGGCGGGATGAGGAATATGGTGAGAAGGCGGGATTGAGGGATAAGGTGAGAAGGCGGGATTGAGGGATAAGGTGAGAAGGCGGGATTGAGGGATAAGGTGAGAAGGCGGGATTGAGGGGTAAGGTGAGAAGGCGGGATTGAGGGGTAAGGTGAGAGGTGGGATTGAGGGATAAGGTGAGAAGGCGGGATTGAGGGATAAGGTGAGAAGGCGGGATTGAGGGATAAGGTGAGAAGGCGGGATTGAGGGGTAAGGTGAGAAGGCGGGATTGAGGGGTAAGGTGAGAAGGCGGGATTGAGGGGTAAGGTGAGAAGGCGGGATTGAGGGGTAAGGTGAGAGGTGGGATTGAGGGATCTGGTGAGAAGGTTGGATTGAGGGATAAGGTGAGAAGGCGGGATTGAGGGATAAGGTGAGAAGGCGGGATTGAGGGGTAAGGTGAGAGGTGGGATTGAGGGATCTGGTGAGAAGGCGGGATTGAGGGATAAGGTGAGAAGGCGGGATTGAGGGGTAAGGTGAGAAGGCGGGATTGAGGGATAAGGTGAGAAGGCGGGATTGAGGGATCTGGTGAGAAGGCGGGATTGAGGGATATGGTGAGAAGGCGGGATTGAGGGATCTGGTGAGAACGCGGGATTGAGGGATCTGGTGAGAAGGCGGGATTGAGGGATAAGGTGAGAACGCGGGATTGAGGGATCTGGTGAGAACGCGGGATTGAGGGATCTGGTGAGAAGGCGGGATTGAGGGATATGGTGAGAAGGCGGGATTGAGGGGTAAGGTGAGAACGTGGGGTTGAGGGATAAGGTGAGAACGCGGGATTGAGGGATCTGGTGAGAAGGCGGGATTGAGGGATATGGTGAGAAGGCGGGATTGAGGGATAAGGTGAGAAGGCGGGATTGAGGGATAAGGTGAGAACGCGGGATTGAGGGATCTGGTGAGAAGGCGGGATTGAGGGATATGGTGAGAAGGCGGGATTGAGGGATAAGGTGAGAAGGCGGGATTGAGGGATAAGGTGAGAAGGCGGGATTGAGGGATCTGGTGAGAAGGCGGGATTGAGGGATCTGGTGAGAAGGCGGGATTGAGGGGTAAGGTGAGAACGTGGGGTTGAGGGATAAGGCGGGATTGAGGGATAAGGTGAGAAGGTGGGGTTGAGGGATATGGTGAGAAGGTGGGATTGAGGGATAAGGTGAGAACGTGGGGTTGAGGGATAAGGCGGGATTGAGGGATAAGGTGAGAAGGTGGGGTTGAGGGATATGGTGAGAAGGCGGGATTGAGGGATTATGGTGAGAAGGCGGGATTGAGGGATAAGGTGAGAAGGCGGGATTGAGGGATAAGGTGAGAAGGTGGGATTGTGGGATAAGGTGAGAAGGCAGGATTGAGGGATAAGGTGAGAAGGCGGGATTGAGGGATAAGGTGAGAAGGTGGGGTTGAGGGATAAGGTGAGAAGGTGGGATTGTGGGATAAGGTGAGAAGGCGGGATTGAGGGATAAGGTGAGAAGGTGGTGTTGAGGGATAGGGTGAGAAGGTGGGATTGAGGGATAAGGTGAGAAGGTGGGGTTGTGGGATAAGGTGAGAAGGTGGGATTGAGGGATAAGGTGAGAAGGTGGGGTTGTGGGATAAGGTGAGAAGGTGGGATTGTGGGATAAGGTGAGAAGGTGGGATTGAGGGATAAGGTGAGAAGGTGGGGTTGAGGGATAAGGTGAGAAGGTGGGATTGTGGGATAAGGTGAGAAGGTGGGATTGAGGGATAAGGTGAGAAGGTGGGGTTGAGGGATATGGTGAGAAGGTGGGATTGTGGGATAAGGTGAGAAGGTGGGATTGAGGGATAAGGTGAGAAGGTGGGGTTGTGGGATAAGGTGAGAAGGTGGGGTTGAGGGATAAGGTGAGAAGGTGGGATTGTGGGATAAGGTGAGAAGGTGGGGTTGAGGGATAAGGTGAGAAGGTGGGATTGTGGGATAAGGTGAGAAGGTGGGATTGAGGGATAAGGTGAGAAGGTGGGGTTGAGGGATATGGTGAGAAGGTGGGATTGTGGGATAAGGTGAGAAGGTGGGATTGAGGGATAAGGTGAGAAGGTGGGGTTGTGGGATAAGGTGAGAAGGTGGGATTGTGGGATAAGGTGAGAAGGTGGGATTGAGGGATAAGGTGAGAAGGTGGGGTTGAGGGATAAGGTGAGAAGGTGGGATTGTGGGATATGGTGAGAAGGTGGGATTGTGGGATAAGGTGAGAAGGTGGGGTTGAGGGATATGGTGAGAAGGTGGGATTGAGGGATAAGGCGGGATTGAGGGATAAGGTGAGAAGGTGGGATTGAGGGATATGGTGAGAAGGTAGGGTTGAGGGATATGGTGAGAAGGCGGGATTGAGGGATATGGTGAGAAGGCGGGATTGAGGGATATGGTGAGAAGGTGGGATTGAGGGATAAGGTGAGAAGGTGGGGTTGAGGGATAGGGTGAGAAGGTGGGATTGATGGAATATGGTGAGAAGGCGGGATTGAGGGATAAGGTGAGAAGGCGGGATTGAGGGATATGGTGAGAAGGTGGGGTTGAGGGATAAGGTGAGAAGGCGGGATTGAGGGATATGGTGAGAAGGCGGGATTGAGGGATATGGTGAGAAGGCGGGATTGAGGGATAAGGTGAGAAGGCGGGATTGAGGGATATGGTGAGAAGGCGGGATTGAGGGATAAGGTGAGAAGGCGGGATTGAGGGATATGGTGAGAAGGCGGGATTGAGGGATAAGGTGAGAAGGCGGGATTGAGGGGTAAGGTGAGAACGCGGGATTGAGGGATCTGGTGAGAAGGTGGGATTGAGGGGTAAGGTGAGAAGGCGGGATTGAGGGGTAAGGTGAGAGGTGGGATTGAGGGATCTGGTGAGAAGGCGGGATTGAGGGATAAGGTGAGAAGGCGGGATTGAGGGGTAAGGTGAGAACGCGGGATTGAGGGATCTGGTGAGAAGGCGGGATTGAGGGATATGGTGAGAAGGCGGGATTGAGGGATAATGTGAGAAGGCGGGATTGAGGGATAAGGTGAGAAGGCGGGATTGAGGGGTAAGGTGAGAAGGCGGGATTGAGGGATAAGGTGAGAAGGTGGGATTGAGGGATCTGGTGAGAAGGTTGGATTGAGGGATAAGGTGAGAAGGCGGGATTGAGGGATAAGGTGAGAAGGCGGGATTGAGGGGTAAGGTGAGAAGGCGGGATTGAGGGATAGGGTGAGAAGGCGGGATTGAGGGATAAAGTGAGAAGGCGGGATTGAGGAATAAGGTGAGAAGGTGGGATTGAGGGATCTGGTGAGAAGGCGGGATTGAGGGATATGGTGAGAAGGCGGGATTGAGGGATAAGGTGAGAAGGTTGGATTGAGGGATAAGGTGAGAAGGCGGGATTGAGGGATTAGGTGAGAAGGCGGGATTGAGGAATAAGGTGAGAAGGCGGGATTGAGGGATTAGGTGAGAAGGTGGGGTTGAGGGATAGGGTGAGAAGGTGGGATTGAGGGATAAGGTGAGAAGGTGGGGTTGAGGGATAAGGTGAGAAGGTGGGATTGTGGGATAAGGTGAGAAGGTGGGATTGTGGGATAAGGTGAGAAGGTGGGGTTGAGGGATATGGTGAGAAGGTGGGGTTGAGGGATAAGGTGAGAAGGTGGGATTGAGGGATATGGTGAGAAGGTGGGGTTGAGGGATAAGGCGGGATTGAGGGATAAGGTGAGAAGGTGGGGTTGAGGGATAAGGTGAGAAGGTGGGATTGAGGGATAAGGTGAGAAGGCGGGATTGAGGGGTAAGGTGAGAAGGCGGGATTGAGGGATAAGGTGAGAAGGCGGGATTGAGGGATATGGTGAGAAGGTGGGATTGTGGGATAAGGTGAGAAGGTGGGGTTGAGGGATAGGGTGAGAAGGTGGGATTGAGGGATAAGGTGAGAAGGTGGGATTGAGGGATAAGGTGAGAAGGTGGGATTGAGGGATAAGGTGAGAAGGTGGGGTTGAGGGATAAGGTGAGAAGGTGGGATTGTGGGATAAGGTGAGAAGGTGGGGTTGAGGGATATGGTGAGAAGGTGGGGTTGAGGGATAAGGTGAGAAGGTGGGATTGAGGGATATGGTGAGAAGGTGGGATTGAGGGATCTGGTGAGAAGGCGGGATTGAGGGATATGGTGAGAAGGCGGGATTGAGGGATAAGGTGAGAAGGTTGGATTGAGGGATAAGGTGAGAAGGCGGGATTGAGGGATTAGGTGAGAAGGCGGGATTGAGGGATAGGGTGAGAAGGCGGGATTGAGGGATAAAGTGAGAAGGCGGGATTGAGGAATAAGGTGAGAAGGTGGGATTGAGGGATCTGGTGAGAAGGCGGGATTGAGGGATATGGTGAGAAGGCGGGATTGAGGGATAAGGTGAGAAGGTTGGATTGAGGGATAAGGTGAGAAGGCGGGATTGAGGGATTAGGTGAGAAGGCGGGATTGAGGAATAAGGTGAGAAGGCGGGATTGAGGGATTAGGTGAGAAGGCGGGATTGAGGAATAAGGTGAGAAGGTGGGATTGAGGGATCTGGTGAGAAGGTTGGATTGAGGGATAAGGTGAGAAGGCGGGATTGAGGGATAAGGTGAGAAGGCGGGATTGAGGGATAAGGTGAGAAGGCGGGATTGAGGGATAAGGTGAGAAGGCGGGATTGAGGGATCTGGTGAGAAGGCGGGATTGAGGGATATGGTGAGAAGGCGGGATTGAGGGATCTGGTGAGAAGGCGGGATTGAGGGATATGGTGAGAAGGCGGGATTGAGGGGTAAGGTGAGAAGGCGGGATTGAGGGATAAGGTGAGAAGGTGGGATTGAGGGATCTGGTGAGAAGGTTGGATTGAGGGATAAGGTGAGAAGGCGGGATTGAGGGATAAGGTGAGAAGGCGGGATTGAGGGGTAAGGTGAGAAGGCGGGATTGAGGGATAGGGTGAGAAGGCGGGATTGAGGGATAAAGTGAGAAGGCGGGATTGAGGAATAAGGTGAGAAGGTGGGATTGAGGGATCTGGTGAGAAGGCGGGATTGAGGGATATGGTGAGAAGGCGGGATTGAGGGATAAGGTGAGAAGGTTGGATTGAGGGATAAGGTGAGAAGGCGGGATTGAGGGATTAGGTGAGAAGGCGGGATTGAGGAATAAGGTGAGAAGGCGGGATTGAGGGATTAGGTGAGAAGGTGGGGTTGAGGGATAGGGTGAGAAGGTGGGATTGAGGGATAAGGTGAGAAGGTGGGGTTGAGGGATAAGGTGAGAAGGTGGGATTGTGGGATAAGGTGAGAAGGTGGGATTGTGGGATAAGGTGAGAAGGTGGGGTTGAGGGATATGGTGAGAAGGTGGGGTTGAGGGATAAGGTGAGAAGGTGGGATTGAGGGATATGGTGAGAAGGTGGGGTTGAGGGATAAGGCGGGATTGAGGGATAAGGTGAGAAGGTGGGGTTGAGGGATAAGGTGAGAAGGTGGGATTGAGGGATAAGGTGAGAAGGCGGGATTGAGGGGTAAGGTGAGAAGGCGGGATTGAGGGATAAGGTGAGAAGGCGGGATTGAGGGATATGGTGAGAAGGTGGGATTGTGGGATAAGGTGAGAAGGTGGGGTTGAGGGATAGGGTGAGAAGGTGGGATTGAGGGATAAGGTGAGAAGGTGGGATTGAGGGATAAGGTGAGAAGGTGGGATTGAGGGATAAGGTGAGAAGGTGGGGTTGAGGGATAAGGTGAGAAGGTGGGATTGTGGGATAAGGTGAGAAGGTGGGGTTGAGGGATATGGTGAGAAGGTGGGGTTGAGGGATAAGGTGAGAAGGTGGGATTGAGGGATATGGTGAGAAGGTGGGATTGAGGGATCTGGTGAGAAGGCGGGATTGAGGGATATGGTGAGAAGGCGGGATTGAGGGATAAGGTGAGAAGGTTGGATTGAGGGATAAGGTGAGAAGGCGGGATTGAGGGATTAGGTGAGAAGGCGGGATTGAGGGATAGGGTGAGAAGGCGGGATTGAGGGATAAAGTGAGAAGGCGGGATTGAGGAATAAGGTGAGAAGGTGGGATTGAGGGATCTGGTGAGAAGGCGGGATTGAGGGATATGGTGAGAAGGCGGGATTGAGGGATAAGGTGAGAAGGTTGGATTGAGGGATAAGGTGAGAAGGCGGGATTGAGGGATTAGGTGAGAAGGCGGGATTGAGGAATAAGGTGAGAAGGCGGGATTGAGGGATTAGGTGAGAAGGCGGGATTGAGGAATAAGGTGAGAAGGTGGGATTGAGGGATCTGGTGAGAAGGTTGGATTGAGGGATAAGGTGAGAAGGCGGGATTGAGGGATAAGGTGAGAAGGCGGGATTGAGGGATAAGGTGAGAAGGCGGGATTGAGGGGTAAGGTGAGAAGGCGGGATTGAGGGATCTGGTGAGAAGGCGGGATTGAGGGATATGGTGAGAAGGCGGGATTGAGGGATCTGGTGAGAAGGTGGGATTGAGGGATCTGGTGAGAAGGTTGGATTGAGGGATAAGGTGAGAAGGCGGGATTGAGGGATAAGGTGAGAAGGCGGGATTGAGGGATAAGGTGAGAAGGCGGGATTGAGGAATAAGGTGAGAAGGCGGGATTGAGGGATATGGTGAGAAGGCGGGATTGAGGGATTAGGTGAGAAGGCGGGATTGAGGGATATGGTGAGAAGGCGGGATTGAGGGGTAAGGTGAGAGGTGGGTGGGCGGGATTGAGGGATATGGTGAGAAGGCGGGATTGAGGGATATGGTGAGAAGGCGGGATTGAGGGATATGGTGAGAAGGCGGGATTGAGGGATTAGGTGAGAAGGCGGGATTGAGGGATATGGTGAGAAGGCGGGATTGAGGGGTAAGGTGAGAGGTGGGTGGGCGGGATTGAGGGATATGGTGAGAAGGCGGGATTGAGGGATAGGGTGAGAGGTGGGATTGAGGGGTAAGGTGAGAGGTGGGTGGGCGGGATTGAGGGATAGGGTGAGAGGTGGGATTGAGGGGTAAGGTGAGAGGTGGGTGGGTGGGATTGAGGGGTAAGGTGAGAGGTGGGTGGGTGAGGCTGACCTGTCAAAAAGCAATGGGCTTTTGGGCCAAATCGCCTTCTTTTGTTCCTTTTGTCCCTTGCATTCAGTGTTGTAAAATTGCGATTGTTCCTGTTGTGGAGGGGAGTGGGAGCCTCTGCTCTTCCTCGCAACATGGTCGCCAATCTGTTTTTTATTTCTCCTTGAAAACTTTCCACGGAATTGTGGCTCATACACAACAGAGATATAATATATACATATTTATGAGCCAAAACTTTTTTATAATGACAGCAATAGTGCAACCATCAGCCAGAGAACTGTCACCATTCTTCGAACATCTGATGCAAAGAATCAGCAGTATTCCCACACCCCAGTGTGGAAAACAAAGAAAAAATGTTTGGTTGCGTAGCACACTCAATATGTTCTTTAAAACAGGGCAAGGGAATTGTTCTGGTCACTGTGTGTTACTGATACGGTAAACACTGGTCGCTAGTTCTGGTACAGCTGCACATGTCTTGTTTTAACACCTTCATCACTTCAGTAGAAATCGCTGAAGGTGAAATGTCGAACTTGGGCAAGATGCAGGAGGACAGCGAGTGGCCTTCAGAAGAAATCTTGCAGCAAAGTCTTACACCGTGTAACGGGATCAAAGATTTAAAAAACTACAAATGCTGGACATCAGAAATAAAAACCAGGTATTGCTAGAAACACACAATAGGTCTGACAGCATCTGAATGAGAAAGGACAGGGAAATGACTTCATGGGTAAGAACTGATGATTGAAAGATAAGTCATCATTTTACTAATGTTGGAAAAAGAGAAGATTAGGGGGAGAGGAAGAGAACCAACAATCATCGCAGAACGGGAGGAAATGGGTCAAATGGCCTGCAAACTGTTTCATAGAAAACTGTTAGATGATATAAAAGATCATCAGTGAGAGACATAAAAAAACAAAAATGTGCAAATAGGAGGGCGTGTTCGGGGAATACAATAACTGTTGCCAAGATTGGTAAACTCCCAAAGTGCGGTAAACTCCCCCAGTGCGGTAAACTCCCCAAGTGCGGTAAACTCCCCCAGTGCGGTAAACTCCCCCAAGTGCGGTAATTTCCCCAAGTGCGGTAATCTCCCCCAGTGCGGTAATCTCCCCCAGTGCGGTAATCTCCCCAAGTGCGGTAAACTCCCCAAGTGCGGTAAACTCCCAAAGTGCGGTAATCTCCCCCAGTGCGGTAATCTCCCCCAAGTGCGGTAATCTCCCCCAAGTGCGGTAATCTCCCCCAAGTGCGGTAAACTCCCCCAGTGCGGTAATCTCCCCAAGTGCGGTAAACTCCCCCAAGTGCGGTAATCTCCCCCAGTGCGGCAATTTCCCCAAGTGCGGTAAACTCCCCAAGTACGGTAACCGTTGCCAAGTACGGTAAACTCCCCCAAGTACGGTAAACTCCCCCAAGTACGGTAAACTCCCCCAAGTACAGTAAACCCCTCCAGTACGGTAAACTCCTCCAGTACGGTAACCGTTGCCAAGTACGGTAATCTCCCCAAGTGCGGTAAACTCCTCCAGTACGGTAACCGTTGCCAAGTACGGTAATCTCCCCAAGTGCGGTAAACTCCTCCAGTACGGTAACCGTTGCCAAGTACGGTAAACTCCCCAAGTACGGTAAACGTTGCCAAGTACGGTAAACTCCCCAAGTACGGTAAACGTTGCCAAGTACGGTAATCTCCCCAAGTGCGGTAAACTCCTCCAGTACGGTAACCGTTGCCAAGTACGGTAAACTCCTCCAGTACGGTAAACGTTGCCAAGTACGGTAAACTCCAGGTACAGTAACCCACAGTCCATGGTGACACGACCAAAAGCAGTTTAGTGCAGCACTACTCCCAACATTGCAATCAACTCCTAATGCGATCTATGAACCCCATCTAAATATGTCTGACACTCTGTACCAGATACACTCCACCTTGTGTCCTGAATACAATGAATGTAATTTATGACAACGTGTTAGAACCGAAGAACGTACAATATGGACAAAAAAGCTTCCTCACTTGCATCCACTTCATGTCCTAGATACCACATACTGCCCCAGCCCGGTATTGATAAAGTCCCTCATTCCTCTCTCCCTTCCCCACCCAACAACCAGTGCAACCTGAGGTACCTCTGGCAAGGCAAAACCTCACAGCTGCCAACGAGTGATTCCACCCATGGGTGAAGTGTACAGGACCCTGAATGTATCTGTAAATACTGTACAACCTGCAACGGTGCTGTACTCGACTCAACCATGACCCCAGAAAGTATGCAAATCCTTGTGTGACTCAATAGCAAAACAAAATCTTTTGCAAAGCACACATGGGGTGCCCGCTGCTGCTGGCCAGTGCTTGGAGCAGTACATTCCCAACTCTTCCCGTAACTTGGACGGCCTGACAAACACAAGCTGGGTGACAATCACCCGCAACTCATTTTCCACTGCTGACTTCTTAAGGGAGTCATGCTTATCATTCAATAAAGTTGAACAGGAGTATTGACCCCACTTCCAAACACTGGGCCCTCACAGACAGTGGGCGTGAGGTGCTGGAATTTCATTGCCACCAGGATCAATGTGGAGCACATTTCTTTACCTTTTTTAAATTGCTGGTCTGCAAAATCAACAACTGGAATAGAATCTGCCCCGAAAGCTCCCCTTGATGTGGCAAAGCTCCTTTAAGAGGACCTTACCTCGTATCCTTCAAGAAGTGTCAGCAATGGCACACTGGGTAGCACTCTCACCTCTGAGTCAGAAAGTTATGGGTTCAAGTATCACTCCAGAGACTTGAGCACAAAATCTAGGCTGACACGCCAGTGTAGTACTGAGGGAGTGCTGCTCTGTCGGAGGTGCCAGCTTTCGGATGAGACATTAAGCTCAGCTGACCTCTTAGGTGGACGTAAAAGATCCCATAAGACCATAAGAATTAGGAGCAGGAGTAGGCCATTCGGCCCCTCGAGCCTGCTCCGCCATTCAATGAGATCATGGCTGATCTGATTTTTACCTCAACTCCACTTTCCCGCCCTTTCCCCATATCCTTTGACTCCCTTGATCATCAAAAATTTGTCTAACTCAGCCTTGAATGTATTCAATGACTCAGCCTCCACAGCTTTTTGGGGTAAAGAATTCCAAACATTCACGACCCTCTGGGAGAAGAAATTCCTCCTCATTTCCGTCTTAAATGGGTGACCCCTTATTCTGAGACTATGCCCCCTAGTTTTAGATTCCCCCATGAGGGGTAACGTCCTCTCAGCATCTACCCTATCGGGTCCCCTCAGAATCTTGTATGTTTCAATAAGATCTCCTCTCATTCTTCTCAACTCCAATGAGTATAGACCCAACCTGTTCATTCTTTCCTCATAAGACAACCCTCCCATACCCGGAATCAACCGAGTGAACCTTCTCTGAACTGTCCTTCCTTAAATAAGGGCACCAGAACTGTACGTAGTACTCCAGGTGTGGTCTCACCAGCACCCTGTACAGTTGTAGCATGACTTCTCTGTTTTCATACTCCATCCCCGTAGAAATAAAGGCCAATATTCCATTTGCCTTATGGATTACCTGCTGCACCTGTATGTTGACTTGTTGTGTTTCATGTACGAGGACACCCAGATCCCTCTGTACCGCAGCATTTTGTAGTATTTCTCCATTCAAATAATATTTTGCTTTTTTATTTTTCCTCCCAAAGTGGATGACTTCACATTTTCCCACATTATATTCCATCTGCCAAATTTTTGCCCATTCGCTTAACCTGTCAATATCCCTTTGCAGACACTTTGTGTCCTCATCGCAACTTGCTTTTCCACCTATCTTTGTATCATCAGCAAATTTGGCCACAAGACACTCTGTTCCTTCATCCAAGTCATTGATATATATTGTAAATAGTTGAGGCCCCAGCACTGAGCCCTGCGGCACCCCACTAGTTACAGACTGCCATTTTGAAAATGACCCTTTTATCCTGACTCTTTGTTTTCTGTTAGTTAGCCAATCCTCTATCCATGCCAGTATATTACCCCCAACACCATGAGCTCTTATCTTGTGCAGTAATCTTTTATGTGGCACCTTATCGAATGCCTTTTGGAAATCCAAATATACTGCATCCATTGGTTCCCCTTTATCCACCCTGCCCGTTCCTTCCTCAAAGAACTCTAATAAATTTGTCAGACACGATTTCCCCTTCATAAAACCATGTTGACTCTCCTTGATTGTATTTTGAGTCTCCAAATGTCCTGCTACTACTTCCTTAATAATGGATTCTAGCATTTTCCCAATGACAGATATTAGGCTAACTGGTCTACAGTTACCTGCTTTCTGTCTCACTCCCTTCTTGAATAGGGGGGTTACGTTTGCAGTTTTCCAATCCGCTGGGACCTTTCCAGAATCTAGTGAATTCTGGAAGATTACAACCAATGCATCCACTATCTCTGTAGCCACTTCCTTTAAGACCCTCGGATGCAAGCCATCAGGTCCAGGGGACTTGTCAGCCTTTAGACCCATTAGTTTACCAAGTACTTTTTCTCTCGTGATAGTGATTGATTTTAGTTCGATTCGAAGAAGAGCAGGGGACTTCTCTCTGGTGTCCTGGTATGGAGGAAAAAAGGAGCTAACCTGAATAACTTCAGCTGAAATAGGAAAAATAATCTTTACCTGCAGATGGCCCCTTTATTTCCGGAAAGGTAGATATTTATTTTTTTAATTCTCCCTCCTGAAGATGTGGATCGTGATGGCATACCTCTCCTGAGATGCGGCAGACTGCAGGAACCATGACCTCATGGCTATTCTTCAGGTGTGAGACTAGGTAGATGAGTGTGATGACTATTCCACCATAGAGGGAATCACAGCCAAATCTAATCCTGTCCTCATTCAACATCCACAGGAGTCGATGGGCAGCAGTCCGGAGCAGGGACTCGGGCTCATTTTCCCCCTCTGTAACCCAAGGCCGATTGCGCAGGTTGATGGCAGCTAATTCAGAGCAGGAAGTAAACCCAGGCCTTTCTCACATTCCACACGCATTTACCCACTGAGACACCCATGGCAGCTGATAATCATTTTAAGGACTGAATCTCAGGCAGACCAACTACCCTTGGGTAGGCAGGTGGCAGATGAAATGCAAAGTCGAGAAATGCAGAGTGCTTCGCATGGGGGAGAAAAATTCAGGAAGTTAAATGGAAAGAAAATAATGTGCATGGAAAATGAAAGCGATCAGGGCATCCTGACTGACCATAAATTGAAGCCATCCCAACAATCCTCCAGGAGCTTATCCTGTTCAGCCTTGCATTCAGCCACTTTCATTAGATTGCTTTCAAATTCCTGGGATGAGAGGGTTGTCCTATGAGGAGAGGTTGAGCAGAATGGGCCCATACTCTCTGGAGTTTAGAAGAATGAGAGGTGATCTCATTGAAACATATAAGATTCTGAGGGGGCTGGACAGGGTAGATGCTGAGAGGTTGTTTCCCCTGGCTAGAGAGTCGAGAACTGGGGGGCATAGTCTCAGGATAAGGGGTCAGCCATTTCGGACTGAGATGAGGAGGAATTTCTTCACTCAGAGGGTTGTGAATCTTTGGAATTCTCTACCACAGAGGGCTGTGGATGCTCAGTCATTGAGTATATTCAAGGCCGAGATCGATAGATTTTTGGACTCTAGAGGAATCAAGGGATGGGGGATCGGGCGGGAAAGTGGAGTTGAGGTCGAAGATCAGCCATGATCTGATTGAATGGCGGAGCAGGCTCGAGGGGCCGTATGGCCCACTCCTGCTCCTAGTTCTTATGTTCTTAAATAACATTTTGGGATATAGTATGAGTAATCTGAGACATGACATGTGGTGAGTGTAACAGCCTTGGGGAGAACAGGTGACTCTGGACCGATGGTTCCCAATCTCTCCATCACTGGGGTTTTCCTCACCTCAAGTCTGCGTCTGTTGGAGACTAATTGATCGAGATTGATTGCTATGATTAATCAATAACTCTATTATCGTTGTATCTTACGACTACCAGAGTGGTAGAAAGTCAACGAGATGGACTGCGGTCTTATTTCATCCAGCAACTCTTATGTTTCTAACCAATAGTCTGTTTGATGTAATATCACAGTGTAAAGTGATGAAAGGCTTTTTCTTCTTGCAAGCGGCTTGTGGCAATCACAAAACTAATGAATTAATTGACTGTGTGATCGTCACACGCCGCTTGCAAGTTACTGCTGCACAGCAGCTCCCTTTAAAAGTTCTTGTGTGAACCCACCTGAACCCAGTGAGTTTATAATTGCTGGCACAGCAGTGTGAGCTGAATGCAAATACCTTTCGGAGTCGGTGCAGCGCGAGGCCAAGCGCTCTCAGTTACCTCGACAGTTCATTCTTCAGGAGAAGCAGCTGAACACACAGCTGATGTCAACCAGCGTTCCCGGTTGCCTGGCAATGCGAGCGGACGCCAGGACATGGAGAATACCGGCTTCAGATTGTCTGCCAGTTTAAACTGCAGCTCCTCGGCAGAGAGAGGGACCTATAACCTGCCTCTGGATGGGGGTAGAGGTTTTGTGCCAATATTAGCACACAGAGGATGAGAAAGAGGGGAGAACTAGTTCAGCAGCATTTACACTGGCAAGCTTGATCTGGAACACAGCCAATACCGAATTCCCTGCAGTATGAACTTGGCGCTGAGGGTGAGCTCGTCTATTTCACACAGCTCTATAGCTTGCTATCTGAAGGTACAAATCAAAGGGTCAGAAATATATTAGGAGCAGCTAATAGCTCACTGGCTCCGAGAAGGTCCTAATCTTGATCCGAGTCTGTGTTAAGGTAGCTGATGTGAGTTATGGACCGACAATAAGCCCAGGGAACGGGATGGACAAGGGAGAACATTAGCCAAAGTACCAGCTCCTGACCATCATCCAATGACCCCTGGGCAGAGCATGTTATGCAGACATCTGACTCAGCTATGAGGCCTCCACCTCCTCTCATCACGATCAAATAGTCCATGGACAATCACCGACTATCTTCATACTTGTAGAAAGGTCACGTGGCTGAACTGCCACAGAATTGAAAGTTAGGGAAACGGAAAGATGTCACATTATAGAGGGAGGGAGACTCCGTATCTAACCCGTGCTGTACCTGCCCTGTGAGTGTTTGATGGGACAGTGCAGAGGGAGCTTTACTCTGTATCTAACCCGTGCTGTACCTGCCCTGGGAGTGTTTGATGGGACAGTGTAGAGGGAGCTTTACTCTGTATCTAACCGATGCTGTATCAGCCCTGGGAGTGTTTGATGGGACAGTGTAGAGGGAGCTTTACTCTGTATCTAACCCGTGCTGTATCAGCCCTGGGAGTGTTTGATGGGACAGTGGAGAGGGAGCTTTACTCTGTATCTAACCGATGCTGTACCAGCCCTGGGAGTGTTTAATGGGACAGTGTAGAGGCAGCTTTACTCTGTATCTAACCTGTGATGTACCAGCCTTGGCTAACGCTGGCTGTCTGAAATGGAAAGTGTTCCATTTCCAGCAATAACATTCGTTATTTAAAAAAAAAGGTTTTTGAAGAAAAACAGAACTGCTCTAACCCTTACATAGGTCTGCCATTTGATGTATTGATGGTTTTGCATAACACACCACATTGAATTGCTGCCCATGAGAAAGGTTTGTTTATGTAGCACAACACTATAAAGATCTCTGTTGAACTTCAGCTATTCTCAATCAAAATGAAGCTGTTCTGTCCAACACATGGACAGGGTCAGTAAGACTCCTCACCTCGCCAAATATCTCCACATTCAATGCAAGTCCCTCAAGAACAGCTGTTGACTAATTCTGTTCTCAGTCACTCTATTCAATAGTAGAAGTGAGAGGGCAGCAGAATTTGTTCAACTCTTGTCACATCAAGATGTGAGCCTTGTGCTGCCATCAAATCCGGATATTTATTGAGAACTGAAAGACTGCGTGACACCACGGACTGCAACACACTTGCTTACCTGTTCTGATGAAGCAACATCCCACAAACACCAATGAAATAATGACCAAATAACCTGTTTAATAATGTTGGTTGAGGGATACATATTGGCCAGGACACCAGGAGAACTCTCTACTCTTCTTCCAATGTGCCTTGGGATCTTTTATGTCCACCGAAGAGGGCAGATGGTTTAATATCTCATCCAAAAGGTGGCACCTCCAACAATGGGGAACTGCATCAGTGTTGCACTTAAATGTCAGCCTAGATGATGTGCTCAAGTCCTGGGGTGGGGTTTGAACCCACATCCTTCTGACTCCTAGGCTGCAGTGCTACCAACTGAGGCAGGCATCAATCCTACCTCCCTATCCTGTCCCCTATCTAATTTTAAATTTGGCAAAAGGGTAGCATCCCTGCATCAGTAACTTCCTTATAGTCTCAGGTGAGTTTGGACCAGCTGAAATCCAACCTCCCCTCTTTCCACTGTAAAAACAAATTGAACTTTACAGTTCTGAGCTGGCAGCAGTTGTAAAAGTCCTCCCTCATGAGCTGGTCTCATGCTGGGCTGATTCAGGCACATGCAAACATCTGCCAGTATAAACTGGCAACCTGACTTAACAGCTGAACCTCCGCAGTTCCCAACCGCCTTATCCAGCTAATGCTGAGTTGTCCCATTCCAGATTATAGCACAGAAGGAGGTCATTCGACCCATTGTGCCTGTGTCTTTTAAAGAGACCGTAAGACCATAAGAAATAGGAGCAGGAGTTGGCCATTCGGCCCCTCGAGCCTGCCCGGCCATTTAATGAGATCATGGCTGATCTGATTTTTACCTCAACTCCACTTTCCCACCTTTTCCCCATATCCTTTGACTCCCTTGATCATCAAAAATTTGTATAACTCAGCCTTGAATGCATTCAATGACTCAACCTTCACAGCTTTTTGGGGTAAAGAATTCCAAAGATTCATGACCCTCTGGGAGAAGAAATTCCTCCTCATTTCCGTCTTAAACAGGCGACCCCTTATTCTGAGATGATGCCCCCTAGTTTTAGATTCCCCCATGAGGGGTAACATCCTCTCAGCATCTACCCTATCGAGTCCCCTCAGAATCTTGTATGTTTCAATAAGATCTCCTCTTATTCTTCTAAACTCCAATGAGTATAGACCCAACCTGTTCAATCTTTCCTCATAAAGCAACCCTTCCATACCCAGAATCAACCGAGTGAACCTTCTCTGAACTGGCTCCAATGCAAGTATGTCCTTCCTTAAATAAGGGCACCAGAGCTGTACGCAGTACTCCAGGTGTGGTCTCACCAGCACCCTGTGGTTGGAGAATGACTTCCCTGTTTTTATACTCCATCCCCGTAGAAATAAAGGCCAATATTCCGTTTGCCTTACGGACCTGCTGCACCTGTATGTTGACTTTTTGTGTTTCATGTACGAGGACACCCAGATCCCTCTGTACCGCAGCATTTTGTAGTATTTCTCCATTCAAATAATATTTTGCTTTTTTATTTTTCCTCCCAAAGTGGATGACTTCACATTTTCCCACATTATATTCCATCTGCCAAATTTTTGCCCATTCGCTTAACCTGTCAATATCCCTTTGCAGACACTTTGTGTCCTCATCGCAACTTGCTTTTCCACCTATCTTTGTATCATCAGCAAATTTGGCCACAAGACACTCTGTTCCTTCAGCCAAGTCATTGATACATATAGCAAATAGTTGAGGCCCCAGCACTGAGCCCTGCGGCACCCCACTAGTTACAGATTGCCATTTTGAAAGTGACCCTTTTATCCCGACTCTTTGTTTTCTGTTAGTTAGCCAATCCTCTATCCATGCCAGTATATTACCCCCAACACCATGAGCTCTTATCTTGTGCAGTAATCTTTTATGTGGCACCTTATCGAATGCCTTTTGGAAATCCAAATATACTGCATCCATTGGTTCCCCTTTATCCACCCTGCCCGTTACTTCCTCAAAGAACTCTAATAAATTTGTCAGACATGATTTCCCCTTCATAAAACCATGTTGACTCTCCTTGATTGTGTTATGAGTCTCCAAATGTCCTGCTACTACTTCCTTAATAATGGATTCTAGCATTTTCCCAATGACAGATGTTAGGCTAACTGGTCTATTGTTACCTGCTTTCTGTCTCACTTCCTCCTTGAATAGAGGGGTTACATTTGCAGTTTTCCAATCCGCTGGGACCTTTCCAGAATCTAGTGAATTCTGGAAGATTACAACCAATGCATCCACTATCTCTGTAGCCACTTCCTTTAAGACCCTCAGATGCAAGCCATCAGGTCCAGGGGACTGGTCAGCCTTTAAACCCATTAGTTTACCTAGTACTTTTTCTCTCGTGATAGTGATTGTTTTTAGTTCCTCCTTGATTTTCCACTATTATTGGTATATTATTAGTGTCTTCTACTGTGAAGACAGATACAAATTATCTGTTCAATTCCTCTGCCATTTCCATGTTTTCTATTATTATTTCCCCAGTCTCATCCTCTAAGGGACCAATGTTTACTTTAGCTACCCTCTTCCTTTTTATATACTTGTAGAAGCTTTTACTGTCAGTTTTTATATTTCTTGCTAGTTTACTCTCATAATTTATTTTCTCCCTCTTTATTATTCTTTTAGTCATCCTTTGCTGGTTTTTAAAGTTTTCCCAATCTTCGGGCTTACCAGTAATCTTTGCCATGTTGTATGCTTTTCCTTTTAACCTGATACCATCCTTGACTTCCTTAGTTAGCCATGGTTGGTTCACCCTTTTTGTGGAGTCTTTCCTCCTCACAGGGATATATTTTTGTTGCGAGTCATAAAATATCTTTTTAAATGTTTGCCACTGCTTATCCACCATCATCCCATCTAATCTGTTTACCCAGTCCACTTTAGCCAATTCCGCCCTCATTCCTTTATAATTGCCCTTATTTAAGTTTAATACAGTAGTTTCAGACCCAAGATCCTCACTCTCAAACTGGATGTGAAATTCTATCATGTTATGATCACTGCTTCCCAAGGGATCCTTCACTTTGAGATCATTAATTAATCCTGTTTCGTTACCCATTACCAGATCTAAAATGGCCTGTTCCCTGGTTGGTTCCCCGACGTATTGGTCTAAGAAACAATCCCAATTAGTCCCACTCTACTGCTCTTTCCCCATAGCCCTGCAAATTTTTCCTTTTCAATTACACATCCAATTCCCTTTTGAAAGTTACTATTGAATCTGCTTCCACCACCCTTTCAGGCAGTGCATTCCAGTAACATTTGTTTTTTTGAATCTTGATGTGTGTGTATGCACAGACATAAAACAGAATTGATTTTTGTTCATGAAAATCATTGAGAGAGGAGACAGCAGAGCTGGGGCCGGGAAACAGTAATGACAAGAGGAGGGAGAATGTACAGGAAGGATGTTTGAGGGAGAGAGAGAGCAGAGTATGAACAGGGAAACTGCACAGAACAAACCTGTATATTTATACATAGAATTTACTGTACAGAAACAGGCCATTCGGCCCAACAGGTCACTGCCAGTGTTAATGCTCCACACAAGCCTCCTTCCACCCTATCAGCATGTCCTTCTATTCCTTTCTCCTTCATGTTCTTATCCAGCTTCCCCTTAAATGCATCTATACGATTCACCTCAACTACTCCTTGTAGTAGCAAGTTCCACATTCTAGTCACTCTCTGGTAAAGGAGTTTCACCTGAATTTCCGATTGGATTTATTGGTGTCTATCTTATATTTATGACCCCTAGTTCTGGTCTCCCCCACGAGTGGAAACATCTTCTCGATGTCCACCCTATCAAACCCTTTCATAATCTTAAAGACCTCTATTAGGTCACCCCTCAGCTCTCTCTTTTCGAGAGAAAAAAGAGCCCCAGCCTGTTCAGTCTCTCCTGATAGGTATATCTTCTCAGTTCTGGTATCATCCTTGTAAATTCTTTTTGCACCTTCCCCAGTGCCTCTATATCCTTTCTATAATATGGAGACGAGAATTGTGCCGATTACTCCAAGTGCCTTATCACATCCTCAGGATGTCCTAATGCTCTTCACATCCACTAATGGACTTTTGAAGTGTAGTCACTGTTGTGGGCAAACCGGCAGCAGCAAATTTCAGCACTGAGGCATTTTATACCAGTGGGTCTGGGTATAAGCAAGCATAGAATCATAGAAGTTACAACATGGAAACAGGCCCTTCGGCCCAACATGTCCATGTCGCCCAGTTTATACCACTAAGCTAGTCCCAATTTCCTGCACTTGGCCCATATCCCTCTATACCCATGTAAATAAAAATCTGGAATTAAAATACTAGTATCAGTAATGATAGCCATGAAACTACCGGATTGTCGTAAAAACCCATCTGGTTCACTAATGTCCTTTAGGGAAGGAAACCTGCCGTCCTTACCCGGTCTGGCCTATATGTGACTCCAGACCCACAGCAATGTGGTTGATTCTTAATTGCCCTCTTAGGGATGGGCAAAAATGCCGGCCTTGCCAGCGACGCCCACATCCCGTGAACGAATAAAAAAAAACTGTCCAAATGCTTTTTAAAAGACAAAATTGTACCCGCCTCTACTACTGCCTCTGGCAGCTCGTTCCAGACACTCACCACCCTTCTGGACCCTTTTGTATCTCTCCCCTCTCACCTTAAATCTATGCCCCCTCGTTATAGACTCCCCTACCTTTGGGAAGAGATTTTGACTATCTACCTTATCTATGCCCCTCATTATTTTATAGACTTCTATAAGATCACCCCTAAACCTCCTACTCTCCAGGGAAAAAAGTCTCAGTCTATCCAACCTCTCCCTGTAAGTCAAACCATCAAGTCCCGGTAGCATCCTAGTAAATCTTTTCTGCACTCTTTCTAGTTTAATAATATCCTTTCTATAATAGGGTGACCAGAACTGTACACAGTATTCCAAGTGTGGCCTTACTAATGTCTTGTACAACTTCAACAAGACATCCCAACTCCTGTATTCAATGTTCTGACCAATGAAACCAAGCATGCCGAATGCCTTCTTCACCACCCTATCCACCTGTGACTCTACTCTCTACTTTCAAGGAGCTATGAACCTGTACTCCTAGATCTCTTTGTTCTATAACTCTCCCCAACGCCCTACCATTAACGGAGTAGATCCTGGCCCGATTCGATCTGCCAAAATGCATCACCTCACATTTATCTAAATTAAACTCCATCTGCCATTCATCGGCCCACTGGCCCAATTTATCAAGATCCCGTTGCAATCCTTGATAACCTTCTTCACTGTCCACAATGCCACCAATCTTGGTGTCATCTGCAAACTTACTAACCATGCCTCCTAAATTCTCATCCAAATCATTAATATAAATAACAAATAACAGCGGACCCAGCACCGATCCCTGAGGCACACCGCTGGACACAGGCATCCAGTTTGAAAAACAACCCTCTACAACCACCCTCTGTCTTCTGTCGTCAATCCAATTTTGCATCCAATTGGCTACCTCACCTTGGATCCCGTGAGATTTAACCTTATGTAACAACCTACCATGCGGTACCTTGTCAAAGGCTTTGCTAAAGTCCAGTACTTCCCCGGAGCGGAGAAACTACGCCATGTTCTCCGCAGCCTTCAACATGTCATCAATGAGGACAAACACCTCGCTATGGCCATCCCCACACCTCCACTACTCGCCTTTAAACAGCCACCCAACCTCAAACAGACCATCGTTCGCAGCAAATTACCTAGCTTTCAAGAGAACAGCGTCCACGACGCCACACAACCCTGCCACGGTAACCTCTGCAAGACATGCCAGATCATCGACACAGATACCACCATCACACGAGAGGACACCACCCACCAGGTGCATGGTTCATACTCCTGTGACTCGGCCAACGTTGTCTACCTCATACGTTGCAGGAAAGGATGCCCCAGAGCATGGTACATTGGCGAGACCATGCAGACGCTGCGACAACGGATGAACGGACACCGCGCAACAATCGCCAAACAGGAGGGTTCCCTCCCAGTCGGGGAACACTTCAGCAGTCATGGACATTCATCCACCGACCTTCGGGTAAGCGTACTCCAAGGCGGCCTTCGAGACACACGACAACGCAAAATCGTCGAGCAGAAATTGATAGCCAAGTTCCGCACCCATGAGGACGGCCTCAACCGGGATCTTGGGTTCATGTCACGCTACACGTTACCCCACCAGCGAACAAATGTTATCTGTTTTTAATATAATGGGTCATTTGCTGGCTCTCTCTGCCTTCCGGATGTTTCTGCCTCTCTCTGTTTTTCTTCTCTGTTTTTTTTTCCTGTTTGTTTTTTTGTTGAATGTGTATTCGGGGGTTCTGCAGGTGACACCTCTCTGTCTGAACACGGTGATTGCCTTGGCAACGGGCAGTTGCAGGGGCAGTCTGTAAACACCATGTATTGTTCTATATGTATAAATGCGTAGGCTTCAAGGAGATCCTGAACATTTACCTGAGGAAGGAGG
Organism: Heptranchias perlo; assembly: GCF_035084215.1. NCBI lineage: Eukaryota > Metazoa > Chordata > Chondrichthyes > Hexanchiformes > Hexanchidae > Heptranchias > Heptranchias perlo. The sequence continues at coordinate 51,494,208 of NC_090344.1, read as the reverse complement.
AAGTCTCCGAAAGCTTGTGAATTTAAAATAAAATTGCTGGACTATAACTTGGTGTTGTAAAATTGTTTACAAAAGTCCATGTGGACCACGTCTACTGCACAGCCCTCATCTATCGTCTTGGTTACCCCTTCAAAAAACTCAATCAAATTCGTGAGACATGATTTTCCACTCACAAAACCATGCTGACTGTTCCTAATCAGTCCCTGCCTCTCCAAATGCCTGTTGAAGCAGGCGCACTACTCAAAACAGCTCATTGCCATTTTTACCACCACACTTCAGTAATGCACTGAAAGAGTTAAACTGAGAGAAGGGATGAACCAGTAAGAGGGGATCTCTGGGGAGTGTTCTCTGTCTGGTGATTTACTGGCTCCTTCAAAACATGCCTGTGAAAGCTCGTCGCGAGGGGTGGCTTGACCAATGAAGCAGTGTCGGCCAACAAGATACGTCTGGCATCAAACTACGTCTATCAAATCACCTGTTAGCCCAGCACAAGCATACACTGGCCACTCGCACCGGAACTTGGTGGTTTTGTCTTGGTTCCAAAGATAGCAACTCTGTGAGCCACGAGCAAAATGCTAATAAGGTCTCCCTGTCTGAAGGAAACTCTTTCGCCTGCCCGAGATCAGTCCAGTCTCACACATTTGGAGTGAGATGCACTTACTTTTATTTAAATATAATCACCTCTTTTTAATGCATCTCACTCTGAAAAATAAACCCTGCTCCATGTGCGTCAGTGGGTTTGTGACCAGTCTCACTCTCACTGATCATAAATCTCACTTTTCTCCGACGGTGGCATCTCTGCACTTGCAGTAGGGACGATCGCTCGGGAACATCTCCTCACACGCAAGAGCTGTCCCATAGCGATAATAAGGAGGATGGATATTTGGCAGATCCCATGGTTTAGAGTGATCCTGGTTTTTATGACATGAATTCTAAAGGCATAAGACATAAGAAATAGGAGCAGGAGTCGACCTTTGAGCCTGCTTCGCCATTCAATCTTGGCTTAGAAGATCAAGATGTAGAATCAGTTTGGGTGGAGCTAAGAAACAGCAAGGGGCAGAAAACATTGGTGGGAGTTGTTTATCGGCCAAACAGTAGTGGTGATGTCGGGCACGGTATAAAGCAGGAAATTAGAAGTGCATGTAACAAGGGTAATACAGTAATCATGGGGGACTTTAATCTACATATAGATTGGGCAAAGCAAATTAGCATTAATACTGTGGAGGACGAATTCCTGGAATGTAGACGAGATGGTTTTCTCGATCAGTATGTTGAGGAACCAACTAGGAAACAGGCTATTTTAGATCTAGTATTGTGCAATGAGACAGGGTTAATTAGTAATCTTATTGTAAAGGAGCCCTTATGATAGGATTCTTCGTTAAGTTTGAAAGTGATGTAGTTCAATCCGAGAATAGGGTCTGAAATCTAAACAAAGGAAACTACGAAGGTACGAGGCGCAAGTTGGTTGTGGTTGATTGGGGAACTACATTAAAAGGTATGATGGGAGACAGGCAATGGCTAGCATTTAAAGAATTAATACATAATTTGCAACAAATATATATTCCTTTGAGGCACAAAAACCCAAACAGGAAAAGCGGTCCAACCACGGCGAACAAGAGAAATTAAAGATCGTATTAAATCAAAGAAAGAGGCAGATAAAGTTGCCAGAAAAAGCAGTAAGCCTGAGGATTAGGAGCATTTTAGAATTCAGCAAAGGAGGACCAAGAAATTGATAAAGAGGGAAAATAGAATATATGAGTAAACTAGCGAGAAACATAAAAACGGACTGTAAAAGCTTCTATAGGTATGTAAAAAGGAAAAGACTGGCGAAGGCAAATGTGGGTCCCTTGCAGACAGAGAGGGGAGAATTTATAATGGGGAATAAGGAAATGGCAGAGAAATTAAACAAATACTTTGTGTCTGTCTTTCATGGAAGACGACACAAAAAAAACCTCCCAGAAATACTAGAGAACCAAGGGTCTGGTGAGAATGAGGAATTGAAGGAAATTAGTATTCGTAAAAAAATAGTATTAGAGAAATTACTGGGATCGAAAGTCGATAAATCCCAAGGACCTGATGATCGACATCCCAGGGTTTTGAAAGAGGTGGATATAGAGATAGTGGATGCATTGGTTGTCATCTTCCCAAATTCTATAGATTCTGGAATGGTTCCTGCAGATTGGAGGGTGGCAAATGTAACCCCACTATTTAGGAAAGGAGGGAGAGAGAAAACAGGGAAATACAGACCTGTTAGCCTGACATCAGTAGTATGGAAAATGCTAGAATCTATTATAAAGGATGTGATAACAGGACACTGAGAAAATAATAATAGAATCTGGCCGAGTCAACATGGATTTATGAAAGGGAAATCATGTTTGACAAACCTATTGGAATTCTTTGAGGATGTAACTAGTAGAATAGATAAGGGGGAACCAGTGGATGTGGTGTATTTGGATTTTCAGAAGGCTTTCGATAAGGTCCCACAGAGGAGGTTGATGAACAAAGTGGGAGCACATGGAATTGGGGGTAATATACTGGCATGGGTTGAGAATTGGTTAACAGACAGATAACAGAGGTTATGAATGAATGGGTCTTTTTCAGGTTGGTAGACTGTAACTAGTGGGGTACCGCAGGGATCAGTGCTTGGGCCCCAGCTATTCACAATCTATATCAATGATTTGGATGAGGGGACCAAATGTAATATTTCCAAGTTTGCTGATGACACAAAACTAGGTGGGAATGTGAGTTGTGAGGAGGATGCAAAAAGGCTTCAGGGGGGATATAGACAGGCTAAGTGAGTGGGCAAGAACATGACAGATGGAATATAATGTTTAAAAATGTGAAGTTATCCATTCTGGTCGGAAAAACAGAAATATAGAGTATTTTTTAAATGGAGAGATTGGGAAATGTTGATGTTCAAAGGGACCTGGGTGTCCATGTACGTGAGTCACTGAAAGCTAACAAGCAGGTGCACCAAGCAATTAGGAAGGCAAATGGTATGTTGGCCTTTATTACAAGAGGATTTGAGTACAGGAGTAAAGATGTCTTACTGTAATTATATAGGGCCGCACCTGGAGTATTGTTTACAATTTTGGTCTCCTTATCTAAGAAAGGATATACTTGCCATTGAGGGAGTGCAACGAAGGTTCACCAGACTGATTCCTGGGATGGCGGGATTATCTTATGAGGAGAGATTGAGTAGACTAGGCCTGTATTCTCTCGAGTTTGGAAGAATGAGAGGTGATCTCATTGAAACATACAAAATTCTTACAGGGCTCGACAGGGTAGATGCAGGGAGGATCTTTCCCCTAGCTGGGGAGTCCAGAACCAGGGGTCACAGTCTCAGAATAAGGGGTCGGCCATTTAGAACTGAGATGAGGAGAAATTTCTTCACTCAGAGGGTGGTGAATCTTTGGAATTCTCTACCCCAGCGGGCTGTGGAAGCTCAGTCATTGAGTACATTCAAAACAGAGATCGATAGATTTCTAGATATTAAAGGCATCAAGGGTTATGGGGATAGTGCAGGAAAATGGCGTTGAGGTAGAAAATCAGCCATGATCTTGTTGAATAGTGGAGCAGGCTCGAGGGGCCGGAAGGCCTACTCCTGCTCCTATTTCTTATGTTCTTATAAGATCATGGCTGATCTTCTACCTCGACTCCACTTTCCCGCCCTATCCCCATATCCCTTGATTCCCTTAGTGTCCAAAGATTCTGAGAACCTTTCCTGCTCTTTCAGGGACACATTCTATGAATCTAACCATTTTTCTGTGAAATAACAAAAGCCAGCGATCCTGCTAAACATACAATGAGGCTGCTAGTCCCTTCAATCAGGGACACTGGTTTGTGGCGAGTGAATAAAACAAATTCACTTTTGATTACGTGAGATTCTAGGAACTTTTACTGGTATTTTGGGGACCATTTTCTGTGATTCTTCCTTTATTCTATGAAAACCAAAAACCAGTGGCCTTGACACTTGGGATTGTTAGTAGGTTGATGTAAGACGCAGGAATCTTTATTCTTTTTTGCCTTCACCCAATTTAGATGGGTTTAGGTGAAGTAATGGGCCAAAGGGTTGTCTTCACCTTGCCCTGTTTTGTGATATGGTTGTTTCACTGAATGCAGCAGATGCAGCGTAACACAGGGGAAAGTGAAGAAATGGTGATCGCAATAGAGGGGCTGTAAATATGTAGCGATAGTGCAAGTGAGAAGCTGGATAGCACTTGCCTTTCAAGGTAAAAAAACCTTTCCGGGAGACACGGTGGATAATCAGATCAAACCTAATTTACCCAATCAGTAGGGCGACTCCATTGGTGAAATCCCGGATGGTCTAATCTGACTCACCATGTGAGATGGAGAGATGCACTGTTCCTCTGTCCACTTGTACATCTGCTCACATCTCAGTGTCGTTTCCACTCGCCTACCTATGGTAGATTTATCTGCTTGATTCACTATTTAAATCTTCAAAATTACTCACTGCCCTCAGCAAACTTAAGGGAGACAAATTCAGTGAAAACTGTGCCCTGGTCTTGGGAGCTCACAGCTTTTAACTTAAAAGTCCAAAATCAAGAGCGACAGGTTTGAAGCAGCAGAAGGTGCTGAAATAAAAATCTCGCACACATGTTAAAGCAAACAGCACTCTGACAAGGCCTCCCCATTCACCCACATCCATCAAACTGCAAACGTGCCCATCTTAACCCCAAACTCATTCCCACTGCCAGGAATTGATGGATACATTCCCCATTTGTCTGACACTTTGGCTTATGTACTTAAAGCGGGGAGGCAGCAGGAGAGAGAGAGAATCTTAGCTTAACTGTTGGAAAGGTGCTGATAGAAACTGTCACTGTGTCAACACGAACAACACAGTCCTGTTCACAGAGCACCAATTACTCATTAATATCAGGTCCAGGTTTGTTAAATGAATATGCCCAGAGAGGGTGTAAGACAATGAGCTCCCCGGAGAGTGTGCGAAGTCTTGGCATTAACTGGAATAAAAGGAGGAAGGAAGGAAGGCACAAGAAGAAGGACAGAAAAGGGAGAAGCAGCAGTACAAATTCACAGATATAATAATTCACAGAATAAGCTAACCTGTTTGAACATCACATTTCATACACAGAGTAATCTGATACTATTTTGTTTCTTGCTAAGAACTGCTCATTTGGTTTCTATCTATTCAGCTGTCAGCTCTCCACTTTATCTCGGCTCCTGCTAATCAACCCTGGAGTGATGTTACTCCAAGAAGAGTGACAGTTGGCATCGGTGCAAATCTCAAAACTATGTTTTGTGCTCGTTCAAACTTGAATTTGTCAAACCTTTTTGTTTTGGACCAAAAGCAAAACATTTTCATTCCTGAACAAATCAGAACTCAAGTCTGTTCCTCCACCAGGACAAGCCTCAGCCATTTGCTGCCATTAACGCTGTTGACTGTTCCAGTGAGGCAACACCTAGTTCAAGTCAAACATTCCAACGACCCACACCTCAACTACAACCTGTTAATTCAGCCAGCGTGTTTCTGGCAATTAATGTGGAAAGCACACAGATTCAACAAATGTCACGCACAGTACAACACTGTACTCAACTCAAAGGTGGCGGTTACTCCCTGCTCCGCTTTCAACACTCGTCACAGTCAAAAAATAACACCCAATTATGTCACAACTCAAGTCACATAAAAATGGAGAAATTCAAATAACAGGAGCCGTGTGTTCCCGCCAATCCTTTGCACTACATAGTGACTGACACTAAGGTGTTACCACCCAGGCTACTTTTGGACTAGAGATTCTGTTTTTTTTCTCAGCTGTCCAAAAAAAACTCCAAGATGTAAACAAGGCACCAAAAATATGAACCTTTAAAAGTGGAGTCTATTTTTCCATCTCTGTCCAATCATTGTGTCATCGCCTGAACCCATAATGTACTGCCCCTGAACTGTGGAAGGGGGTTAGGCAGTGAGCAGGACATCAGCTGAGGTGTTTAACGCAGCATTATGCATTCCAGTGTTCCAGTGCTTTGGAGGACCCTGCGAGCCAGCCAACAGATCAATTGCAGCGGTCTTGCGTCACCTTTTCACACAGGACTCTTGCAGCCAGCAGGCAGTTGAGACTGTCAGTACATCAATCTGGGCTGCATTAGAACATTGGTCCCAGAAGTGAATGGCCAGTGTCCAACCCACTGCATTGCCGAGTTTTTTGTTTTAATTATAATGGAACCTCAATTGTCTGCTGTAATGGAGATGGCTCTTCCCTCCCACCACTCCCAGTGGATAATCAAGCACCCTGGAAGACTCAGCTCCCCTGTTCTGAACCTACTTGGCCCACAGTTGCAGCCTAGTAGCTAAAAGACACAAACAACCCAACTCAAATCCCTGACCAGAAGTTGCAACCCAACGCGGATACAAGTTGGAATGAAGTGCACAACAAGATCCAAACTGAAATTCGCATCTCAACAGCTAAAAGACATGAGCTAACCATGTGGATAATGGCAGACACAAATAACAAGTAGGGGGAAATAAATGGGCCTCACTCTGTCATTTTACAATGTCAAAGGAATGCGATTATCAAACTGCACTCCATAAAAGTAACTCATTGCGTGCGAAGCACTTTGGATGTTTCTGAGAGATGGGGTATTATGTTGTATAAATTAAAGGCTTTCTTTCTAACCTCCACGTATGAACAGACTTCCAAATTTTAATCTGTACAATAGACAACCTTGATTTTAAAAAACAAAAGTCTCTTTGGCAACTATCTCAGTCTCTAAATTTTAAAACATTTGGCAAAAATTATCCACAAAAACAGTTGGAGCAGAGAGTGGAAAGAGAGCAGGGAGTCACTGAGCTTGTGAGGAAGGAGCAGGTGAGGAGTGGGAGGGGTGAAGAGATGGTGGATTACTCATTGGCACAGACGATGGGGAGCTCACGGCACCCCGTGGGGGGGGGGGGGGACGAGGCTCTTTCCAACGCAGATGATCAGCACCAAACGAAAGCTGGACAAAGAGTAATTACACGGTGACAGTGTTAGAGGAGGCACATGAAAGAAAGCTGCTGCAGCACAAAGACTGCAGGGTGAAACAGTGTAATGTGCATGGGGTGGAGGTGGGTGAGGAGATTTGTGGGAGAATAAATGGGGGGTTTCTTAAGGCAGTTGGAGAGGAAAGGATCACAGGTTGGCAGTGTGAAGGGGACAGAGTGCAGCAGAGAAGGCACTATGGTAGATTATCAACAACATGAAAAAATGTTCAAAGGTTCAGGGTGAAAAAGGATTCTGAAAGAGTTAAAGGGGTTAATGGACAACACTCCATTGGTAGACTTCCTCCATTAGTTGAGCGGTAGTGTTGAAATGCCTGACAACACCAGCTTATGTGTGTGGTGGGGGGAGGAGTACCAGGTTTAGCTGTTTGTCGGTGTCATGCAAAATAAAAGCAGCAGGTGAAGGTGTTTGAAATATCTTCAAGTGCATCGAGAGTAAATTGAAATGGATTTTTCTTCTAAGTGGGTACATTTGTGTTTGATTTTCTCTTATTACCCTTAAAGGCCCAAGTTCTCTATAAAGCTGGCATTCACAGGCAAACACAGAGTACCGAACCCATTGAAACCAGGGACAGTCAATATTTGCTAAACCTGTGTCCCAGACAATTGGATTCCCCAACTGGTGAACTCGTGTCCTCTTCGTTGGGCAGGTCTATAAGCTTCTTAACATTGTAACAAGACAGGAAGTGTAAACAACACACAGCATTCAGCTCCTGCCATCAGCATGCCAGATACATGGAGAATAGCCTCACCAGCGCATGTCAATCAAAGATACGACAGTCATCACCAATACAGACAGGGACGAGGGGCAAAAGGAATCAACAGTTTTGCTGGTTTGTACTGTGACCAGTTATTGAGTCTCGCTCTAAAACGTAGCAACGTTTTATAAAAGTTAAAAGGAAAAATAAAATTCTTTTAAAAAAAACCCATCTGCTGCAGTGTTTCTGCAGCTTACTGAGCAAAACCAAGTGGAAACTGGGTGGTACTGTGGTTGCCCACCTCTGGGACCTGGGTTCAAAATCCGGCCTTGACTGTAGGGGTGAAAGTCTTACATAAAATTACTTTGGGATAGTGTCAGTATTGTTTTCCCAGGGGAAATGAGAGGATTTTCAGTTTGAACCCTGATTTAGAAACTAAATGGTCATCTGACTCAGAGGCCATAAGACAGGCAGCGTTAGAAATAGTAAACATCACACTGGTGCTGTGGGGAATGGGCCTGATATCGATTACTGGGGTGGTGGAGAGCTAAATAGCAAAGTGCATCACCTTATCCTCAATGAGCACAAAATTCACCCAGAAATATATTTATTTAAAAATCAAACTGATTTTTTGAAGCAGGTTGTGCCACGGTATGAGGCTGCTGAAAATATAAAATGCACACTGAGGAGATACCAGTAAACAAGGCGTTTAACATATATCTCATGGGTTTTATTAGTCCACATTGTGCAGAATACTCTTTCACAGAGCTTTCTGATGGCCACTTGGGATGCCACTTCCTAAAAAATGTCAAGGACGTCAGTCAGGCAAGATCTGGCCATTCTGATACCGTGACTCGGTTATTTTCACAAAGGTACTCCTCAACTTCATTCTTCATGGTCGATTCCGTTATTTTGCCAGTTTCATGGGTCTGCAGATTCACTTTGTCTGCTTTTCGAAGATAGCTACCATACGGGCTTGTGTCCAAACCCATGCATTTACTGATACCCTCATGATGAGTGTCGGTACTACCTTAAACTTGTGTCTTGGTTTTGCTTGATATTCAAAACTTATCTCCACAACCTGTTTCCACCCCCAGTGGCAGTCCTGCACCCACCTGTACTTCACCCCAGTGTTACACAGCCCAAAATGCTCTCTCCACACAAAGCCCGAGTTTTTGAAGGGCACAATCTAGAATTGTCCTGCTGAGTGTTTTTTTTACCCCACAGTTCAAGCTCCCACGGTGTGAAGATTTCACAAACCCAGTGTTACACTGTACTGAAATCCCAGTCACAGCACTGAATAGATAAATATTTTCAACAGATGGATTTAAAAGGAATGCCGGCCAGACTACATTATCTTCTGTCAAACCCAGTCCCTGGCGGAAGTTACCATGACAAATCTTGGGTAGTTTTAAAGAGGGATTTATTCTGTGAAATGAAGAAAAATCCTCACTTCTCTTCATGCCACTCCTCACTTGTATACGCTCACAGAAGATGGATGATCCAACCATCCCAACTCACACACGCCAAATGTAACACCTTGACTCTTTTCCATGGTACTGCCTCCAGAATTTAAGAAAACAAGATAGAGCAATAATGCACCAGGTGTCTCACATGTAAAATGCCTGGTAACTCCCTTTGCAACATCAGAAAAGACTCACCACCCTACCCACTGCAGATAAAGGGTCTTCCAGACAAACCCACATCAGGATTGTAAACTAATCCCGTTAGGTAGTGGAGACCTTATATCGGCAAACTTCCATACACACACACTCCCTGCACAAAGAACAAATTGCTTTTTACTCACACTCTACACTTCCCTGCTTTCTCTATCAAGCATTATTCACCATAATTCCACCAAACGAACCTTCCTCTCCACGTGTTCTGTCCAACCCTTTATTTACTGCGACGTGTGATCCCGCAGTTCTCTTTGATTCCAAAATCACCTCCCAAAAATAACCCAAACTGGGACAAAAAAAACCAAGAACAGGCACCATTCCCCTGTAATTTACTCGGATACTATGACGTGGAGCTTGCTGTATTGTTTACCATCACAGCGGACAGTCAGCTTCATGGCACGGCCAAGATTGTGGGCTCCAGCTGGACCACATGGATCCTGTCAGAAGGCCAGAAAGTCAACAAGGTAAATAGCACAAAAAACCAAACACTATCCCCTGACTTGCTGAGTGTTTCATAGAATCATACAGCACAGGAGGCCATTCGGCCCATCGTGCCTGTGCCGGCTCTTTGGAAGAGCTATCCAATTTGTCCCACTCCCCTGCCCTTTCCCCATAGCCCTGGAAATGTTTCCCCTTCAAGTGTCTCTCCAATTCTCCTTTGAAAGTTACAATTGAAACTGCTTCCACCGCCATTTCAGGCAGTGCACTCCAGATCATAACAATTTGCTGCATTTTAAAAAAAAATTCTCCTCATTTCCCCTCTGTTTCTTTTGCCAATTACCTTAAATCTGTGAAAATGTTCCAGGATTTTCAGTAAAGGCAAATCGGATCGTGGGTTGTGCATTTCATGGAATAGAACACAAATCGCGGAGTGTGACACTGAGCCTATACAGGATATTGGTTCCTCCCCATCTGGTGCAGTGTGTGCAGTTCTGGTCACACTATTACAGGAACAACATCCTAGCGCTGGAAAAGGGGCAGCATGGAGCTACTAATCCGACACCTGGCCTCAGACCCCCAAGTGACATGAAGAAAAGTGAAGCGGAGTTTGTTTACAGTACAGCAGAAAAGATTTAGAGAGGACCTTACTGAGGTATTCAAGCACCTGAGGACCTTACTGAGGTATTCAAGCACCTTAAGGGGTGTCAACAAGCTGAACACTGGGAAACTGTTTTCTGTGGGCTCCAAGAATGAGAACGAGGGGGCATGGATTGGAGCTCAGAAGAGGGAAGAGATTTGACAGATCAGATATAACTACTGGACTTAGAGGATGAGGAATGAGGTAACTGAAGTTTATAATACCAGGAATTTTAAGAGGGAATTGGAGGCATTTGGTGAGAAAATTAATTGCGGGATAATGGTAGCAAACTGTGTTTGTGAATTATGTGGCTGGACGAATCGAATAAAATGGTATTTTCCCATCCCTGCACAATCCTGTAATCTTAAATGGCCCTCAACTTAAGTCACATCTCTCATGGAGCTGTGCACTGGCCAACACAAGGGCACGTCATTGCCCCCGGATAGTAGACGAGCATGATATTATTTAACTTGAATACTGGATCACACACTTTGTATGGCTGAAAATCCTTACCTTCAGATAACGATGATGCAGTGGGTCCCCAAAAAACGTGTAAGGTCAAAGGTGGAATGGTGGAAATGTATATAGGAAAATCTTAATAGAAGAGTGACGATGGGCAGAGAGGGAAGAACTACTACATGTGGGGCAGATCATCTGTTTTAGTGATGTTCGTTGAGGGACAAATATTGGCCAGGACACCAGGGACAACTCCCCTGCTCTTCTTTGAAATTGTGCCATGGGATCTTTTACATCCACCCGAGAGGGCTGACGGGGCCTCGGATTAACATCTCATCCAAGAGACGGCAACTCCGACAGTGCAGCACTCCCTCAGTACTGCACCAGGTGTGTCAGCCTGGATTATGGACTCAAGTCTCTGGAGTGGGGCTTGAACCCACAACCTTCCGACACAAAAGCAAAAGTGCGACCAACTGAGCCACGGCTGACACCCAAAACAGAAACTGAGACATGGGGCAAGGACAATATTGGGATAGCAAGCTGTTAGCAGTGAATTACAAGGTTTTAATCAAAGTGAATGGATTGTGAACACGGTTTATAAACTTCAACAAAACCTCAATAATTACTGCCCTTTGCCAGTTACTTGTAAGCTAAAAAGGATCATCATTGTGAGGAGAGAACAGCTGTGGGTCACAACAACCTCACATGCAAACATCATCTTCACACCGTAGATAGAAAGATTTCTGTACATCTTAAAACAGTGAAACAATGGAAATCATGAGCCTTTAGTGCTTTTTACTCCTACGTGATAGGAGCACAGACAAGAGCCAGCATGATGCAGATAAAGCACTTACAAAGTGACAAAGGGATCACACTAACACATATACTGACCAGTGTGTTGGATCCCAGCAGCAGACGGAGTTAGATCAGAGCAGGAAATTACACTTTTTAGAACATTCTCTCTATCGGTATCAATTTTATATTCTTTTGTCTGTTTTTCACTCCCATTCCTTATTTCTCCATTTTGCTCTGTCTCTACCACCTTTTCTCCATTTCCATTTACTCCTCCCGGTCTTTCTGACATTCTATTTCCTCCCATTTTTGTCATTTTCCATTCCCCATCTCATCAGTCATTCTCCCTATTCCCCATCTCTCCTGTCATTCTCTCTCTCTATTCCCCATCTCTCCTGTCATTCCCTCTCTCTATTCCCCATCTCTCCTGTCATTCTCTCTCTCTGCTCCCCATCTCTCCTGTCATTCCCTCTCTCTATTCCCCATCTCTCCTGTCATTCCCTCTCTCTATTCCCCATCTCTCCTGTCATTCCCTCTCTCCTGTCATTCTCTCTCTATTCCCCATCTCTCCTGTCATTCTCTCTCTCTATTCCCCATCTCTCCTGTCATTCTCTCTCTCTCTATTCCCCATCTCTCCTGTCATTCTCTCTCTCTATTCCCCATCTCTCCTGTCATTCTCTCTCTCTATTCCCCATCTCTCCTGTCATTCTCTCTCTCTATTCCCCATCTCTCCTGTCATTCTCTCTCTCTCTATTCCCCATCTCTCCTGTCATTCTCTCTCTCTATTCCCCATCTCTCCTGTCATTCTCTCTCTCTATTCCCCATCTCTCCTGTCATTCTCTCTCTCTATTCCCCATCTCTCCTGTCATTCCCTCTCTCTATTCCCCATCTCTCCTGTCATTCTCTCTCTCTATTCCCCATCTCTCCTGTCATTCCCTCTCTCTATTCCCCATCTCTCCTGTCATTCCCTCTCTCCTGTCATTCTCTCTCTCTATTCCCCATCTCTCCTGTCATTCTCTCTCTCTATTCCCCATCTCTCCTGTCATTCTCTCTCTCTCTATTCCCCATCTCTCCTGTCATTCTCTCTCTCTATTCCCCATCTCTCCTGTCATTCTCTCTCTCTATTCCCCATCTCTCCTGTCATTCTCTCTCTCTATTCCCCATCTCTCCTGTCATTCTCTCTCTCTATTCCCCATCTCTCCTGTCATTCTCTCTCTCTCTATTCCCCATCTCTCCTGTCATTCTCTCTCTCTATTCCCCATCTCTCCTGTCATTCTCTCTCTCTCTATTCCCCATCTCTCCTGTCATTCTCTCTATCTATTCCCCATCTCTCCTGTCATTCTCTCTATCTATTCCCCATCTCTCCTGTCATTCTCTCTCTCCATTCCCCATCTCTCCCTCTATACTCTTTCCCCCGGTCTTTCCTTTCCCTTCATCCCGTTTTGATCCATTCAGATTTCCCGCTCCCTCCTCCAGACAATGCGTCCTAACGTCAAACGCTGCCTGGCAGTCCCAGATTTTGGAAACTTTCACTCAACTCGGACAGAAACTGACACTTCCGTCTGGATTTAAACCCATTCCCAGAGCCTGTGCCCTCTGTCCTCCCCTCCCTCTCGCCTTTCAGTACATCTCCCCCAACTTTTAATCGAACTTGTATCAACAAAACTCAAACCGATTGCAACATTACCCTGTTGATTAATTGCCCTTTCTTCTTCAGGGGGGGTATTGCTATGAATGTGAAGTTTCAGATTTTATCCTAAACACGAAACACATTAGAAGTTCCCCGGTCTCCTTCCAGTAAAACTTTCCAAAAGTTTCAGCCGGCGCTCTCGGTGGAACTCAATCCCCCCAACACCCACCCCCCTGTCCCAAACTAGCTGCAAATCTCAGATCTGAGGCTCGCTTTTAAACTCGTTTAAACGGATAAAAATCCAAGCCTCTCGCCCACCACCCATCTCCTCCGGGGGTGGGGGGCACCCGCACTGAAACCCGGCTCTGCTGAGCTTTCTATACTCACCGGCTTTGCAGGGGTCTTTATAATCAACATCTGCCGGGTCCTCTTGGTCCGGAATATACTCGTAGAAACTGTCTCCGTAATCGAGCCCCAGAGCTGGGCGACTAGCAGCCAGGAAAAGCAGAGTGAGACCGGCTACAGCCATCACCATCGTACCGCTTAGAAGCTAGCTGTTACCGGGGGGGTGGGGTGGGGGGCGAGCTACAAATACAAGAGCAATGGAGGAGGGGGGGGGGGGGCAAAGAAGAAACCCTGAGATTGAGGGAGATGGAGAGCCGTTTGGAGAGTGAAGTCCAGGGGCGGGTCAGAGTCGGAGCTCAGCCCCCTTTCCGAAGAGCCCAGAGCCGGCTGCGATCAATCAGCTGAGTGGGGCTGGGAAGCCAGCCAATTCACTGAGAAAGTCCAACTCGACACAGTAAACGTGTCTCCTTCTCGCTTCAGAATCTGCAGCCTGAGCTGAACGACCGCTAACTCTCACTGACTTACTCCCCGCATCGAAGACCAGGCTGGCGATGCTCTTTGATAAGTTGGCTTTGAAGCAGGAATTTTCCTAATCGGACATCCCCTCCTCTGTCCAAATCAGTCAATCTCCACTTCCCATAAATTACTGTTTAGATAATCCTATTCCAATCTCAGCTCTGATTAATTCATTTCCAAACCCCAAAAAAGGCCACATTTGCAGATGGCATAATTTCCTGCTCATTGTGTAAGATTTTATTTATTCTTGGCATGCTCTCCCCCCCGTGCTCCAGATAGTTTAAACATTCTTTAGAGCAAAATGTTTTACAAACCTTGTTTAGACAGCAAATAAATAGGATGCAATGACTCAATATGTGACACTGCGACACCTGATGTCACTGTGGGTGAAACCCTCATCCATGATTTTGTTGCCTCCAGACTATTGCAATGCTCCCCTGGCTGGTTTCCCACCTTCCACCCTCCGTAATCTTCAGTTCACCCAAAACTCTGCTGCCTGTATCTTAACTTGCACCAAGTCCCGTTCACCCATCACCCCTGGGAAATGGGGGCTGGGGGAGAGAGAAGAGATGGAGACTGGGGAATGGGTGATCACATGATCAAACCTCCAGGAATGCCTCCAACCAGAGTTGGCAACCCTACCTCCACCCCTCCAGTGACAGCCCTGTACCCTCCACTGTTATTCAGCTCAAAATGCTCTCTCCACACACAGCCCAAGTCCAGAAGGGCACAGTTTGGAACTGTACTGCTGGGTGTTTTTCACAATTCAAGAGGAAACAGTATGAACCCACCTACCACTGTGCTTCACTGACACCTGAGTGACAACACTTACAGCCACCAATTGAAGAATTATTCCTACTAAGACTGTAAACATACAAGGCGCCTCCTTTAACATGCATCAGCCCCAGCACTCCAAAAGTAATTCACAGCTTGCACGGCTTTCACTTTGGGCAACGTGACAAGATGCTACACAAATAGTTTTGTGTCTCTCACAACAACAGAAACAAAAGGGGACAGGTGGGGGAGAACAAGGAGTCAACAATATACCCTTGGGGAGAATTTACTGAGTTATAACCTAGAGAAGGGCTTGATACAAAGGAATGTTTCTTTAAATTAATAAACCAGGTCAATACAATGGTTTTGTGCTTTAGCTCAATAAAGTAACCTTTATTTCCCAAGATGTGACAGATTTATTAGGTCTGCTTTTCAAGTGACATAGATAAATTCGGCTTTAAAAACCGACGCAATGCTGCGTTTTCCATTCACAGGCGAGATTATTTTTTCTTGGTTTTTCTCAGGAGGCCAGTGATAGGAGATAACCTATGGCATTCAGTTCAAAGGCATGTGGCAAGAGAGAGAGAGAGAGAAATAATTCTGATTTCCAGGCATGACTCTTTCTCATCTGCTAGCAGTGTCTTTCACAAGCCATCTGATTCAATTCACAACATACGGATTTGCTATTCCAAGTATTTCTCCCATGGGGAAACTTCAATTCAAGCTGTTCTGCTGTTTATCAAATTGATGTTCAATTACATCAACGCTTATATAAAAGATAGACTCCTGCGTCATCGGAAATTGGGTTAGGGTGAGGAGCATCTGCATCGTACTATTATAATAGTGTTATGGGAAGCATCAAGTGTTGGGAGTGTGATCAATTGTTGGACAGGGCTCACCAATGACTTAAGGTTGTACACAGGTCAGAAAATTACATTCACCCACGATGGGTTACAGTCCAACCGTGTGTCCTGGCCAATATTTATCCCTCAACCAACATCACTAAAGCAGATTAGCTGCTCATTATCACATTGCTGCGATTCCTTGATTATAACAGTGACTACACTCCAAAAGTACATCATTGCAGCCAAAGTACATTGGGACATCTTGAAGTCATGAAAAGCACTATAGAAATGCAAATCTTTCTTTTTTTGGAAATTGAACAAACATTCAAGTCAACATCCAAGGACCATCAATAACGATTTATTCTGTCCACACTTTTCCTCACGCCCCACCCCAAAAGGCACTGGTTCTTGCCAGGGTACAGTTCCACGAGCACTTCCAGTCAGCCAAGTGGCCATTCGTCATGTGTTGGCAGAGAGTACCACAGCCAAACCAACCCGACGTCCACACGTATGCGATCCCTTTTCCGCAGTGGTTGCTCAATAGCAATCAGGAGGTGGCTCCCTGGCTGTTTTTCCCCTCTCCAAGCAAATCTCCTTTACCCCTGCTGCCCCAGTCGAGGTGTAGTGCCCATCGGATGGTGTGGTGATTTTCCACAAGTATTCCCCACAAGCAAGTTCTGCACAAAAGCAAAGAAGGTGCCAACTAAAGGCTTGGAAAGCAAAAAAAAAACCAAACTGAAGCCCATCACTCGCATTCGCCCACTAGCAGTCAACTCAAGAGCAGCACCTGTACGTGCTTCGGAGCAGGCTGGTGACTTAGCTCCCTGCTGGAGAATAAGCTAAAATCATTTTTAGACTAGGATTGGGCAGCATGATGGCTCAGTGGGTCAATGCACTGTCTAGTGTGGCAGGGAATCCTGCAGATCACAAGGCTCCCAGGTTCCATCCTCAGTCTGTGTGGAGCTGGCTGATCTCACTTGGAATGACAGTGCAGCCATCACAATTAGTCTTACAACAACTTGCATTTATAAAGTGGCTTTAACGTAGTAAAAACGTCCGAAGGCTCTTCACAGGAGCGTAATCAAACAAAAATTGACACCGAGCCACATAAGGAGCTATTAGGATAGGTGACCAAAAGCTTGGTCAAAGAGGTAAGTTTTAGGGAACATCCCATGGAGGAGAGAGAGGAAGAGAGGTTTAGGGAGGGAATTCCAGAGCTTAGAGCCGAGGCAGCTGAAGACACGGCCGATAATGGTGGGGCAACAGATATCGGGGATGCACAAGAGGCTAGGATCGGAGGAGCGCAGAGTTCTCGGAGAGTTGTGGGGCTGGAGGAGGTTACAGAGATATGGAGAGATCTGAACACAAGGATGAGAATTTTAAAGTCAAGAGGAGAAAATTCAGCCAGAGTTTCTCTTGGAGATTGCCATCCAGTGACCCCCTATTGGAAAACGTGTGTGTGGACGTTAAGAGCAAGATTGGACGAGTCAACCAGTCTACCAATGCTGACTGCCATTTGATGATGTGTTTTTTTTTTAGAGTTTCTATCATTATTGTCTAGATGCCCAAATTCATCATGCATCAAATTATTCCATTCAATTGGAGTTTAGTATGTGGATGATATATCATTACTAAAATGCTAAAACCCTTATTTGATTTAAGTAATAACAGAAACTGCCTAAATTATACCAGGGAATGGAGGATAGTGAATTGAAGGATTTGATCCATGGGTAAGTGGAATCTAACTGACCTGATCATTCTCCATTCCCTGCTAGAATACAGCTATTAAGTAATAATAGTCTGTTATTACTTAAATCTAATAAAGCTTTAAACCCAAAGCCTTTGGCACCTTTGTAATAATAAACTAACAATCTAATGCAGCGTGGAGTTAAGGATAAGCAGATCGCCCTGAATCACCAAACCTGAACTCCAGAGCCCCCATTCAGTCAGCCGAGAGATATCTTCAGTTCCCTGGTCTTCTGCATGAGATGCAGAAGGTTCAAGTGGATGTTAAAGATCCTGTGGCACGACTCAAAGATGAAAAGGGGAGTTCTCCCGGTGTCCTGGCCAACATTACTCCCTCAACCAACGTCACTAAAAACAGTTTAACTGCTTGCTCATCTCACTGTTGTTTGTGGGATCCTGCTGTGCGCGCATTGGCCAACACAACAGTGGTTGCATTTCAAAAGTAATTCATTGGCTGTGAAGTGGTTTCTGAGGAGGAGAGATAAATTCAAGTCTCTTTGCTTTAGGTGGAGCTCTTTCATAGAGTCACGCACGTACAATGGGCTGGATAACCTCCTTCTGTGCTGTATAATTCTATGATTCTAGTAGCGTAGTTCAGCTCCAATGAAGAGTCCCACTCTGAAATGTTAACCTGTCTTTTCTCTCAGATGCTGTCTGCTCTGCTGTGTATTTCCAACATTCCATTTTTTTCTTTCTCAATCCAGCATTGTTATTTAGTTACAGTTTCACCTACTTTTTTCCCTAAATTCCAACCTCCCCCACCCCGGCAAGGTGCTGAGACTGGCTGGGATACAGTTCCGCTGGTGCCAATGGCTATTGCCCAAGTGCCTGTTTCGCAGCTGTGAGTGCAGATAGTGAATTTTAGCAGAAATTTGGATTGTGGAGGGCATCATAGAGGAGCACTCAATGTCTCCACATACATACAGTTCCAGCAGGAGACATAAGACAGCGATCAGCAATGGGAACCCTGGCCGCCCAGGTCCAGAGCAGTAAGCTCAGCATCGACCCAGACCACTTTCAGCTACTTAGGAAGGAATTAATTTTTTTTCCAACTCTCATCCTTTGCAGCTTTCAAAACTGGCTGTCCCTAGTGGCTCACTACTCTCTACTGCCGCTGGACTGTGCGGCCGATCCACACTATTGGGAGCTCTGCCACGTCTGGTACAGAGGAGACGCCAGCAGCTTCGTTAGCAGTGACCGTCAGCGTGTTTACTTGACCTCAATCCAAAAGACCCTCTCGTTTCAAGAAGGTGCTTCTTTGTTGTGACCCTGACTGGAGTCTGACTGCACTCTGTGAAAAGAGGGACTGCATTCCTGAGACAGCCGACCTCTTTAAACAGTATAGTTGAAGAGACTCAGTCAGCACTGATACTGGGGGTATCAGCAGTCGCCACTGATCAGTGACGTGCATTTTACAAGATAATTACAGATGAGGAAGAAGAAAGAACTTGCATTTCTACAACCCCAGGATGTCCCAAATCGCTTCACAACCAACAAAGTACTTTTTGAAATGTAGTCACCGTTGTAATGTAGGAAATGCGGCAGCCAATTTGCACACAGCAAGCTCCCACAAACAGCGATGTGATAATGACCAGATAATCTGATTTAGTCATGTTGGTTAAGGGATAAATATTGGCCAGGACACCAGGGAGAACACCCCTGCTTTTCTTCGAATAGTACCATTGGATCTTTTACATCCACCTGAGAGGGCAGACGGGGCCTCGGTTTTAACACCTAATCGGTTTAACATCTCATCCGAAAGACGGCACCGCTGACAGTGCAGCACTCCCTCAGTACTGCAGTAGGAGTGCCAGCCTGGACTATGTGCTCAAGTCTCAGGAATGGGACTTGAAACCACAACCTTCTGACTCAGTGGCGAGAGTGCTACTCACTGAGCCACAGAGGAAGACCATTCAGTCCATCTTAATTTATCCATCCAGAGATATCCTAACACTCCCTCCCCGTTGTAACGTCCAATTGTTTCTTAAGTGATTCGAGGGATGGGGCTGGCAGTGGGCATTGTCCACAGAAGGATTACTGAACCTCCGAGGTAGTATTCTGTTTTACATTTATATAACTATCTATGTAACTGCTGGATGCGGCAGGAGATAACATTCTTTTTCTCTCCACCTGAATTTTCCTCCCCCTTCTTCCCTCCTTTCCTTTATGCAACGACACTTGGTGGGCCAGAGTTCCATGGACACCAGCGACCTCTGAGCCCCCGGCCCATAGAATCATAGAGCACGGGCCCGCTCCGATTCATAGAATCATACTGCGCAGAAGGAGGCCATTCGGCCCATCGTGCCTGTGCCGGCTCTTTCAAAGAGCTGTCCAATTAGTCCCACTTTCCTGCTCTTTCCCCATAGCCCTGCAAATTTTTCCTTTTTAATTTTTTTTTCAATTCCCTTTTGAAAGTTACTATTGAATCTGCTTTCACTGCCCTTTCAGGTAGTACATTCCAGATCATGACAACTTGCTAAGTAAAAATGTTTTTCCTCATCTCTCCTCTGGTTCTTTTGCCAATTATCTTAAATCTGTGTCCTCTGTTTATTCTTTGCGTGTAAACCCTGACGAGGACTGTCGGGAAGCGAATCAAGATTGGAGGGCATCACAGCCGAACTCGAACCTATCCTTGACCCATCCTGCCCACACATCCGTGCAGTTTCCAGCAGGAATCACCAGATAAGAATCAGGCTGAATTTTTTCCCTTTCCCCAGCTCAAGGACACTGAAGCCAATTGCAGCTCCCTTGCTGAGATAAGCTGGCGTAGCACAGTCCTAGGACTGAACCAGGGACCTACTGGACTCTACCCCAGAGGGCAGTGGATGCTCAGTCGTTGAGTACGTTCAAGACTCAGATCGATAGATTTCTGGACTCTAGGGGAATCAAGGGATACGGGGATCAGGCGGGAAAGTGGAGTTGAGGTCGAAGATCAGCCACGATCTTATTGAATGGCGGAGCAGGCTCGAGGGGCCGGATGGTCTACTCCTGCTCCTATTTCTTATGTTGAACTTTATGGTTATGACTTGCTGTCAGTTTTTATAAGGTGTTGCCCTCTCATGGACTCTACCCCACCCATTTAATCTCCAGGGAAAATTCTGCGTAAATACTTCATGATCTCCAAACGCAATCAAAGAAAAGCTCCAGAATGTTCCCCTATCCTCAACCTCTCCACTATTCAGTTTTGGACTCCTGCCCGCCACAGATATCATTCCCTCCTCCCCCAGCAACACAGGAACCAACATGACCTGGACTGCACCTGTGTCTAATAACCTCTAACCCACTCTCAGCCAGATATTTATCCAGTTCCATTTTTAAAGGGGTTATTCATCTCAAGCTCATGTGCTTTTGTCCAGAATCTTCCCCACACCTACTGCCCAGGGGGAGGGGAGCTTCTCCTCATCCCCACTTTTGAGTTTTCTGGTTCTGTACTCACAATCTGAGTCAAATAGTCTGCTGATGGCTTCAAAATGTTGTTTAAATTTACAAAATTCAGAACAAGGCATAAGTCCTGTGGAATCTAATAAGGCCCCATCTGCCAGCTCTAGTGGTTCAGGTGGATGTTGAATTTCCCATGGCATTATTTGAAGAGCAGTCAAGTTCTACTGGCCAAAACTACCAAAAGCAGATTAAGCAGTCAGTCGTCTCACTGTTGTTTGTGGGATCTTGCTGAGCGCAAATGGTGCCAACAAAACAAAGCAATTCGTTGTGCGAGCAGGGCTTTAAGACGTTTCTGAGAGAAACGGCATGTATAAAATACAGAGTTGGACAACGATCTTAACACAGGTCTGTATGGCATTGTATGTATCATAAGATGCTAGTCTGGTGCAGCTAAGGTCAGCCGGTATTTCCTAATGACTACTCAGCTTTATTTACGGATATTAGTTTTATGGGTGAGTTGGACTGCTATGGAAAGTTACACAGAACTCTTTCACATACACAGCACTTTGCCAGTTCACCAAAGGGTATGAGAGGTGTCCCTCTAGTGGTAAAAGCAATTTACAAGCTCTGTTATGAGCAGGAAGGAGTGGGCTGTGGACCAATCACTGAAACCCAAATCATCTTTTTTTCAAAAAGGGGCTCGCTTGCAGAATTATGATGGACATTAAAGACCCTCTGCTATGTGTCCCACTTCCTGAACATCACCTTCTGTTTAAATACATTCATTTTTTGTATGGTTCGCCCTCCAATGGCTGCTCTCACAATGGGTGGTAGGCTAAAAGATTTCTCACCTCAAAGGAAAGAAAAACCATTCTTCTAGACACTTTAACCACCTTTCCCCACATCCTTGTGGAATGCAACTTCCGATACAACAGCAAACTGCCTGCTGAGTTTCTGTAAAGTTGGAATATGCATCTTGTCACCTATTTTAGAACGGTTTCTCTCCCCCAATTTGTAGGTGTCTGAACCTTGCACCATTCCCTGAACAAAGAAGGTGGAAAAGCAACATTTTCCCCAAGC
This sequence comes from Heptranchias perlo, assembly GCF_035084215.1. Classification (NCBI taxonomy): domain Eukaryota; kingdom Metazoa; phylum Chordata; class Chondrichthyes; order Hexanchiformes; family Hexanchidae; genus Heptranchias; species Heptranchias perlo. Next base: position 51,472,173 of record NC_090344.1, on the reverse strand, counting down.
CCCTCCCTTGCTTGTATCCAGCCGTCAAAGGGGAAAGAAACTCCGGGGGGGGGGAGGGAGGGAGGGGGGTGTACCTTTTCTTTAAAGTTTCCCATTATCTCTCTGAAAATAAAATGTCTTAATATCTTTCTAGACATTGGCAGCATACTTCCTGGTCTCAGGCAATGGATCAGCTCCCAGGCTGTTGCAATGTTTCAGCCCTATTACAATCAATAGGGCAGCTCTGGGTCACGGGGTTCCTCCCTGGCAGTGGTGTCATTGCCTGAAGGCAAGCACATCCAACATGGCGGGACGTCGTTTAGGTGAGAAACACCCAAACTTTTAAATAAACAGTGGAAAAGTGCTTTGAAACACTTGATGTGCTAGCGAAGAGTTTCCTAGACTAACTTGCCCCGTCACTTTTCCCTTCTTTCTTCTTTCCCCTTGGGGAGCAGAAAAGTCTCCTCTCCATTCAAAGTTTCTCCTAAATACACCTGTGTGAAATAGTTTTCACTGTTAACATTTTGTTGCAAGGCAACATTTTGAGGCCAGTCAATGGGAGGTTGGCAACATGCTCTATCATGGGGATAACTATGTCAGTCTACCCAGCAATGACTCCTTATCTCAGGTGATAGCACTGTTGCCTCTGAGTCATGAGTGTCGGGGGTCCAAATCCCACCTCGGGACTTGAGCTGCCATTTCCAGTGCAGTCACAATGTGGCATTGTTGAAGATGTTGTCCTTCAGATACGACCTTAAAGCCTGCCTGTTCCATTGGTTCAAGTCGGTGTTAAAGATTCCATGGTGTCATTCGAAAAAGTCAGGACTTGTGCTGGTCAACATTCCTCACTCGAGCAACACCACCAAAATCAGATGGAATGGTCATTCACCTCATTGTTGTTTGTGGTAGCTTGCCACGTTCAAAATGACAGCCAATTTTGATGACATAGCAACATCCTATGTAATTCATTGAGAGGTGTGATGCAATGCTTCATAGATTGAAGTCATTTTGCTCTTTACTTCCAAGGGCCCCGAGAGTCAGAAAGTAAAGCAACTCACCAGATTCCAATAGAACCGTCATGGTATCCTTCCACCTTCAATCCTTCACTTTTCCTTTCTGTGTTTTTGTTGCTGCACAGATCTTCGTGACTTCTTCTCATGATTCATTTCCTCATTAAAGTTCATGTCAACAGGGGGTTTTTCTTCTGCTGCTGAAAAGTGAAATTAGAAAAGTTCAAAAACCGGCCATCTTGTTATGTAAGGTGTAATTTTTCAAACTTTCTTTTCCCCAGCGCTGACCTCCCCGACCTTAACCCCAACATGAAAATTTGCATTGTGATATTCAAGATGGCAGTCCATATATTACCTGTACTGAAGTGTCAGATGCACAAAGCATTTCTGTAAATGATGGACAGATATCACAGGATTATTCAGCTCTTCTCCTATTTAAATGTATGAGTTTTTCATTGGATTGTCTAAGGATCTGCTGGCTTTTTTGGAATATTCTTTTAAGACCTCTTTGTGGTGAATTGTGTGACAGAACTTCTGACACTGGTGATAAAGCCTGTTAGTACTAACAAGCACTTGCCTTCTTATGAAGTATGTGTCAAAGAGACCAAGTCTAGCTACATCAGTGCGTCAACAAATTATTCACACAGACTCATGATTATCACACAAGCATAGCTCTCCAATACAAGGAATTAACAAAGGCCATTGGATTCATCAAACCCATTTCTTCTGCAGACCATGTACAATCATCTTCATCATGGACTCCACCCAACCCATTTAAAGTTCTGAGGGAAAGGTTCTGTGGAGTTTCTTGTTAACCCCCAAAGGTAAATCAATTAAAAATCCAGATTGTCTATCTTAACCTTACATCCTGCACTATTCATCCATGACCAGTTGCCTTCATTGACTGACAATGCCATGGCTCCAGCAGCTGAGAACGCATTGTGTTCCACACATCATTCAACCATCTGAGATTTTAACCTTGGCTCAGTGGGTAGCACTCTCGCCTCTAAGTCAGAAGGTTGTGGGTTCAAGTCCCACTTCCAGAAACTTAAGCACAAAATCCAGGCTGACACTCCCAGTGGCAGTACTGAGGGAGTGCTGCACAGTTTGGAGGTGCCGTCTTTCAGATGAGACATTAAACCAAGGTCCCATCTGCACTCTTGGGTGGACGATCCCACAGCATTATTCGAAGAAGAGCAGGGGATGTTCTTCCTGGTGTCCTGGCCAACATTTATCCCTCAACCAACATCACTAAAACAGATTATCTAGTCATTTATTTCATTGTTGTTGTGGGAGCTTGCTGTGAGCAAATTGGCTGCTGCGTTTCCTACCTTACAATAATGACTACATTTCAAAAGTACTGCATTAGCTGTAAAGCACTTTGGGACGTCCTGAGGTCATGAAAGGTGCTATAGAAACAAGTTGTTTCTTTCTCCTTTATCTACAGTTATCCCTCTTTAAAACTTTCTATCCCGATCCCAAACAGATACTATTATTTTTTAATACGGTGTGTGATAACTAAACATTTACTGCTTGTTCAGGGAATCCATACCACGAGAACAAAAGCAAAATACTGCGGAAGCTGGAAATCTGAAATAAAAATTATTTATAATTCTTACCACTACTTTGTCAGGGGAGGTGGGGTGCGGGGGGGGTGAATTCTTTTGTCTTTTCTTGCTTGTGGCTTATACTTGCCTGCTCTAGTTGTGCCCTTGCACTCAAATTAATTAACTTGCTTGCAAGAGATTATCCATCCCTCTGGGCAGTTAAAAAAACCTGGGTCTTATCTAATCTCTCTCTTTTTAATGAAAACAAGTCTCAGAATTCTTATCAGTCTCTTCACTAATCCTGCCACCCTCAAGTCAACAGAGAAAAGGATGTGGAACAATGCCATACAAACAGTACGACCCGTCAAGTTTCTCCTGCTTCTTCCCTCCCGCAACTCCCACCACTAACAATTATTACAGCGATGCAAGCATTGATTGTCACTCTGCCCATCTGCGTCACGAAGCTTAGATAATTTTGACGGGAATTATAATTTATCCTTAGCAACAACAGGATGTTACGCAATTTTGAGATGTAAATGTAGACATGAATGTGAGGAACCCCTTTTGCCTTGACACAACCTTGTATCCTTGATCAGAACTCCGATGAAGGATCGCTCCCGAGATGTTAATCTCTCTTTTTCTTTTCCGATACCGACTGACCTTTTGCGCATTTCCAGCTTTTATGCAGTTTTCCAGTGTCCCTTCTTTCTCCCATGAAACTCGAATGGAATCTGAAGAGGGAAACGGCTAACTGCAGTCTGTACAGAAGATCAGCTTGCCGATAAATCATGGATTGCTGCCAAAGTTATAAAGGGAAACTGATGCAAGATGCTCATAAGATGCAGCAAAGATATACCAATAAAGCCGCTGAATGCTATCATACTTTGATAAGCCAAATAATTACTGAGCTAAACAATGAATTTTACAACAGCACTGCCCTTTACGATGATTATTATTGCTGTGGGATAATTATATTACTGCCAATATACAAGGGTATTATTTATACTGTGGCTCATCATTCTTACCAAATATCTCATCATTGACACAAATCAGATTATCACAATCAAGCACGCACATGAGTAATGGCTTAATAAGTACAGGCTGTGCGCAGCATTCTGTGATGATTCCCAAATATCCTGGTGTCGCTTATTTCTTCACTGGTGACTGAGATAACTGAAAGTTTAGGAACAGTATAAGGATACAGACATGCCAAGTTCTGCCTGCTGTAATATAAATATGTTTTGTAACAGCGCAGAGATCAGCACCTCGATTCCTGCCGGCTATTGCATCAATTCTACATGGTTAACATCACTGGCTGTAGACCGAGCGAATCACCCAATTTCACAACTGTTAATTTATCACGATAGTGAGCTCCCATTCTTGGCTGGGCCATTCAGGAAAGCCGGAAAATGACAAGTTGTCCCCTTCCCCACAAAAGAATCGGTGGCTGGGTCACTCATTTGCATCAAAGATAATAATGCAGTATCACTGGCAGATGTCTGGGAGCAGGTTGCTGGACTGGCCTCTTAGAGAGGAACGTCTCTGAGTCAGAAGGTCGTGGGTTCGAGCCCCACTCCAGAGACTCGAGTACAAAATCTAGGCAGACACTCCCAGTGCAGAAGCGAGGGAGTGCTGCCCTGTTGAAGGTGCCGTCTTTCGGATAAGACCTTAAATCGAGGCCACGTCTGCCCTCTCAGGTGGACGTAAAAAAATCCCACAGCGTTATTTCAGAGAAGAGCAGGGGAATTCTCACCGGCATCCTGGCCAATATTTATCCCTCAGCAGGCAAACTGAGATGTACAGGTATGAGACAGTGTAAAAGCTTCCAACAAAAAAAAACTTGCATTTCTATAGCGTCTTTCATGACCTCAGGACGTCTCAAAGTGCTTTACAGCCAATGAAGTACTTTTGAAGTGTAGTCGCTGTTGTAATGTAGGAAATTATATATGGAAAAAACCTTTCCCCCTTCCAATAGTGAAGGTGCTGACTCTTGGTGGCAAATAATTCACCAGCCAACCTCCATACCCCACCCAAGTGGTCAGCCTTCCTGTGTGCGCCGAGGTAGTGAATGTTGCAGGCTCTTCTACCACGAGCGGTATGACAGTACAGCCAGATTGTGAATTCACCAGTAGCTTTCCTTCCCCCCACCCCCCGCCCCACACACATACTTTCCTTGGCTGACATTTCCCCTCAATCCAGGGCCACTTGGGTCAAATGTCCCACATGTCCCATTCCAACTAATTTTATCAGCTTCTTTCAACAAAGCCATTTCACCAATTCCAATCAATATTCCATCCACCAGTTGAATACGGATGGGTTTAGACCGAGAGTGAGCTGGGAGCTTCTGCCGTGTGTAGTTAAGCAACACACTGGGCAGGGCAGGGCAGCTATCAACTGAGACCAGTTTTATTTTGATTTCTCCTTGCTAAATTTATTTTTCCTCCCCCCTGCAATACTTCCTCCAGGGACAGAGTGTGCTCCCACAATCCAAGAGCAAAGTTGTGAGGTGTGGCATAAATAAATGAAATCCTGTCCAGAATAGGGTCTGTTTCCATGGATACCACAGGCCTAGAAATGTTCCTTAGATCCACTGAACAACACGTCACAAGAAAGTATTACTCCTGGGGTGTTGTGTTTTATTTTTCCATTTAAAATGAAAGAATCCTGTTCCTTTAATCTCAGATTAAAATTAAAAGGATCTCCAGTGCTAAATGCCGAGAACCAGCAGTTCCTGTGAGCCTAAAATCGGCATTTAAAAATAGAGTTCACCCAAGCGCACAATTACTGCTGCTCGTTTCTCCCGAGCACCCGAATGAACAATTAAGTATCTGTCAAGGTTGGGGGCGGGGGGTCAACTGCATTTATCCTCTGTTGACAGAAATCCTGATCTAAGCACAATCTTTTTGGCAAATTAGGTTTGCATTCCCCAGAGCTGCTTTTCTGAAATGCCTGAATTCCTGCAAATATTTCTATTGCTGCCCTCAGCCATTGCTAATAACACTCAGCCCAGAGAGTGTGGGAGCTCAGCCTTTCAAACTGCAGAAATTCAATGGTGGTATTTATCTTGGCCTCTCAAGTTTAACCATCCTTGATGTCTCCTCCTTTAGCTGTTCATCTATTGACATTCCTGGCCTCGCTACCTTCTCACATCTCAAAATAGAACTTCCATATCTCCATCCATCGCTGCATGAAGCTCAGATTCCACTTCAGTGACAAATGATTTGTTTCCACTCAACAACCCTTAACTCTCCCTAGAACCCATCAGTCTAAGACTTGAATGGGCTCCAATACCTAACACATGCCTTTAATCTTGAAGAGTTTAGGAAGAAATCTGGAGAGGGGAAAAATCTGACCCCTGTAGCACCTGTTCTGGGAATGTTTGATGGGACGGTGTAGAGGCAGCTTTACTCTGTATCTAACCCAAGCTGTACCTGCACTGGGAGCGTTTGATGGGACAGTGTAGAGGGAGTTTTACTCTGTATCTAACCCATGTTGTACCTGTTCCGGGAGTGTTTGATGGGACAGTGTAGAGGGAGCTTTACTCTGTATCTAACCTGTGCTGTACCTGCCCTGGGAGTGTTTGATGGGACAGTGTAGAGGGAACTTTACTCTGTATCTAACCTGTGCTGTACCTGCCCTGGGAGTGTTTGATGGGACAGTGTAGAGGGAGCTTTACTCTGTATCTAACCCGTGCTGTACCTGCCCTGGGAGTGTTTGATGGGACAGTGTAAAGGGAGCTTTACTCTGTATCTAACCCATGTTGTACCTGTTCCAGGAGTGTTTGATGGGACAGTGTAGAGGGAGCTTTACTCTGTATCTAACCTGTGCTGTACCTGCCCTGGGAGTGTTTGATGGGACAGTGTAGAGGGAGCTTTGCTCTGTATCTAACCCATGTTGTACCTGCCCTGGGAGTGTTTGATGGGACAGTGTAGAGGGAGCTTTGCTCTGTATCTAACCTGTGCTGTACCTGCCCTGGGAGTGTTTGATGGGACAGTGTAGAGGGAGCTTCACTCTGTATCTAACCTGTGCTGTACCTGCCCTGGGAGTGTTTGATGCTGACACTAGCTGTCTGAGATGGACTTCCTTCATCCTAATGAGTGCAAAATTCACAAACAAAAGCATTGTCACTGGAATTAAGTGTGCTCTAGGTAGCTTGCAATTGCAATGGTTTATCAGTAGTCAGTCCAATAAACACTAAAAAAAAGTTTCAAACAGTACCCCTGCTCATCCCCCTTGTTCTCTATTTTAATTTAAAAATGTATTTAAATTAATTTAAAAATTGACTATGCCCATTCAACTTTCAAAAATAACAAAAAGGTTATTTACAATGTTGCAACGCTCAGCTCACCTGTTTTCCTGTGCCTCGGGACCCACTGTCCATTCTTATGGCGGGCTCGGCATCATTCAGAATTGACCTGGTGTTGGCTCAGAAGCAGCTTCAAAGGCTCTCCATTTGACAGCCTGAAGTGATTGCACCACAGACCCCAGAGGTCAAGGTGGAAGTGCCTTTTTCTGCCCAAATTAAGTGCTGCGACCATATGTGCCAGCTCTGTGAAAGGCTTAGCCACTCAATCCCATTCCATTGCCCTTTTAAACTTTTCTTTTTCAAATATTCTACTCAACTAAGTTATTTTATTGCCTACCACAGCAGCACCACTGACTGAGCATTCAATTATCAGAAATCCAAGACTTGCCCATTTGTGGGAAAGTGCGAGGTCATCCACTTTGAATCTAAGAAAGACAAATTGGAATATTTTCTTAATGGTGAGAAACTAGGAACTATGGAGGAGCAAAGTGTGTCCATGTGGACAAATCACTAAAAGCTAGGTACAAAAAGTAATCAAAAAGGCTAATGGAATGTTGGTCTTTATCTTAAGGGGGCTGAAATACAAAGGGGAGGAATTTATGCTTCAGTTGTACAGAGCCTTGGTCAGTCCCCATCTGGAGAGACTGCATTCAGTTCTGGGTATCACACCTCAGGAAGGATATATTGGCCTTGGAGGGGGTGCAGCGCAGATTCAAAAGAATTATACCAGGGCTTAGAGGGTTAAATTGATGTCAACTTGAATAAACTTGGCTTGTATTTCCTTGAGTTTAGACAGTTGAGGGGCAAGAGAGAAATTATTTCCTCTCATGGGGAAATCCAGAACAAGGGGGCATAATCTTAAATTTGAGCTAGGCCATTCAAGAGTGAAATCAGGAAGCACTTTTTCACACAAAGGGGAGTGGAAATCTGGAACTCTCTTCCCCCAAAAGGCTGTGGATGCTGGGGATCAATTGGAGCTTTCAATACTAAGATGGATAGATTTCTGTTCGGTAAAGGTACCAAGGAATATGGATCAGAGGTGGGTGAATGAAGTTGAGATACAGATCAGCTATGATCTAATAAAAGGCGGAACAGGCTCGGGAGGCTGAACGGCCTCCTCCTGTTCCTATTTGTACCCGTTTACAGAACTCAAAAAAAAAACTCAAAGTAATGGAAGACTTAAAAGAGTAAAGCTTCTGGAATTTGGTCCTCGGAGTGATGCTGAACTCAAGATCATATTACAGTCTTTAAAGGGAGGGAAATTCAGGCTCCAATCGAGTTTCTCCCGAGAATACAATGTCATCCCGGACTGCAATCACTGGTTACGCTCAGTGTTTTTGAAGAGCATCAGTGTTCCAATTTCATTGTAAGCAGCCGTATTATTGTATACTCTTTTCAGCAGCAAATGATTCAGCTGTACACCACGGTACATGACGTAATGCATTTTTAAGTCGAAAAAGCTAGACTCAGGGCCAAGGCCCATAGTGAAAGAAAGAACTTGCATTCATATATCGCCTTTTACGACCTCAGGATGTCCCAAAGCGCTTTACAGCTGAGCTAAGTGCAGGGCACATGGTAGCGTTCGAGAAAGCAGGAGAGATGAGGTAGATTGAGAAGCAGCAGTTAATTGACACCAAGCTTGGTTTTTGAGAAACATGTTGTAGCTGTTTGAGAATGCTCACAATGTAACCCAGGGTGTAGCCCAGTCTGAAATGTGGGACATTACAGAGCATAAACTCTTGAGCAGACTGCAGATACAATCATCAGTGCCTGAGAGTCCCGAACAAACAAAGCCACAGGAAGGAGATCCTCCAGTGCTACCATTACCATCTGAGCCATACAGACATCGAGGTCCCAGGTTTAATGCTCGACCTGTGCCAGCTTAGTTGATCTCAGCTGGGGTGACATAAAGGGGCACTGGAGCTCCCCTTAGCTAAGGAAGTGAAAATCAGCCCTTGTTCCCATCATTCAATGATTTCAATCCCCCCCCCCCAACTTTACTGGGAAGTGCACAGGTGAACATCGAGTGAGGACAGGATCAGACTTAGCTGTGATAGCTGATGTGCCTCCCATGGTCAAATATCCTGCCAACACACACTCGTCTAAGCTCATATATAGCCAGTTGGATGAGGCAGTAGAGAGCTGGTAGTGACATGGTACCTCAACAGGAGTCAAAACCTTCACAAGAGGAAGAGGGAAGACAAGGGGGAATACGGCAAACAAATATTTTACATACATATTTATGTGTGTAAATCCTGTTCCTACGTGAACCCATTTAAAGAGTGCAAGAAAAAACTCCATTAGACATGAAAGACTTGAAGAATAAGGCTTTTGGCATCAGAGAGACGCTGAACTCAAGATCATATTAGTCTTTGAGGGGAGGGGAGGGTCAGGCTCCAAGTATACTGCGATGCACTCAGAGTGCTTTTATAAGGAGCATTTGTGTTCCAATTTATTAAACTGACCTGCAATCTAATGCAACAGACTTCAGCTCATCAGTACAATACAACACAATACAGACCCATTTCTCTTTAAATATATATCTCCAATATTACAATATAAATGTACATACAAATAACATACTTTTTAATTGCAATGATTAAAAAATATTTACCTGGAATGTGGTTAAAAATATGTACTGGAAATTACACAATTTTAATACATTTGTTTGTATATAAAACATAAGTGCACAAAGTAACCCTATAAATCATTAGTTTGAAACCTGATGATTGCTTCTAGATTCAGAAGCTCCTAGAAATACTGGAACATAACCAAGAGTTTAAAATAAACACATTTGATTTTGGCTGAATTATTGGCACTTACATTTTTTTTCTAAACTCTTTGGTCAAACTACTGAATTAATGATTAGTAGTTTAAAACTACTTCTAATGTATTGTTTTAAAGACCATCATTTTGAACAGTGTGCCTCTTAGTGTAAGGAACAGTGAAACCTCACTAAAGGAAAATGAGAGAGAGAGAGAAAGAGAAAGAAAGAAAGAAAGAAAGAAGTGAAAGAGCTGGCTGGAGGTGCCTCATCACTTTCTGGCCCTGCTTTAAGCTGCCATGGTCCCCTTCGCCACCTTGTGATTCGGTTATCTGCACTTTGTCTTTTCTCCTCTAGGCACTGACACTTGCTGGGCTCTGGTTCCTGATCATGCAGGTGGCCATTCTTCGGTGAGGCTGTTCGACCATTGGGGCATCACCGCAAAACCAGATCCCATCCTCAACCCATGTCCACACACTCGCACTTTCCAGTGGGAATCACTACAAAGCAGTCAGGAGAAGCAAACCCTGGGTGATTTTTCCACTTCCCTATCCCAGAGAATTGAGGCCGATTGTAGCAATCCCTCCCCACTACCCTGCCCGAGATCAGCTAACTCAGCACAAGGCGGGGATGAAACCTAGGACCTTCCTGGTCTGTGTGGGTCAGTAGCCCACTGGGTGGTACATACCCACGAAAGCCATTGAGAGAGCTGCCTCTTCACATTTTCAATTCGCGGTGTCTACATTCCAGACCCTGCAGGAAATCTCATTAAAAGGTGGCAAAGATATCACAATGATCACCAACATTCTTAATATTTACAAACACAATTGTCGTGTACCCAGCCATGTAGAATTGTGTAAGATCATCTCTAGCTAATTGTTAAAATTACAGTTTGGAGAGGATTACGTGGATAGCTTACAGCTTTGCATGAAAGCAGGCTCAAAATGGACACAGTAAAATAAAAATACTGGCAGGCAGGCAGGCAGTTACTGTACTCATAAGAGGCAACCTCACCTTGGCATCAAATCTCTTCACCGTTCACTGACGACACACTGGCCTCATCAGCATTCCCAAGAGAGGCACTGCACCTCTAAAGAGGAGTAAGACTGGTTGCAGTTTCCACACTAGATCGGACCAGACAGCACACTGTCACTAATAAATCCAATAAAGAATTCAGGAGAAACTCCTTTACTCAAGAGAGTGGTAAGAATGTGGAACCCGCTACCACATGGAGTGCTTAAGGTGAATAGCATAGATGCATTGAAGAGGAAGCTAGGTAAATACATGAGGGAGAAAGGAATAAAAGAATATGCTGATAGAGTGAGATGAAGTAGGGTAGGAGGCTCGTGTGGAACATAAACACCAGCATCGACCAGTTGGGCTGAATGGCCTGTCTCTGAGCTGTAAAATTCTATGTAATTTGTATATGCTTGCACAATGGAAATGCTTAAGAGTTGCACAAGCTTTCTGTAAAGAAAACCAGATAAGAAGTGGGTGAGCGATCACATCTCAAGTACTGATTCTCCAGTAAAATCCAGGGCTTTTTCTTGCGAGTACTTTAATTGTTTAAATTTAGCAAGAACTAAAAGCACAATACCTTCCATTCCCTCTTGCTGGGTGGACTCAGCAAGGGGTGCAGGAACATTTGACAATCGCCCTCTAGACCGATCTACAGTAAAGAGGCAACCGGATGAATTCAGTACTCTTGTGAAGAGCCTCACTCGATGGTGAGCCTGAGTCAGGGGGATCAACGCTACAGCGTTGTAACCCTATCTCTGATCCACGTTGCTGCAGAATTGCAGAATTTACCCTCATATCTCTTTCCCCTCCCTCTCAATTATTTCTGTTTCTTTCTGGCAAGCAGTATATGAAAGCCTGTTAAATTAAACTGGAACTCTGAAATTTCGTTTTTTATTGTTGAAAAAAATTTCCTGAGACTTTTTAAAAAAACTTTTCAACAATGGGGTCTGGGTTGGGGGGGTCATCAAAAGCTCACTGGAAATCAGAAGATAAAATAATCCTGTACAGCAAATGCTGTACATTACATCTCACTAATCTGTCCAACTCGATGTGTAATGAACTCTACTTCCATCTTGCTTCTCCATTCTTTTTTAAATTTGTTCTTGAGATGTGACCAACACTTTGAAAAGGTTGCATTTATTGACCAACCCTAAGCAATGGTGCACCTTCTCCTTGAAGCAAGCGCGTTGCAACCACTTCAGAGGGTCAAACACATCTCGGTTAGACCAGGTAGCGGACGCAGGTCCCTCCCTGAAGGACATTAGTAAGCCATTTGGGTCGTTAACGATCGTCAGGCAGCTTTCAAGATCAATTTTGCTGGTTTCAGCGCACAAATTGCCAGATTTATTGAATTCAATGTCACAACTTGCCCTAGTGGGATTTGAACTCATGACCAGTTAGCTGCTAGTCCAGTACCACAACCACGACACAACCACACCCCGGAATCTTCGCAAACTTTCATTAATAATGATAATCAGCAGCAATGCCTTTCTTGAAGGCCACACTGAGTGATGGTTCAACATTCTATAGCATGGAGCGATGCAAAACGAGGTCCGTAATTCACGAGTTCTAAGATGGTGAGCTGAGTGGTTCAAGGACCTTCTCCATAGTAAAGGCGGAAAACTACAGGATGGATAGTTCTATGAAAACATTTACTCCAATCGGGTTACACTGAGTCCTTTAACATGCTCTCGCTGGATACTGGGAATAGTGCTGCCTCCAAGTAACGCTTACTTACCTTACCTTCGATAGACACCAATGAAAGTGAGAACAGTACCAACTCCTATGTCTTGCATCATCCCACACCTGGACAGGTCATGAATGGAGACCCAGGGGCAGATGGAGCAGCGAGTCTAGTGTGGGTCATAGGCGAAGAGGGGGCAGGACACAACTGGTCATTGTAGGAGAGTCACAGGTTTGCGATGGTGTGTGAGGATCATTCAGCTCCCCATTGTCTGAAAATAATGAACCAGCTGTCTTGTTTGGAATAACCTACCAGGTAGGGAGTGGATTCAAAGAGGGGTGCACTAGATGCAGCCAGATACCAGGTTGGGGTGAGTGTGAGAGGGATGGGAACCAATTTGGCCAAAAGGCCTTTTTCATCCTTGACTTTTCCTTATGTTCTTATACCTTAAGAATCCATCAGCTGCCGTGTAAAACTTCAAATCAGATTACGAGGAATTGAACACGGGCCGAGGGTGGTTACATCACCATCACAAAAGCACTGATTGGAGCACGTGATACTGCCTGGTCAGTAGCTGAGGTGCTTCTCTGGGTGCCTGTAAGGTCACTGCAGGATCAATGTAAGGTTTTTAACATCTCAAAAGATGAAACCCAATGATTTATTTTTAAAATTTCCCCTCTCGTCTCCTGAAGGCGCTGACTCTTGCTGGGGTACCGTCCTTCTTGCATCCAGCCCAAGTGACCATTCCTTGTGTGTGAGCCTCGACAGCGAGCGTCATCTGACTGTAAAGAGTACCAGGGCTGAGCTCTATTCTGTTCTCGCTCAACACCCACACACATGCACTTTCCAGCGGTGCAGCGATCCAAACTGGGAACCCTGGCTGATTTGTTCTCCCCTCCGTAGCCCAGGAATATCAAAGATAACTGTACATCACCGTTGCTGAGATTGACAGTTGGGGAATCGAATCTACCTCCTTCCAAATCTGTACGGCTTCATTCCACGCTAATCAAATAACATCAGCTCCTGGGCACAAAAATCTAGACTGACATCCAGTGCAGTACTGAGGGAGTGCTGCACTGTTGGAGGTGCTGACTTTTGCATGAGGCGTTAAACCGAGGTGGATGTAAAAGATCCCTTGGAAGAAGAGCAGACGAGTTCTCCCCGGTATCCTGGCTAATATTTATCCCTCAACCAACATCACGAGAACAGATTAACTGGTCATTATCACATTGCTGTTTGTGGGAGCTTGCTATGCGTAAATTGGCTGCATTATAACAGTTCCTACATTACAACAGTGACTACACTTCAAAAGTTAATTGGCTGTAAATTGGCTTGGGACGTCCTGAGGTCGTGTAAATGCAAGTTCTTTCTTTCTTTCTTCTTAAATGGAGCTATTGTGGGGACTGAAAAGCTTGCAAGCTAATGACAAGGAACTCAAAGTATTTATGATTCAGGGGTTTACCATGGCTGCATGACTCTTAGTTGTGGTGTTTAAAAAACTGCGGTATGTTCACATTCGTTATTGCTCGAACATGTCTTCATTCTGTAGTCTTCAAGTAACTGCATTAGAACCCATAGACCGTGGGTACAAACGTGAAGTCACGATAAATCTTTTTGTCTGTTCGACTGCAACAGATTAATACACAACTATAACCCTGCGAAGTTTAAAGATCACAGAGACCAGTTCTATCTGAGGAATTAGTCAAGGTTAGTCTTTTTAGCATTATATACTCCACTGTCTCTTCACTGCGCACAAAGCCTACAAAAGTAAGAAAGTCCTTTTCTCCTTTCCACTCCCTCCCCTCCCCTCCCCACCCCACCTTCCCCCCCCCCCCCCCCCAAATTGCAACAACACCAAATGCACAGTCTGTCCAGCAAATGGATGGCGCTAGCTCCAGCCAGGCGCTAGCAGAATACGTTCGCAGCTTACTGAAGTGGTGTGGCTTCGGGCGCAGAGAACACAAGCACCCTCTGACGCTCTCCTTGGCTAGACGCCAGCATTCATCCCTGGGCTGTCTTCCTCGCTGGTTTGCGGTTTACTTCTGCTGGTGCCTGATGACAATATTAGAGAGAGAAAAAAAAAGTGTTTTAACGTTAACCTTTTATCATCGGAGATATCCCAGGTGAGATTTGAGGTTGCGTGCAGTTTGCCTGTGACGTCCACTCAGTGCCCAAAGTATAAAGATGGGGAAAAGCAGCAAGCAGTCTGCATCAGGCAGGCCACAGGGAATGGCAAACAGCATTCATTTTTCTCTTATTACTTCTCTCTCTCTCTCTCTTCAAAGTCCATCTGGCGATAGGAATTTGCAAGGGTTTTCTCTTGCAAGAGGAAAATTAAGAGACAGCTACGCAGACAGGGTAATACCAGCATTCATAACAACAGGAGCCTTTGAGTCAGTCGGCCTGCCTTTCTCATTAAAGTATATTAACCCCGCAGCTAAATTATGAAGAGCAAGAAACAAAAAGGAAAGAAAGACCACGAGATTACGAGTGAGATGGCCAGTCGGCCTATTTTAATTCATCCAACTAGAAAGATCCTAAAATCTCCCAACTGAAGCACCAATGTGGATTAAATGCTTCCAGCATTTCCACTTCCACTGCTCTGTCTGGAAATCTACTTCACAGGTCGCTCTCTCTCGGAAAGAATTTCCCGACATCAGTCCAAAATTTGCCTCTTTCTAGCTGCAATCCGTGCTCCCTTGTTCTATTCTCGCAGTTTAATTTGAAGTAACATTCCGGATTTACGATTTCCATAATAATCTTGTATATCTCTCAGATCCTCTCTCAGATACCTCCTTTCCAGGCTGAAAAGACCAAGTCTCCAGTCTTTCCTCATAACTCAGACTCCCGAGAGTGGGCATCAGCCTGTGGCTCTTCTCTGCACCGCCTCCAACACTCGAATGTCTCCCCGTGTCTTAGTGACCAGGACTAGACACAGTACTCAAGGTACGGTCTGGTCTGGTCACAGCACTGTGCAGTTACACTGACTTTTATTCTGTTTTGGCTATGTAGTTCAACATCCTATTGGCTTGGTTGATTTCTGCTCTGCACTCATTGTGACACGTTTAGTGTTATGTCTGCGAAGATTCCTACATCTTTTTCAGTTTCAGCCTTAGCCATTTTAACAGCATTGATGGATTATGAGTGCCACCCATTTTAACAGCATTGATGGATTATGAGTGCCACCCATTTTAACAGCATTGGTGGATTATGAGTGCCACCCATTTTAACAGCATTGGTGGATTATGAATGCCACCCATTTTAACAGCATTGGTGGATTATGTGTGCCACCCATTTTTCCTCTCTATGTGGCATATTTTACACTTGCCTGCATTAAATTCCAAATGCCACTGTTCTGCCCACTCACAGATTTTGTTCGGTTTATTCTGCACTTTCTAAGCGATCTCCTCCGATTCCACCACCCCTCCTAGTTTGGTATCATCTGCAAACTTGACCAGTTTGCATTGAGTTTCTAAATCTAAGACACAGATGTAAATTAAAAACAGTAGTGCTCCCAACACTGGGCCCTGGGGCAGCCCCTCAATCCGTTCCCCTCAACCCAACATAGCCGTTCCAGTCAGCACTGGTTGTTTCTACCCACCACCGTGTTTCTTACCCATCCTCAGGGTTTACTCGGATTCCCCCCTGAGCTCGGAGTTTAAGTAATAGCCTTTTGTGTGCAACTTTATCAAAAGACGTTTGGAAATCTGGATCCACGTCATTGTACGATGTTCCAAAGTCCACTTGGGTTATTACTCCCTCAGGGGTCAGGGAAATTGGTGAGGAAGTATCTTTCCCTTCTGAATCCAGGTTAACTGCTGTTTACTAAGGGATTATTGTACAGATAGCACTCGAGTTTACTCCTGACCATTAAATCACACAGAACAGAAGTGAGACTAATGGGTCTGTAGTGCCTGTTTTGTCCCCTTTTTTGAATATGGGCACCACATTAGCCTGTTTTCAATCTATATACACCTCCCCAGTAGAACCATAGAAAAGACACAGCACAGAAGGAGGCCGTTCGGTCCATCGTGTCCGCGCTGGCTCGAAGAACAACCAGGTGCCCATTCTAATCCCACCTTCCAGCACCCGGTCCGTAGCCCTGCAGCTTACAGCACTTTAGGTGCAGGTCCAGGTACTTTTTAAATCGAGTTGAGGGTCCCTGCCTCTACCACCAATTCGGGCAGCAAATTCCATACACCCACCACCCTCTGGGTAAAAACGTTTTTCCTCATGTCCCCTCTAATCCCATGTGTCCAATGACTCCCTCATAATGATTCTTAGCACCTCACGTCTCCTCCCTATTCTCTCTCAGTTCTCTGGGGATTTATTTGTGAGCTCTTTCATCCTGTCTACGACTTCAATCTCTTTCATCACAGTCATTAATTTTACATTGGATATCTGTGTTTAGGGAGAGGTGTAGCTCATGTTTGGGAACCAGTATTCACTCAGAAGATTTTTTTTGTGCTTGTCCTGAGGTTCAAGCCTGTTTGCATCTTTTATGATTTCATCTCTTTTCTAACCAGGCAGATCAGACAATTATTAAAACGTAGTCAACAACTCAACAAAAATAAATCACTGAGACCCGCACACATAAAAGAAACACTCACATGTGGAAGAATTCTGGTCATTGAGCAATTTTGCTTGACTGCTGGGCATCACTTTTAGTTCAAAGCTGTCTGGTGACGGTGAGGAGTTGTGTATTCTTGAGGCCATAATTGCATTTAAATACTGCAACCGTGTAACCTGAGCAGGAAAAATGCACACAGTGAGGCTGCAGGAGTGACTGCAACTGCCCCTGTGAACTGCAGTTACTGATAATAAATAGGCACAAGCTGTAAGATCAGTACCTTGTTTCAATCAATGTTTATAATACAGACTCCGCTACAAATGACTTGAGACCCTCCCAACTCCCTTCTCTCACCTACTGCCCTGAAGGTGCTGACTCTCTCTGGCGCACTGTTGTATGGTACTTGTAAGCCTTCTGGTTCATTGTTAAAGTGGCCGTTCTTCATGTGGGAGTTCAGTGTCGGTGGGCTGTTTGACTGCGGGAGGCACCACGGGTGAATCTGAACGTGTCCTCTCCCGATCCTATCCTCACCCAATATCCAGGACATGCACTTTCCAGTAGGGGTCTCTGGATAACGATCAGGAACAGGAGATTGGCTGATTCTCCCCATCTCGATCCGAGGGACCAACTGTAGCCCCTTTTACTATCGCCCAAATGAGTCAACTTGGCAAAGGCCAGAGGTTGAGCCTGGGATCTTCCTGGTCTGTTTGGCTCAGTGCCACATTGGACAGTGCATTCATCCACCAGTCTAAAACCATTTAGTGGGCGAGAAGGCGAGGGAGATGCTCGCCCGTGTTCAGTGCCATTCACAGGATGAAACAGAGCGATTTTAAACGTTGACACAAATGCTGCAACAGGGCTCACTGGCTGGTGTGGTGGGTGCTGACTCACTGTACGCCTTCAAGAGGGAGCTGGACTGGTTCGTGGCTGGGGCACAGACCACATCATGTGGAGGGTAAGTGGATTAACATAGAACACACGCAAGGTCAATATGATTTCCTGGACTGGTTTCGATCGCCTGGGGGGGGGGGGGGGGTCAGAGAGGAAATTTCCAGATTTTGTTTCTCCCTTTTTGGCCCTGGGGGTTTCTGCCCCTCCCAGGAGATTACATGGCTGCAGGGGAGGGGTAGGAAGTGTCTAGTTATGATGTTCCAGGCATCACGGACCAGCTAGTCTTTTCCTGCCCATCAGTTTTGTATGTTTGTCTGTTCCCCTCTCCTCTATCCCTCAAAACCTTCCCAAAATGGGGAATAAAAACAGACAATGCTGCAAATGCATAAACGGTTGGTCAGTATCTGAAAAGAGAAAGAACAGTTCTGATGAGGAGTCCCACCCGAAATCTGAACCCGTGTTTTCCCTTTAAGATGACGACTGTAATTCCAGCATTTTCTGCTTTTGTTTCACTCGATGTTTATCTTCTTATTCTTACTAGTTGTGACCTTACCTTCAGAACCTGTAGGTCATTAAGTGCTCTTACAGTGTAGTCAGGGCAGTACATGGAAAGGCTTGCATTCTCCCCAGATTCCAACAGCTCCTTGGAGAATGGGTCTCGTCGACTCCACTTAATGTTAGCGACTGGTGATTGGTGGACTAAGGAAACCAGAGTTAAAATGACTCCTTTGAGTGATACAGCTGTACAGTGCACAGAAATCTCTCAGATTCTGTCATGAATACAGCATCAATTAAAAGTACTAGTCAATCTCGTCTGGCATTGCAAATAGGGAGTCTAGACCATGTGTAGTGGGGTTAGAGGGCGGGAGATAACCAGGGTTTGCAGATGTAATTCAATCCCATTTTAAAAGTCAAACACTCGGTCCTTATTTTTATATTTCCATTATAAATCCCGCATTTATAATAGTAACCATTACACTTTAATATTGTGCCAATATGCCTCATTTGTGATGCTTTTAATTTATCCCCTCAAAACATTCGCACCACTCCCACCCCCGGTGACAGCCCTGTCCCCACTAGTACTTCATCCCAGTGTTACGCAGCTCAAAACACTCTCTCCACACAAAGCCAAAGTTTGGAAGGATACAATCTAGAATTGCACTGCTGGGTTTCTGTTTGCAGTTCAAGTGGACACTGTGAAAATATCACACACCCAGTGTTACAATGTGCTGAAATCCCAGTGACAACAATTCCTGTGCAGAGAGATAAAATTTCAAGAGGCCATAGGACCTGCAGAGCAAACTGCAGAGTAAAATGCTACAGCAACCGTAATTTGACAGGAGAATGAGCACTAGAAACATAGGAACAGCAGATGATTATTCAGATCATCGAGTTTACTGCATCGTTCCATTCCTCTACACTGTCCCATCAAGCTCTCCTAGGGCAGGTACAGCACGGGTTAGATACAGAGTAAAGCTCCTTCTACACTGTCCCATCAAACACTCCCAGGGCAGGTACAGGGTTAGATACAGAGTAAAGCTCCCTCTACACTGTCCCATCAAACACTCCCAGGGCAGGTACAGCACGGGTTAGATACAGAGTAAAGCTCCTTCTACACTGTCCCATCAAACACTCCCAGGGCAGGTACAGTACGGGTTAGATACAGAGTAAAGCTCCCTCTACACTGTCCCATCAAACACTCCCAGGGCAGGAACAGCACGGGTTAGATACAGAGTAAAGCTCCCTCTACACTGTCCCATCAAACACTCCCAGGGCAGGAACAGCACGGGTTAGATACAGAGTAAAGCTCCCTCTACACTGTCCCATCAAACACTCCCAGGGCAGGAACAGCACGGGTTAGATACAGAGTAAAGCTCCCTCTACACTGTCCCATCAAACACTCCCAGGGCAGGAACAGCACGGGTTAGATACAGAGTAAAGCTCCCTCTACACTGTCCCATCAAACACTCCCAGGGCAGGAACAGCACGGGTTAGATACAGAGTAAAGCTCCCTCTACACTGTCCCATCAAACACTCCCAGGGCAGGAACAGCACGGGTTAGATACAGAGTAAAGCTCCCTCTACACTGTCCCATCAAACACTCCCAGGGCAGGAACAGCACGGGTTAGATACAGAGTAAAGCTCCCTGACTCTTGTTCTTATAAAGTGATTCAGCCCCAACTTCAGAACATTCTCAATTGCACTACTTTCCCATTGTAAACATCCTGTGGCATCTGAATAGGATTACCAATTTAGCACCAATTAATGCAGAATTAATGTCAGTTTTATGCATACCAACTAAGAACTGGGTTGAAACTGACACGTATTAATTTCACAGTCAACAGATAGGTCTTTGATCCATCAACTTGGGCTTGACATATCTCTAGCCCAATTTTAGAACTGTACTGCTCCAGTGTGAAATCCCAATCCAAAGAGCAGCCATCCTCTGATCTCAGAGCGAAGGTCGTTTTTGTAGCCTGCGTTCACTCAGGACTGAACCGAGGCTGCTCGAACTCATTGCACCAGGGAACCTCTGATGGAAAGGTTTTTAAGTGTACCAATTATCAGACATCATTTTTAATAAACATTTTTCTTCTCCCCGCCCACCCCACCCCAAAGGAACGATAGATTCTTAAACACACCCTAGTATCTTGTGTATGAGTCAGTAAAACATTAATAAAGTTAGCACAGGTGTGCAAACAAGACACAGAAATAAGCACATGACCCAATCCTACCAGAGGACGGGGCAGTCAGCGCAGAGACACCGTAGTAAGTGAAGGCTCCATTTTCAAACTTCAGGCCCTCCTTCCCGATCTCCACCTCCACTCGTCCCTGTTTATAACACAAGGTGGCCCATTGGTATTTACCATTGGTGTCAATTACACAAATACTTTCTGTAATATGGTGCAACAATCAATGAACTTATATGCATGGGGCACAATTATTTGAATGACAGGAAAATAGATATTTTTAAAAATGGTTTAAAATGGTTAATAAACGAAGATCAAATTGGTAGTCTGCTAACACCACTGCCACACTGGTGCTTCTAGGATTGGCCATTCCCGCCCTCTCCTGATGGCACTGATTCTTTTGGCAGTACAGTTCCACAGGTGCTAGTGTCTCTCTGATACAACTCCCCTCAAGCTGCCACTCATCCAAAATACCACAGCTGGAGTCCTCAGTCAAACTGAGTCCCAAAACTCCTATTCTCCATCTCTTCAAGCTCCACTGGTCCCCTGTGACCGAGACCGTCAATTTCAACACTTTTGTCCTTGTTTTTAAAACACGCCATGGCCTCACCCCAACCTCCCTTACTGATCTCCTTCTGCCTCATGTTCTTGCACACACCCTCTGTGCTCCACTAACACCAGCTTCTCCTTACCCCTCACTCCCTCCAATCAGCCAGTCAGTCAGGCTCCCCCCTGGAACTCGTTCCCAGTTCTCTGGACTGTGATACCTGCCATCCTTCTTTCGAAAGCCTCCTCTTTGATGTGTCTTTGATTCATCACCCCGGCTCCTCCATCATTCGCCCCTATCCCCATGCATGGTGTCCACCACATCCCGTTCCTCCTTACTGTGCTGAGGCACATGACCAGCACTATATAAATGCAAGTTGTTATTCGTGTTTGTGCCGAGACAGTAAGGCCAGCTATTTCACTTGGCAGGCAGTGCACACTAGACGCCCACATGTGCACTTAGTCCAGTGTATACTAGACACCCACATGTGCACTTAGTCCAGTGCACACTAGACGCCCACATGTGCACTTAGTCCAGTGTATACTAGACGCCCACATGTGCACTTAGTCCAGTGTATACTAGACGCCCACATGTGCACTTAGTCCAGTGTATACTAGACGCCCACATGTGCACTTAGTCCAGTGTATACTAGACGCCCACATGTGCACTTAGTCCAGTGTATACTAGACGCCCACATGTGCACTTCAGTCCAGTGTATACTAGACGCCCACATGTGCACTTCAGTCCAGTGTATACTAGACGCCCACATGTGCACTTAGTCCAGTGCACACTAGACGCCCACATGTGCACTTAGTCCAGTGCACACTAGACGCCCACATGTGCACTTAGTCCAGTGCACACTAGACGCCCACATGTGCACTTAGTCCAGTGTATACTAGACGCCCACATGTGCACTTCAGTCCAGTGCACACTAGACCTCTACATGTTCAGTGCACACTAGACACTCACATGTACACTTCTCAGCAGGGGTCAATGAATAACGATTTGGAGCAGAAACCATGGCTTGTTTATTTTTGTTCCCGTCGCGTGGATGCTGAGGCCCATTGTAGAATTCCAATTGCTACCCAGTTAGCGAACAGAAGGTGCCTTCAGGAAAGGTCGGGGGCGGGCAAACAGGGGACACAGGTATTACTCAAGTGAAAGCATAATCGTAAGGATCTTGGTTCACTGCTCTGTGTCCGAGAACGGGCAGTTGGAACTACACCCACCTGCAGCACCAGAATGAAGTAGTCGACTGGCTGATTCCGCTGGTAAAGGTAGTGCTCCGGAGCCAGCTTGTCATTTTCATCAAACTTCACCTCCTGGTTGACACTGGGATGCTTGAGAAGATGAAGAAGAACTCTCTCAGAGACCCGAGACGGGCTGAACAGCTCCACCTCTGTAAAGGCAACCTGCGGTCATTATAGCGGCAATTTCAAAATTAACACGATTACTTGCAGTATTGTATACGGTTGACGGGGAAAGACTCACTCACATAAAATTACACAGAATTTACAGCACAGAAACAGGCCATTCCACCCAACTGGTCTATGCTGGTATTTATGCTCCACACGAGCCTCCTCCCTCCCACCCTCCTCCATCTCACCCTATCAGCATATCCTTCTATTCCTTTCTCTCTCATGTGTTTATCTAGCTTCCCTTTAAAAGCTAACGTTACACTGTACTGAAATCCTCATCACAGCCCTAACCCCTTTACCAAACCAAAGCAAGAGTCTGACAATCCGGTAGCTGACTTGTAGTTTATCCACTCTTCTCCCTCACGCAGTTCATTGATCAATAAACGCTGCACTTTATTGTGTACTTTATGGGGCCCAGAGACACTCCCCCAGCCCCCTCTAGAGGTAACTGCCTCCCCTACCTCTGGATAAGAAGCGCTGGGTTGCTAATAAAAGCTGGGGTGAAATCTTGACCTTTAGGTCGTTATCAGGCATCTTAAAAAAAGAGAAGTCTTCCTTCTTGCGCTCAATAGGAGTCTCGATCGGAGCAGGTTTCTTCTTGACCTTGACCTCTGCTATGGAAGGAGCAGAACAAAAAAAATCAATAGCACTAACTCGAGACTCTTGAACCCACTTTCAATCCTCTCACTCCTGAATCTCGCTGAGGGACATCTGCACGGGTGTCAGGCACCCTTCAATACTTCTCTCATTCTTCACAAGTGAGCCCAGGCAGTGAGCGGCAGCAAGCTATTCACCCATGAAGTGCATACGCACTGTCCAGCAAGGACCAGTGGGCTGTGATCAGGAGTGACAACCACCTCCCCAACCACTACGGAACCGAGATCAGCGAATGTCTCACAGATCGGGGATTGTCCTGGGACCTTCTCAGCCCCACCACACAGTGCAATGATCCACTGAGCTACTGTGAGAGCTCATCAACGGCATCTTAAACGCAGTAACTCACCAAGGCTTCAACAGAACCTCCCAAACCCATGACCTCCACCACCTAGAAGGACGAGGGCAGCAGGTGCATGGGAACACCATCAACTCCAACTCACACATCCTCCCGACTTGGACATATATCGTCGTTCCTTCATCATCACGAGGTCAAAATCTGGGAACTAACAGCATTGTGAAAGCATCTTTACCACACTGACTGCAGCGGTTCAAGAAAAAGGCTCACCACCACCTGATCAAGGTTAACTGGGGATGGGCAATAAATGCTGGCCTTACTAGCGACGCCCACATCCTAAGAATGACACTGGGACGCTTGAGAAGAACTCTCTCAGAGGCCCGAGACGGGCTGAACAGCCCCACCTCTGTAAACCTGTGGTCATTATAGCAGCAATTTCAAAATTAACTCATTTATTTGCAGTATTGTATATAGGTGACGGGAAAAGACTCACTTACATAGAATTGCATAGTGTTTACAGCATTTTGCTTTCATTTTCAAGGGTAAATTCACTGATCTCGTGCTCAGAGGGGCTCTGGATCGGTGAATCAGTGTTACAAGTGTTGTAGCTCTATCCCTGACTCAGGCTCCTGTTGAGTATAGGATCAGGGAAATGACCCATAATTTTAAAAACAATTACTCCAAAACCCGCAGTGCTTGAACTTACAGGTATCTGACTCGTCGAGAATTTCTGATTTGATGATTTCTTCAATAACATCACCCAGCGTCACTAAGCCCATCACCTCGTAGAAAGGATCACCGTCTCCCTCATTATTCACCTTCTGGACCATTGCCATGTGTGATTTGCCTCAAAACATAAAAAAAGACATGGATGGAGAACTGTTATAATCACCGAATAGAGTTAGGTGACAAAACTTAACAGAAAAGTAACACCAGCTAACCTGGGTGCAACAGTTTGCTTTTCTGGTGACTTTCTCACTCCCTCTTTGACGTTTTGCGAAGGTACAAGATCCATAGGCACCCAGAACCTTCACTACGACAGCCGGCAGGCAACCCGTAGCTGGACCATCGTAGCCAAGTTCTAGCCTCATACGTGCTTACTGCCAGCAGGGGGTCACTGGATAGCCATCGAGGGTGCAAAGCTTGACTGAGGCAGACTGTAGTGTCCTTACCTCACAGGTGCTGAGATTAGGTAAACCAGCACTTTCCCGGAATTCAGCTACTCACTCTTCTATCTTTTCACCCCCTCCACTATTTGCACAATTATTTTGTCCTTTCTATATGTCTGCTTTATAGAATCACAGAATCTTACAGCACAGGAGGTGGTCATTCAGCCCATCGTGCCTCTGCCGGCTCTTTGAAAGAACTATTCAATTAGTCCCACTCCCCCACTCTTTCCCCATAGTTTTCCCTTCAAGTATTTATCCAATTCCCTTTTGAAAGTTATTATTGAATCTGCCTCCACCGCCCTTTCAGGCAGCGCATTCCAGATCATCACAACTCGCTGCATAAAAAAAATTCTCATCTCCCCCCTGGTTCTTTTGCCAATTATCTTAAACCTGTGACCTCTGGTTACCAACTCTCCTGCCACTGGAAACAGATTCTCCTTATTTGCTCGATCAAAACCCCTCATGATTTTGAACACCCCTTAACCTTCTCTGCTCTAAGGAGAACAAACCCAGCTTCTCCATTCTCTCCACATAACTGAAGTCCCTCATCCCGGGTACATTCGAGTAAATCTCTTCTGTACTCTCCCCAAGGCCTTGACATCCTTCCTAAAGTGTGGTGCCCAGAACTGAACACAATACTCCAGCTGAGGCCTGACCAGTGATGGTCTTTTATGTCACCTAACAGTTTTCTACAAAGCAGTTTGCAGGCCATTTAACACAATGACTGGTGGATCTGTTGGTTCTCTTGCCCCTCTTGTCTATTTTTCCAGCCTTATTAAAATGTATGTTTAACGCTCAGCCTTCCAGTTTAATTTGCTCACTGGCCTGCTGTGTCTTTGCAGTTTAGCCCTTTTTGATTTAACTCACTGAGCCACCGGGAGGGGGTGTTTGAGCATTAATCCAAAAGTGGACTTCAACGTATGGTATTTCAGGCAAAACGACAGGCAAATTAATCTCATTCAAAGACAGAATGGAAGCAAATTCATCAACAACTATTCTCAAGTTCCTGATAGGGGCCAGGGATCCTGACTGATTGATGAGGAAATCAGAGGGAGCAATAAAATAAGCAAGATTCTGGAAAAATGTATAAGGAATGCTCAAAAGAAATGTAGCTTCTTAAATTGGCGACAGGAAACCAGACCATAATAATGCCCCAGGTCGAAATGACACCGAGCAGGATATATCCTGCTCGTTCAGAAGAGGGATGCAAGGCCCATCTACATCTCGCAGCAGAAATGTCAACATAAATTTAAATATACCAGACTCTGGCATTAATATACGCATACACAGATACAAGCATTTTAGAACCCCTCCTCCTGTACAGACAAATTATATGAGCACATGGGACAAAGGCGCTATATAAATGCACGTTCTTGTTGTGCAGGCAGGCGATATGAAATATCATTCGGCCCTCAGATTACTGCCTTGAAACCACTTCAGTTCTCTTAAATCTCTATCGAGGGGATTTTGCAGGATGTGTTTAATCAGTTACTGACGGTGCTTTTGGCACGACACTGGCCCCTAGTGACGAAGCAGGGTTGTGCAATTGGTGTCAATGAGCAATCACACCGACAGTGAAGTATTAACAACTGTGACCAAGAGAAAGAAAAACTTTCTGCTGGGAATTCCCATTATATACACACAGTCTCTAGGGCCAAATGCCAGAACAAGCATCAATAATCATAGAATCTTACAACAACACGCATTTATACAGCACAGAAGGATCACATTCGGCCCATCGTGCCTGTGCTGGCTCTTTGAAAGAGCTATCCAATTAGTCCCACTGCCCTGCTTTCTCCATAGACCTACAAATTTTTCCTTTTCAAATATATATCCAATTCCCTTTTGAAAGTTATTACTGAATCTGTTTCCACCGCCCTTTCAAGCAGTACATTCCAGATCATAACAACTCACTGCGTGAAAAAAATTCTCATCTGCTTCTTTTACCAATTACCTTACATCTGTGTCCTCTGGTTACCGGCCCCCCTGCCAGTGGAAACAGTTTCTCCCTATCTGCTCATAGGAATAGGAACAGGAACAGGAGTAGGCCATTCAGCCCCTCGTGCCTGCTCCACCATTTGATAAGATCATGGCTGATCTGTGATCTAACTCCATGTACCTGCCTTTGGCCCATATCCCTTAATACCTTTGGTTGTCAAAAAGCTATCTGTCTCAGATTTAAATTTAGCAATTGAGCTAGTATCAATTGCCGTTTGTGGAAGAGAGTTCCAAACTTCTACCACCCTTTGTGTGTAGAAATGTTTTCCAATCTCACTCCTGAAAGGTCTGGCTCTAATTTTTAGACTGTGCCCTCTACTCCTAGAATCGCCAACCAGTGGAAATAGTTTCTCTCTATCCACCCTATCCGTTCCCCTTAATATCTTATAAACTCTTTCAAAACTCCTCATAATTTTGAACACCTCTACTAAATCTCCCCATAACCTACTCTGTTCGAAGGAGAACAATCCCAGCTTCTCCAGTCTCCACGTAACTGAAGTCCCTCATCCCTGGTATCAAATTTCTCTGCACCCTCTCCAAGGCCATGAGATCCTTCCGAAAGTGCGGTGCCCAGAATTAAACATAATACTTCAGCTGGAACCTAACCGGTGACTTAAAGGTTTTGCATAACTTCCTTGCTTTTGTACTCTATGCCTTTATTCCACATTGTTCACCTGAGGAAGGAGGTAGCCTCCGAAAGCTTGTGAATTTAAAATAAAATTGCTGGACTATAACTTGGTGTTGTAAAATTGTTTACAATTTATTTATAAAGCCCAGGATCCTGTATGCTTTTTTAACAGCCATTCTAACTTTTCCTGCCACCTTTGAAGATTTGTGTATGTAAACCCCCAACTGATGACCAGTTACAAAGCAGCACCGACAGAGGTTATGGGGCCCCCTCATAGTGGGCAATGATGCACCTGGGGACCAGAGAAGGCACAGATTGGGGGGAATAAAATTGAGACACAAATTAAAACATGTACTGAGGGACTCAAAAAGAAAGCTGCACACAACTTTGAGGTGTGGACGTGACTTGTGAAAACCTACATGTGGGTCTTGGAGACAGAGGAACTTTTAGGCAACCTCGAGCACACATCTTCAAGGGCTTTTCTGAACACAGATGTGCCGTGCGATGGAACTCCCCTGTAACAGGGCAATGTTTCTGTGTCACCTATAAACCAAACACAATCACCTTTTTTAAACTCTTCCAGGACTGCATCCAACTTGGTGTCGTTGAACACAAAATGCAGAGGATGGTTGTAGAATTTGGTGATGGTGTTCAAAGGCGTGCAGTCCTCAGGGTCCACCATGGCCAGATCTTTCACATACACTATGTCTACGATGTTGGACCTCTCCTCTTCGTACACTGGGATCCTGGTGTAGCCGCACTGCATGATTTCAGACATGGTGTTGAAATCCAGCACGGCTCCCGCGCTCAGCATGAAACAGTCTTTCAGGGTAGTCATGACATCCTCCACCACCTTAGTCCTCAGCGCCCCTCTGCTGAACTCTTCCTTGACAAACTCGCTGTAAGGGTCGCTGGACCTCAGCATGTCCAGGATCTTCTCTCGGATGTAGCAGGTGCTGATGTCCTGGCGCAGGGCCAGGTCGAGAACCAGGGCCACGGGCAGGGAAAGGGGGAAGGCGACGATCATGAAGAGGCGAGTCAGCCAGGTGGTCTTGGAGGCGATGGTGAAACCGTACCGCGAGCAGATGGTGTAGGGGAGGATCTCGCAGACCAGGAACATCAAGGCGGCGCAGACGAATATGGCGGGCAGGATGGCATCGAACGCCTGGTAGAAGAGGACACCCAGGGCCGAGTTGGCCAAGACGTTGCCCAGGACCAGGGAGCAGAGGACCAAGTTGCCTCTCTTCCTGATGGGCTCCAGGGACTTGGCGCTCCTCTTCTCCCTCTCGGAGCCGCAGTGGTGGATGATGTGCAGCTCCAGCGGGTCCAGCCACAGGACGCTGAGGTGCAGCAGGTTGAAGAGGGCCGAGAAGACCAGCAGCATCACGACGAGCAGGGCCTGGCCCCACACCGCCAGGGCACCCGGGCCGGCCTGAGGCTCGATCTCCAGCCCAGTCTCCCAGCCGCCAGGGGCCGTCCAGAGGCCCCCCGAGCCCCGGGCGCACAGGTAATACTTGCCGCCGGCGCTTGCTCGCTCGGCCTGGACACTCACCAGCACCGAGCCGCCGCCGCCCGGCCTCTCGTCGGCCCTGAGCCGCAGCCAGCGGCTCTCCAGGCTGCGGTTGGGACAGGCCGAGCTCCGGCTGAAGCCCAGCCAAGGCCAAGCGGCCCGCTCCAGGTCCGAGCCGAAGACCCTCAGGTCGAAGCGGGCCCCGGGGCTGGCTCGGATCACCCCGGCTTCCATGTAGACGCGGCCCGCGCCGTTCTCCAGCCGGGCCCCCCGCACCTCGGGCTCTCCCTGCCCCGGCTGCCCGGTCGCCAAGCCCCACAAGGCGGTCAGCGCCAAGCACAAGCTCCGCGCTCCCCGCGCCATCTTGAGGCTGCCCCTCCCCCCAACCCTTTAAAATCACGTGACCCCTCCCCCCCGGTACAACCAAACTCGCTGACCGCTCTCAGACCCGCCCCCCTCAAGGATTGACAGGCCCCTCGTCCAATCGGAAACCTCCCGCGACGCCAGAGCCCAATCACGTCAAAGTAGGCGGGAACTCACCCCGTTTCAAGTTCGGTTGAGAGCGAGGTAAACATGTAAACATCGCGCAATGCTGCGGCTCTTAAAGGGACAGCGGCTCTTAAAGGGACAGCGGCTCTAAAAACCTGCACATTGCCCGCGCACCATTTCATCGACCTGAAGTACATGATCGACACTGGGTTTTTGCAAGTGTTATGTGAAAGAAAGAACTTGCATTTATAAAGCGCCTTCACAACCTCATAGGAACACATGTAAGGAGTCTTACAACACCAGGTTATAGTCCAACAGCTTTATTTGAAAATCACAAGCTTGCAGAGATTATCCCCTTCGTCAGGTGAGTGTAGGGTTCCATAAAGGTACAGCACATATAGTCAGAGAACAATGCCTGGTGATTACAGATAATCACTGTTATCAAAGGAGTTGAATGGTGTTCAGACAGAGAGACATTACATACAAGACGACTGAACACACAAACGGTCAGAACACAAAGACAGAGAGAGACACTCGAAAGGCAGAGAAACACGTAACCCCACCAGTGAAAAAAAGTTATGTTTTTAATGCAACTGGTTATTCTCTCTCTCTGTTTTTGTGTTCAGACCGTTTGTGTATTCAGTAGTCTTGTATGTAATGTCTCTCTGTCTGCACACCATTCAACTCCTTTGATAACAGGCAGTTGGAAAGATTATCTGTAATCACCAGGCATTGTTCTCTGACTATATATGCTGTACCTTTATGGAATCCTACACTCACCTGACGAAGGAGGAAGCCTCTGAAAGCTTGTGATTTTCAAATAAAACTGTTGGACTATAACCTGGTGTTGTAAGATTCCTTACATTTGTCCACCCCAGTCCATCACCGGCATCTCCACATCATAGGAACAGGAGTAGGCCATTCAGCCCCTCTTGCCTGCTCTGCCATTTGATAAGATCATGGCTGATCTGTGATCTAACTCCATATACCTGCCTTTGGCCCATATCCCTTAATACCTTTGGTTGCCAAAAAGCTATCTATCTCAGATTAAAAAATTTAGCAATTGAGCTAGTATCAATTGCCGTTTGCGGAAGAGAGTTCCAAAGCGTTTTACAGCCAATGACTCCGAATACAATCAGGCGAGGGCATCCCATTTACCCATGGAGTCACATACCAAACATACTCTCAGCTGGACATGAAGCAACTGGTCAGCCCTGCCTCAGTGGAGGCTCTCTCGCCTCTGGGGCATAAAATTACATAGAATGTATAGCACAGATCAAGGCCATTCGGCCCCACAGGTCCATTCTGGTGTTTATGCTCCACAGGAGCCTTCTCCCTCCCTCCTTCACCTCACCCCATCAGCACAACCTTCTATTCCTTTCTCCCTTTTGTGTTTATCCAGCGTCCCATTAAAGGCATCCACGCTATTCACCTCAACTACTCCACGTGGTAGCAAGTTCCACATTCTCACCACTCCATGGCTAAAGAATGTCTCCTGAATTCCTTACTGGATTTATTAGTGACGATCTTATGTTTATGGCCCTTAGTTTTGGGCTCCCCCACAAGTGGAACCACCCCTTCCACATCTACCCTATCAAACTCCTAAAATTTTTAAAAAACTTCCAGCTGGTCACCCCTCAGCCTTTGCTTTTCTTGAGAAAAGAGCCCCAGTCTGATCAGCCTTTCCTGATTGTTTCATTGGTGTTTGTTGCTGTGAGCTTGCTGTTGTTTCCTATATTACAACAGTGACTACACTTCAAAAGTACCTGATTGGCTGTAAAACACTTTGGGAGATCCTGGGGTCATGAGAGGCACTTTATCAATGCAAGTTCTGAAGGGAAATTGGATAAATACTTCAAGGGGAAAAAATTGCAGAGCTATGGGGAAAGAGTAGGGGTGTGGGACTAATTGGATAGCTTTTTCAAAGAGCCGGCACAGGCACGATGGGCCGAGCAGCCTCCTTCTCTGCTGTATTATTCTATGATTCTATGAAGTTCTTTCTTTTCCCCAGAACCTCAACACTATTAAGTGCCTTCGTCCTTTTTTCAACAACAACTTGCATTTATATAGCGCCTTTGACATAAGTACACAAGAACTTAAGAAATAGCAGGAGTGGGGCATACGGCCCCTCGAGCCTGCTCCGCCATTCAGTCAGATCATGGCTGATCTTCAACCTCCACTCCAGTTTCCCGCCCGATCCCCATATCCCTTAATTCCCCTAGAGTCCAAATATCAATCGATCTCAGACTTGAATATACTGACCGACTCAGCATCCACAGCCCTCCAGGGTAGAGAATTCCAAAGACTGACATAGTAGAACATCCCAAGGAGCTTCACAGGAGCGATTATCAAACACAATTTAACACCAAGCCACATAGGGAGATATTAGGACAGGTGACCAAAAACTTGGTCAAAGACATAGGTTTGAAGGAGCTTCTTAAAGGAGGAGAGAGGTAGAGAGGTTTAGGGAGGAAATTCCAGAGCTTAGGGCCCAGGCAACTGAAGGCTCGGCCGCCAATGGTGGAGCGATGAAAATCGGGGATGCACAAGAGGCCAGAATTGTAAGAGCGCAGAGATCTCGGAGGGTTGTAGGGCAGGAGGAGGTTACAGAGATAGGGAGGGGGGGGGCGAGGCCATGGAGGGATTTGAAAACAAGGATGAGCATTTTAAAATCTAAGTGTTGCCAGACCGGGAGCCAATGTAGGTCAGCGAGCACACCATAGTAATCTTCTCCAGCCTTACGTCACGGCATGTGCCCTCTGCTCCTGCCCCGCTCTGCTCCTAATTTCATTCATTCAGTCAGCACAATCCCGTCTCCATTTCCCTTCCTACTTTCAGAAGCTCCTCAAAGCCCTTTTCTTGGGCCATGTCCTTGCCCCCCCGCCCCCCCATCATTACCAGTTCTCCACTTCCACTCTTCAATCCTCCGTGTGTGAGGAGCTCTGGAGTAAAATAAGTTGTTATCATACACCCACTGCAATTTTACTGCTTATAAAAGGCTCATCTTTAGGAACAGTCCCTTCTGAAGTTACACTTTTTAAACTCATAAAAGGAAACAGAAATAATGTCTCACTTCATAGCTTTTCTACTTTTATATAAAAAAGTAGCCAATTTTGAAGTGAAGCCTCCATCCCAACCCCCCAATATTGTATAATCCCCCAGCACTGGATTTTGGAAAATTATGCATTGTATGGCTCAAACCCCACAGGGAATCTGTAACCAGGGCTCCCTCGCATCTAATTACATCATAAACAGAGAGCTCTATAGCAACCACTTGGCTCAGTTAGTACATTTCAGCAGCTTAAGTAAGCATTGGCTTCAGAACCGGCACCCAAAAGGAAACCAGCAAAAAGGGATTTAGCAACGGTGCTCAGTGTTGCTTTACCACCTGATGAAAAAAGAATTTTCCATCTTGCCCCCTCCCTTCAGCTGCAGCATTCAACCGTGAGTGGTGAAGAGCGAAAGCAAGCTCGTCACATGCCTTGATGTGTGACAGTGACAGCAGTGCCCTACAAATATTCCAAGTATTCACAGTGTTTCCACGGTGTTAGCTGTGCCTTGGTGGTAGCACTCTCACCTGATTCAGAGACTGGAGCACAAAATCCAGGCTGACACTGCAGTGTCCTGGCCAATATTTATCCCTCAACCAATGTCACCAAAACAGATTACCTGGTCATTATCACATTGCTGTTTGTGGGAGCTTGCTGTGGGCAAATTGGCCATAATTTTATGTTCTTGAGACACAAAGAGAACATTAAAAAAATCCAAAGATTAAAATTATTTTTTTTAATAGAGAAATATAATACATTCCCCAAAACAATTCTGCCTAATTTAGAAGAAATCGCATTGTCCTCAAATTCTCACAGCATGTCGAGAATTACTCCTGATACATGCAGCATGAGAATAAGGAAACTGGTTTGACACTCTCTGCTTACAAAAACTCTCTAACATGTCACAGAAAGTAATCAGATCGAGAACTTTGACACATCGGTTTTCAAGTAGGGAGAAAAAGAAACCTCTTGCTGGTCACAGGAACAAAATCCAAAATTCAGCTTTCACTGGCAAAGTGTGCAATGAACCAGTCACGGAGAGAGACACTCTGCATTTAATAATCCTCTTCAAAATGTCAAAGTGCACAACCCAAAAACAGGGATAGATCCAAAAGGATCGGAGAAACTGAAACACACATAATTAAGGTTCAGTGTTGCATTTAAAAACACAAAAAGATAAAAGACAGGATACATTAATGCAAACAATTCAAGGAAGAAGGAAAAAAAAAATCACAAAAATATACAAATTAAATCTCATTACAAAATAAATATAGTCCACACCGAGTGCAACTCGTCAGGGTTAAATCAGTTTTCTTAATTCAGATGTCTCCTGAACACATGGAACCAGATGAATGTTACCCACAAGAAAATGAAGAAGGTAGGTTGGGACTATTACAGCATTCTGGATCACCTCCTGCCTGCTCTCTAATTATTGCTAGTGTTCAGCTCCGTAGGCACAAGAAGAAACAAAACACTATTTAAAAACACCCACGCACAGGTCACGTCCTGGATTTTCATTGGTTGAATTTCTCCAATAGTAGCCAAGAGGCTAAAGTTGCAGGTTTTCCTTCCTGTCCCTCCTCCCTCCCCCCCCTCCTCCTCCTCCTCCTCCTCCCTCGTCCCTCCCACAACTCAAACTGTCATCAAAGTCCAAATATTGCAATTGTCCAAAAAACTCTTTAATATATAGATTTATATTTAAAAAAATTCTAAAAACTATACTCTGATAAATGATTGCAGTTTCTTAGTGCACAACTTTATTCAGGAATATTTTCATCATCTGCCTCACCCTGTTGCTCCCCGCCAAGGAAGAACAAATTTTAAAGCTATTTAATGTCAACAGGAGGGAAGTGGTGTGAAGTGTTTGTTGGGACTCGACAGAGACCAAGTTAATGGAAATAAATATACATTTGACGGGTTAGATTGGTCAAGCCATGAGTTTGTGCAGGGTGTCAGTCTATTTGTGTTTAACTAACTGGGTAAAAGTTGCCCCCTCCCTCTCCTGACCGCTCCGACTCATGCCAGGGTACGGTGAGGTCCAAGGTACTTTGTTGCAAGTGGGCATTCTTTACGGGTCAGCCCTCTTCACCGTCAGCAGGCTGCTTGACCATGGAAGGTATCACAGCTGAGCTCGATCCTGTCCCCTGGTGATGTCGGTGCACAAGCACTTTGCAGCAGGACTCAGCAGACAGCCGAGGCAGGAGCCAGGCGGCCAATGGTAGCCACCCTGTACAGCCAAGGTTTGAGCCCGGGACCTTCCTGGTCTGCACGGCTCATATCGAAGCTGGGAGGCACACTTACAAACCAAGACACCCTGGGAGCCTATAAAAGAAAAATACTATTTTCATAATGATTGATGGTCACAATGTGACAGAGTCCCCAGGGACCTGCGAGATTATCTTTTCCACACAATTACAGACATACCTTTGGTACAAACAGAGGTTACAACCTTTAACCATCGAGTGCAAAGGCAAGTACACACAGGTGAGAGGCAACCCAACTCACTCAATTTTAAATAGTTAAAGGGATTGTTTGTGCCACCCCTCTAATTCTCAATACAGGTTCACCACTAAATACCAAGACGGACCAACACAAATTCTGAAGTGAGTTGAGCATTAACCAGCAGCTTGCAACCCAACACTAAAACAATTATAATTTTGTCCCCAAGAAAAAACGTTTCTTCAAAAAGACTGCCCAGAGTGCAAATGTTCCCAATTGGAAGACACGAGTCAACGTAAAAGTACAATATAAATAAACCAACAGTAAATCATTACATCACAAATCGCTCACGAGAATATGCTGACAGACCTTCTCGTTAGTTCTGAAAGTCATGGAGGAGAGCACACGGGAGTTGCAGCTTGGCATTGCAAGGGTGACCTGTGTGTTTGTCTCTTCATCAATCCCTCACCTGCACCTAGAAACAAAAAAATCAGCCAGCTACAGCCACAATGGGAGTCAGCCGTGGATTCTCACTGTTTACAGAATCACAGCTCCATATTGCTTTGTAAATTCCCATCTCCTGCCCTGAAAGATTCATTGGTAAATATGGGTTCACTTAACAACTTGCAGTTGGAAGAATTGCTTCAGGCCAGCAGCACTAATTAACACCTGAACAGGAGTGCACTTTGGAGATGAATCCTAGCTTGTAACAAGATT
Organism: Heptranchias perlo; assembly: GCF_035084215.1. NCBI lineage: Eukaryota > Metazoa > Chordata > Chondrichthyes > Hexanchiformes > Hexanchidae > Heptranchias > Heptranchias perlo. The sequence continues at coordinate 51,436,795 of NC_090344.1, read as the reverse complement.
ATATTAACAAAAAAAAAATCAAAAAGACATGGGCAAAGTATTTAATACCACTGCCCTCCCCACTTCATTATTGAGCATCTGCGCAGTGGGGGAAATGCCCCTCACCTCCAATTAGAACCACATGGCCTCCCCTCGTGGAAATTATAACCACAAATACATACATCCTGATCAGGAGTCTCCACCGAAAACACTGGCTTGAGTCTCCATTTTTTCAGATGCTGATTCACACGTACAACGTGCATTCCCAGCATTTTCTGCTGTTATGTTGGATTTCCTCGGAGAAGTATTTCCACTCATTCTACGATTTGTACCGTCTCTCTCTGAATCTGCAGAAACCGCCTTTGCTACTTTGCCTCGGTCAAAGTCCACAGGCTCAGGACTAAGTTACACCCAAGGTCATCTGCAGATATGTGCACAATGTCGGGCCTGGAGCTTTCCTGCAACGTGGCCGCACATGGAACACACAAGCACAAGGGCCTGTCTGTGCCTCCCGGAAACGAGCCATTTTAGAAAATAACAAGACCTACGGCTTCACTTCAACTGCGGCTGAGAATACATGTTTGGTTAATACTTCAAGTCCAATTCTCCAGTCTTAAGGAAAAACCAAATCTAAGTTGGACCAGACGTACAAGGAAAACAGGATCACTATTATTGATCCGTGTCGATTGGGACATTTTATCTGCTTTCCTACCCCCCCCCCACCTCATCCCCCCAAAATCAATAAAAAGCCCAGTGACTTTGACTCTATGAAGCTGACACTGGACTAAAGACCCCCCCCCAAAGTTTGTGGAAGCCAATGCCTCTGTCCCAGTGACTCGCTGTTGGCTGGGCTGCTCTACCACAGTAAAAGTGGATCATGATTACAAGGTGGGTGGGGGGGGGGGGGGGGGGGGGGAGGTGAATTTCCCGATTATCTGCTGGAACGCTGGCAGAAGATCCGCAGAGACCCGGGAGAAACGTTTCTCTGGGATTTCCGGTGGATGATCGGGAAAACCCCCCCTGCAGAAATGAATGGCGTGATGTCTCGGTGTGTAAATCAGGGCCGACATTCGCAAAGTTTAAAATGAGGCTCCAGTCACCAAAAACCTTGGATCACAAATGAGGAGAAGCTGATCAGACGCGCACTGTTAAGAGATTAGTTTCGAGCTTTATCGCACTTGGGAGAGAGGGAGGGAGGGAGGGATATTGAACTATCTTGGGTTTTGCCTCAGGAGAAAATGAAACCAGTAAAAACCAGGAACCTTCCTACCTATTGTCCCTAAAACAGACAGTGGAAAAGATACCTCATTGGTCACATCGCCCGATGGTCTAAGTAGGCGTGACTGTAGGTACACGAACAGTAACAAACTTCCCCCCAGCTATAAATACTCAACTGCAAAAAAAGGAATTTGAGGGGAGATAAAACATCCCAAGGTTGACATCTTGGCTGAACAGAGAGAGGGAAACAATAGTTGGCAAAGGGTGAGAGGGGAGGAGGTGGAATTTTACTGGACACCAACCCGAGGTCACGGTTACTGTGCTGCCCTGCAACACACAGCCCTAACCTATCTGAAGCCGTCCAAGACGACTCTCGACCAGCTTACAAGTGAAAAGCTCGTGGCCCCAACACCCGTCTTTGACATCGAAGTTCCGTCAAGTGCCAGAAGGAAAATGATTGGCAGTCGGACGACAGTGTCTTTGGCGTTCGATGTCTTGTCTTTTCTTTCTTCTTTCTCAGTGTTTCCAAAGCTGCGTTCCCCCTGTGACTAATACCAGTTAGTAATACACCAGGCAGGATTCCTCTCTTTCCAGACACTCATGCCTGGAGAATAAAGCAGAGGTTCCTCCCATCGGGTCCCCAAGTTGTTTTGTGTTGTGATTTTATTTCCTTTTCCCCCCCTACACAATATAAAAGTTGCACTGTGTTTGTTCACATGAACCGTTCTAATGCCCAAGAACACTCTGCGAGTACCAGGTCTCGGAGTAGGGTCATATACTGTTCTCCACCAAAGTGTGATTCGATCTACGGTTCAAAGAGTTCTGCTCATTCAGGAGGTTCGTGGTTTCGTCCGCTATACTCTCGGGTTTCTCCGATGTCGGCATGTCGATATTCGTGTGGGGGCTCTCAGGGGACTGTGGGGTGCTGTCCATTTTTGATGCCATTAATCCATTATGATATTGCTGCCATGTGATCTGTTCATTAATAAAAAAAAAATTAACTAATATTTTGCAGGTATTGGTACGCTTGCAGGCAGAGCTTGATGTGCATGGGCAGAACACAAACAAACACGCTGTAAGCTTGCCAGAGTATTCAGTCTGCTGTCCAGAGAGATTAAAATGTTCCAAAAGTACATATTTATCAAACGTGAACACAAACAAAGAAGGAAAGAAAGAAACTTGTATTTATACAGCACTTTTCACAACCCAGGACATCCCAAAGCACTTTACAGCCAATGAAGCATTATTATTCCTGGTCGATCGTCACTCTGAACTTGTTACCAGCGGCTGTACTACTGACCAGACACCTGCTGGGGGAGCTGCTGAGCTGAGATGCCACTGGTCAGCACCACTGGCACTGACCAGCACTCTCGTCCCAACTCCAAACCATTATTCTCACCTCCCTTTATTTTATAGGGACAGAACTTCACTAAACAACATACACAAACATGATCTCATTAAAGGGGAATTACAGTCATCAGCAATCTTCACACAATCCTGTGACATGTTAGTGGAGTTACATGCACATCTCTTATAGACTGAGAGAGGTGACCCGATGGAGGTTTAAAAGATAATCGAAGGGTTGGATTGCATACCTATTTGATAGATTATTCCAGTTTAAGAAATTGGGGAGGACCGGGGGACAGGGGTTTAAACTGTGGAAGAGGAGGAATAGACTGGGTGTGAGGGGGTTCATCTTTTACCAGAGAATCGTGGGCCTCTGGGATACATTGCCTGTTGGTGTGGTGGGTGCCGACTCTCTGCCTTCAAGAGGGAGCTGGACCGGTTCTTGACTGGGGCAGAGATCACATCATACAGAAGGTGAGTGTCTTTATAGATAGCATGTGGGCCGTGTGACCTCCTGGGCTGGTTTCCGTTGGCGGAGGGGGTCGGAGGGGGAATTTCCCAGAGTTTCCCCCCCCCCTTATTAGCCCTGGGATTTTCTGTTTTTCTGCCTCTCCCAGGAGATTGGGGGTGAGGGTTTGGGGGGCGGGGGTGGTGTCTGGTCATGGTGCTCTGACCATCATGGTGTGGGACAGCCTTGACGGACCAGCTGGTCTTTTCCTGCCCATCAATTTTCGTCGTTCATATCTCTGTGCTTTAACTGATTTCGCTGATCAGAGCCAGAGCAGCGGTGGAGACATTATAAATTATCCTGGGTTCCTGCTCCTTATCGCTATCCAGTAATCTCTGCTCACAAACTGCATATGTGAACAGCTTGAGTACTGTGTCCAATTCTGGGCACCACACTTTAGGGAGGGTGCAGAAGAGATTTACTAGAATGGTTCCAGGAATGAGGGACTTCAGTTATGTGGAGAGACTGGAGAAGCTGAGATTGTTCTCCTTAGAGCAGAGAAGGTTAAGGGGAGATTTAATAGAGGTCTTCAAAATTATACGGGATTCTGATGCAGTCAATGGGGAGAAACCGTTCCCACTGGCAGAAGGGTCGGTAACCAGGGGACACAGATTTGGCAAAAGAACCAGGGAGTAGATGAGGAGAATTTTTTTTTAAAAACGCAGTGAGTTATGATCTGGAATTCACTGCCTGAAAGGGCGGTGGAAACAGATTCAATAGTAACTTTCAAAAGGGAACTGGATGTATACTTGTAAAGGAAACATTTGCAGGGATCTGGAGAGAGAGCAGAGGGAGTGGGGCTAATTGTATAGCTCTTTCAAGGAGCCAGCACAGGCACGATAGGCTGAATGGCCTCCTTGTGTGCTGTATCATTCTATGACTTCTTACCTTTACAAACTGCAGGTCTGTCAGTGCCCTCACAGAGAAATCCGGAATGTAATGTAGTGAGCCGATCGGTTTGCTCGGCACCATGACGGACAGTGTGGATTCTGAGCGCTCAGTGTAATGCAACGATATGGAACGACTTAACTCGCTGTTGTAAGAGGGTGAGCGACTCTCTAAACAGGAAGAAACAAGATCAAATGGATCAGAGCTCACCGCAGTCGGTGCTTCACGGAACAAGGCACCAAGTAACGGGTAAACCCAACAGTTCAGGCGATAAGCTCGGAATCACCGGGACACACACAGGAAGTTTATCGTTCACTGGAGTGCAGAGACACAGCAACAGTGTCCAGTGCAGATTGTATACTGAGGATGCTGCAGTTCGTGTCTCACTGTGTTATCAGTACGACTGCACACATATCTCCGAACCTCCAAATACAACATCAGACACCCTCATCCTTCCTCCCTGCATCCTCACAGTGCTGAAATCGAGCACCCTCTCCTGCTCTCACTCATTCTTTCCCAGGCTCTCAAACTGTGGAGCTCCTGAACTCCCTCAGACCTGATACTGCCTCGTGACCGTTCAGGATTTATCTCGTTCTCTCTCTCCTGCTCTCTCTAACCACGGAGGTCTGCTCCATGACTGATTTGCCCTGACAAGAGATAAACGCTTGATATTTATGAAAACATAAACTTAAGAAAGATTTTGTGCAGTGAGCTCAGTAAACACATGCAGCTTGAATCAGCCAGTGGAGCAAACAAAAGCAACTTATTCTATTTTAAAGAGTCGCTGAGGTGAATAACTCGGGCCATCATTCATTAGGAAAGGCCACCAGTTTACAGAGAGTAAGAGTCAAATCCCATCCTGCATTAAGCAGGATTTTTCACCCAGGTGATTTTGATGATTATGTTTGCATGAAAACTGTAAATCAGCGGCCTTGCTCATTGTTAGTTGGTTGTTGATGTTTCTCAAACTCCATTAGTTAAAGACAGCAAAAGGTTTTGACTTCAAATTATTTTAAAATAATTTAAAAATCGATCACACATTCTGCAGTTTGACTGAAGTCGGACTTTCGGAGGCACCAACTGTTGGGGAGTCCCGACAAGCAAATCCCAAACCAAGGCGGAGAGAGCAGGGAATGGGTAAATCCGAATGCCAAGGGGTGACGAGGATGGTTTGGGAATGACCAATCACCCAAGCAAACACCAGAACCTTCTGCAGTTTGCATCAGCGCTCACTAATCATCTGAAAAAGGGAGATGTGAAATGGAGGTTTTCCACCATTGGGGGGTTTCCCCATCCCAGAAGGGAGGTGGGAGACCCATTCCTGGACTCCTGCCAACACCTCCGTAATCAAAAAGGCTAATGGAATGTTGGCCTTTATCTCAAGGGGGCTGAAATACAAAGGGGTGGAAGTTATGTTACAGCTGTACAGCTCTCTGGTTAGATCCTGTCTGGAGACTGCATTCACAGTTCTGGGCACCGCAGCTCAGGAAGGATAGATTGGCCTCGGAGGGGGTGCAGTGCAGATTCACCAGAACGATACTGGGGCTAAAAGGATTAAATTACAAGGACAGGTTGCAGAGACTAGCCTTGTACTCCCTCGCATGCAGAAGATTAAGGGGTGATCTAATCGAAGGGTTTAAGATGATCAAAGGAGTTGATAGGTTAGATGCAGAGAAAATATTTCCTCTGGTGGGAGAACAAGGGGGGGGATAACCTTAAAATTAGAGCCAGGCCATTCAGGGGTGATGTCAGGAAGCATTTCTTCACACAAAGGGCAGTGAAAATCTGGAACTCTTCCCCACCCCCCCACCAAAAAAACAAGCCTGTTGAGGCTGGGGGTCAATTGAAAATTTCAAAACCGAGATTGATCGATTTTTGTCAGGCCAGGGCATTAAAGGCGGGTAGATGGAGTTAAGAGACAGATCAGCCATGGTCTAATTGAATGGCAGAACAGGCTCGAGGGGCTGAATGGCCTCCTCCTGTTTCTAACAGGCTGTACACAGTGGGGACCTGCAGCTGAAACCTGGCTGAGATCAGAAAGTCTCCATATGCTGGGCGGAGGAGGGAGGGAGGGAGGGAGGGAGGAGAGGAGAGGAGTCGAGGGCCAAATGCACAGCCTGGAGCACAATCCTGCTGCTCTGTATCGGTTGTAAGTGGGACGAGAAGATTTATCACAAATGAGACAAACTACAGGTCCCCCTGATTCCTACCTTAATGTTTGCACCACAGACTGCTGCCCAAACATCGCAGTCTTGCAGAATTGTGAGCAATCAAATCTCTTGTCCTGAACACTAGGAGGTGCAGCCTGTGCTAATCCCCCCGCTGCAGCAGACAGTTCCCCGGCAATCTCTAAGGCAGCAGCAAGGGGCCAGCACTTGGCTGGAGGGGAGTGGGGGCAGGGCCCTGTCCTCAAAAGGTCCGCGAGCCTCAGTCACGATTCAAGCCAAAACCTTTGCTCATCGTCACGACCGCACAATCCCCAAGGCAGCAGGCGACAGGGAAACTGAACATAAAAACCGTTCAACCCATGCAAAGATTTACCTCGGAACCAAGAAAATAGGGAAGCTGGTTTGAGACTGCAAGTACGGAGCCTGGAGACAGGTGCTGGGAGATGACGATGAAGCAAGAGAGAGAGAGAAAGATTAAAATGGACAGACCCAGAGCAGGCAAGGACTCATCTTACGGGCACTCAATACAGGAACAAAAAAGAAAGACTCCCATTTCTACAGTGCCTTTTACAACCTCAGGACATCCCAAAGCGCTTTACAACCAATGAAGTACTTTTGAAGTGTAGTCACTGTTGGAATGTAGAAAACACGGCAGCCAATTTGTGCACAGCAAGATCCCACAGACAAAAATGTGATAATGACCAGATCGTCTGTTTTAGTGATGTTGGTTGAGGGATAAATATTAGCCAGGACATCAGGGAGAACTCCCCTGCTCGTCTTCGAATTGGTGCCATGAGATCTTTCACGTCCACTTGAGGGGGCAGACGGTGCCTCAGCTGAACGTCTCATCCGAAAGACGGCACCTCCCACAAAGCAGCACTCCCTCAGTACTGCACTGGGAGCGTCAGCCCAGATTACGTGCTCAAGTCTCTGGTGGACAACTTAAGGGGTTTTGCTTTCAATTGAAGAGGTTGTAAGAGTTGCTCCAACAAGCAGCCAGTACAGATCGATGGGCCGAACGGCCTCCTTCTGTGCTGTAAACCTCTACGGTTCTAAGCAGCGTTTAAATCGGCAGAACTCGAGAGCAGCTTGGGTGAAGAAAGCCCTCATCCCCGGGAATGTTAAACCCACATCTTCCCCCGAGGTAGAAATGCAGTGGAGTGCAGATCCACAACCACAAGCTGGGGAACGGAGCTCACACAAACAACCTGCGGACCCAGTACTGCCAACTGAATGCAGCAGGCCCTCTTGTGATCACACTGACACGAGAGAGTCCTACCTGGCATTGCCCCCTTGGAAGGTGGTTTAACAACACCTGGGGTGGGAGGGCAGGGATGAGAAAGGGGTGGTTGGGCGGTGAGGACTGGTCACACAGGAGAGTGAGTGTGCAGCTCCTCCGACTGAATCTCTCACTTGTTTTTGTCTTAACCTTCTCACACCACGGAGCTCTCTGAAAAGGCCGAGCGCCATTCACCGGAATGCACGATATGGAGGGAGATGCTGTAAAGCAGCTCATCACCGTGCGGTTAAAAACATTCTCCCCTCCCCCCCTACCCCGAGCAGCTTAACAAAATATAAAGTCCTGGCTTCAATTCAGTGCCTGGACACCGCACCGTGCGATGCACAGGCTATTACCACCGAAGAGGGAGAGGGAATTGAGAAACCTGCAAAAAAAAAAACAAAACAAAGGCCCAGGGGGAGCGATGCCCAATTTACAGCGACGGTGAATTCTCAGGGACGGACGACAGATCGTGTGCTTTAACGTGTCTGGTATCAGGGTGGCATTGAGCTCTGCACGGCCCAGGGACAGAGACTCCAGCTCTGAGCTGGCCAGATGGTCCATCGTCAACCAACAACACTTAAAAACGTTGCCTAGATTAGTTTGCATTCCCTCGAGTATGGAAGATTAAAGGGTGATCTAATTGAGAGGTTGATGATGAAAGGAATTAATAGGGTGGATAGAGAGAAACTATTTCCTCTGAAAAAGAACATGCATTTATATAGTGCCTTTCACAACCTCAGGACATCCTAAGCACAGCCAATGAAGTAATTTTAAAGTGTAGTCACTGTTGTAATGTAGGAAACGCAGCAGCCAATTTGTGCACAGCAAGATCCCACAAACAGCAATGAGATAATGACCAGATAATCTGTTTTTTTTAAAAAAAATAATGTTGGTTGAGAGATAAATATTGGCCAGGACATCAGGGCGAACTCCCCAGCTCTCCTTCAAAATAGTCCCATGGGTTCTTTTATGTCCATCTGAGAGGGCAGACGGGGTCTTGGTTTAACGTCTCATTCGAAAGACGGCACCTCCAACAGTGCAGCACTCCCTCAGTACTGGACTGGAGTTTTAGCCTAGATTTTGTGCTCAAGTCTCTAAATTGGGACGTGAACCCATGACCTCCTGACTTAGAGGCGGGAGCGAGACCCTCTGAGTCACGGCTGACATGGTTGGTGGGGGGAGTGTAGGACAAGGGGGCATAACCGTAAAATTAGAGCCAGGCCATTCAGGGGAGATGTCAGGAAGCTTCTTCACACAAAGGGGAGTGGGAATCTGGAACTCTCTCCTCCAAAAAGCTGTTGAGGCTGGGGGTCAATTAAAAATTTCAAAAATAAGATTGATCGATTTTTGTCAGGTAAGGGTATTAAAGGTTACAGAACCAAGGTGGATAGATGGAGTTAAGATATAGAGCAGCCATGATCTGAGTGAATGGCGGAACAGGCTCGAGGGGCTGAATGGCCTCCTCCTGCTCCTATGTTCCTAAATGCTCTCGTTCAGACAGTTTGCAGGGTTTCATGACTTCTACGTTCTGTAAAATATCAGGACTTAAAAAAAAAAAACGACAATATTCTTACCCAAGGAGGGATTTCCGAGGGCCATGGTGCCGTAATAGGAGAAAGGACCCGTCTCAAACTTCATGTCTTCCTTCCCGGCCTCTGCCTCCACTTTCCCCTGTGATACAACAATCACCATTTAAACAGGACACAGACTGGAACCGTCAGTCTCAGTCGATACACAACTGGAAACATCTCAAGCACTGATTTCGGGAGTGTTTCTATTTTTCTCTCCCAGCTCTCTCCCCCTCTCCAAGTGTCCATGCCCGGAGGCCGTTCGTCACATTGTCCCCTAGAAAGGGGAGTGCTGGATTCTGTACAACCACCGGGGGGGCGGGGGGCATCACACATAGGCTCACAGGTCAGGCTATTAAGTTTTTTAAAAACTTTTTTTTTTCCCCCTGTATGCTTGGAGTATTTTTGCAATAAAGAATATCAAGCATGCACGACTCCTTTTAACCAGCACCAGGCCAGGCCAGGCCTGTCTTGTAACCACAGTAGGAATAAACTGTTACAGGGAGTTGTACTGTGCAGGATAATCCCGTTACTGAATCAACGTCTGTGTTAATAAAATATCAGAAGACATCCTGCAGCCTGGCCTGGCCAATCAGACAAAATCTGACACCGAGCCACATAAGGAGATATTAGGACAGGTGACCAAAAGCTTGGTCAAAGAGGTAGGTTTTAAGGAGCATCTTAAAAAGGAGTGAGAGAGAGGGGGAGATAGAGAGATATAGATCGATAGATATATATATTTATTTAGGGAGGGAATTCCAGAGCTTAGGGCCTAGGCAGCTGAAGGCACGGCCGCCAATGATGGAGCGATGGGAATGGGAGATGCGGAAGAGCCAGAGTTGGGGGAGCACAGAGATCTCGGAGGGGTGTAGGGCTGGAGGGGGTTACAGAGATAGGGAGGGGTGCAGGGCTGGAGGGGGTTAGAGAGATCGGGAGGGGTGTAGGGCTGGAGGGGGTTACAGAGATAGGGAGGGGAGTGGGGCTGGAGGGGGTTACAGAGATAGGGAGGGGAGTGGGGCTGGAGGGGGTTACAGAGATAGGGAGGGATGTAGGGCTGGAGGAGGTTACAGAGATAGGGAGGGGTGTGGGGCTGGAGGGGGTTACAGAGATAGGGAGGGGTTTGGGGCTGGAGGAGGTTACAGAGATAGGGAGGGGTGTGGGGCTGGAGGGGGTTACAGAGATCTTGGAGGGTTGTAGGGCTGGAGGGGGTTACAGAGATAGGGAGGGGTGTGGGGCTGGAGGGGGTTACAGAGATAGGGAGGGGTGAGGGGCTGGAGGGGGTTACAGAGATGGGGAGGGGTGTAGGGCTGGAGGAGGTTACAGAGATAGGGAGGGGTGTGGGGCTGGAGGGGGTTACAGAGATGGGGAGGGATGAGGTCATGGAGGGATTTGAACACGAGGATGAGGATTTTAAAATCGAGGCGTTCCCGGACCGAGAGCCAATGTAGGTCAGCGAGCACAGGGGGTGATGTGTGAACGGGACTTGGTGTGAGTCAGGATACGGGGCAGCAGAGATTTGGATGAGCTCAAGTTTATGGAGGGTGGAAGATGGGAGGCCGACCAGGAGAGGATTGGAATAGCCCAGTCTGGAGGTAACAAAGGCAGGGGTGAGGGTTTGAGCAGCAGATGAGCTGAGGCAGGGCGGAGACGGGCGATGTTACGGAGGTGGAAGTAGGCGGTCTTGGTAATTGAAAGGAGACGCGGTGGGAAGCTCAGGTCAGGGTCATGTAGGACATCGATGTTCAACATCTGGTTCAGCCCGAGACAGTGGCCGGTGAGGGGGCTGGAATCGGTGACAGGGGAACGGAGTTTGTGACGGGCACTGACCCACTAAGTGACAACACTGGTGAAACATCATCTGCTGCACAGATTCAGGCTGGTGAATCGGGAGGGGCTTTCAGAACAAAGTGACAAAGCAAACTGGGCTGAGAAGCTTCTTACCTGCAAAATAAGGACAAAGTAATCGACTGCCTTGCCGCGCACGTACAGGTAGTGTTCGGGAGCCTGCTTGTCGTCCTCATCAAATTTGATTTCATTGATGACGTCGGGGTGTTTGAGGAGACGGAGCAGGATCTTCTCCGACATGTAAGCAGTGGCAAAAAGACTGACTTCTGCGAAGGAAGACGAGAAAATCAGCAACAACCTTGGAACAAGCCGTACAATTGCACTGCCAGCCAGGCAAGGGTTTACAGCGAGTGATGGATTTTAACACGAAGCCCTGGGTAAACACGAGGCCTCGTGCAGCATTTCAAACTTATCTCACAGAGACTGAAACTGTGCATGGCCTGGGTCTCTCCCCCCACCCCACCCCCCCCCGGCTCCCTCAAACCAGCCCCGCGGCTCCCTCAGGTGCAAAGCAGAAAGAACGAGGGACAAAAAAAAAAAGAACGTCAGGTAGATTTTTTCCAAATCTTCGCCAAGTCGTGCAAACTACAAACAGGCTCCTGTTCCGGCAACTGTGCTGTTTTTTCCCACAGTCCGAGACAGCCAAGACGGGTAATTAACAGGATCCCTGTAATTAAGCCTTTACTTGTGGCTGACTGTGTTCACTGAACTCGTCTGTCTGCCCAGCACAGCCCAAGACAATGTGCTTTTTACCACCAGGCATTCACTGGCTGACAACAGCTGAAGCAAACTCAATCTTGGCAGGGACACACAAAGGGGGTTAAGATGTTTGTGTGTTCCCATCACCCCTGTGCTCGCTGACCTACTTTGGCTACCAATCCAGCAACGCCTCAAATTTAAAATTCCCATCCTCATGTTCAAATCCCCCGCCGTGGCCCTCGCCCTTCCCCATCTCTGTAACCTCCTCCAGCCCCCACAACTCCCCTCGATCTCTGCGCTCCTCCGATTCTGACCTCTCGTACATCCCCCTATCCCTTCGCCCCACCATTGGCGGCTGTGCCTTCAGCTGCCTCGGCCCTAAGTTCTGGAATTCCCTCCCTAAACCTCTTGATCTCTGTCTCTCCTCCTTTAGGACGCTCCTTAAAACCTCCCTCTTTGACCATCTGTCTTAATGCCTCCTTACGTGGCTCGGTGTCAACTGGAGAATCCACCCCTGGGAATCACCTCGGGACATTTTACCATGTTAAAGGCACCATATAAACGCAAGCTGTTGTCGTGGTGTTTTAAAATCTTTGGGTATTATGGGATGGATACCGAGGGTCTCCCCTATTCTGGGAGAAATGTCTCTTGTTTTGTGGCGCTGGGCTCACGACGCGGGATTCAGCAGCAGTTGGCGACAGGCAGTGTCATCCCGTCACCTCTTGCTCGGCATGGTGCGGAGAGGACCTGGCCAAGAGCTGCAACCTCGAGAGGGAGGGATTTCAGCTCACAGTCCACACAATAAACATCTCCCCCCACCCCGCCAACGTGGAATGAGGTTCTAAACACACCATTCGGCCCATCGTGCCTGTGCCGGCTCTTTGAAAGAGCTATCCAATTAGTCCCACTCCCCCTGCTCTTTCTCCATAGCCCTGTAAATTTTTCCTTTTCAAGTATTTATCCAATTCCCTTTTGAAAGTTACAATTGAATCTGCTTCCACCGCCCTTTCAGGCAGCGCATTCCAGATCAGAACAGCTCGCTGCGTAAAAAACATCTCTTCCCTCCTCCCCTCTGATTTTATTGCCAATTATCTTAAATCTGTGTCCTCTGATTTTGCTTGATGTTCAAAGCTTATCTTTTCCTTTTATACTTGTTCATGGGATGTGGGCGTCGCTGGCGAGGCCGGCATTTATTGCCCATCCCTAATTGCCCTCGAGAAGGTGGTGGTGAGCCGCCTTCTTGAACCGCTGCAGTCCGTGTGGTGAAGGTTCTCCCACAGTGCTGTTAGGAAGGGAGTTCCAGGATTTTGACCCAGCGACGATGAAGGAACGGCGATATATTTCCAAGTCGGGATGGTGTGTGACTCGGAGGGGAACGTGCAAGTGGTGTTGTTCCCATGTGCCTGCTGCTCTTGTCCTTCTAGGTGGTAGAGGTCGCTGGTTTGGGAGGTGCTGTCGAAGAAGCCTTGGCGAGTTGCTGCAGTGCATCCTGTGGATGGTACACACTGCAGCCACTGTGCGCCGGTGGTGAAGGGAGTGAATGTTTAGGGTGGTGGATGGGGTGCCAATCAAGCGGGCTGCTTTGTCATGGATGGTGTCGAGCTTCTTGAGTGTTGTTGGAGCTGCACTCATCCAGGCAAGTGGAGAATATTCCATCACACTCCTGACTTGTGCCTTGTAGATGGTGGAAAGCCTTTGGGGAGTCAGGAGGTGAGTCACTCGCCGCAGAATACCCAGCCTCTGACCTGCTCTCGTAGCCACAGTATTTATATGGCTGGTCCAGTTAAGTTTCTGGTCAATGGTGACCCCCAGGATGTTGATGGTGGGGGATTCGGCGATGGTAATGCCGTTGAATGTCAAGCGGAGGTGGTTAGACTCTCTCTTGTTGGAGATGGTCATAGCCTGGCATTTGTCTGGCACGAATGTTACTTGCCACTTATCAGCCCAAGCCTGGATGTTGTCCAGGTCTTGCTGCATGCAGGCTCGGACTGCTTCATTATCTGAGGGGTTGCGAATGGAACTGAACACTGTGCAATCATCAGCGAACATCCCCA